>NW_020799124.1:8416253-8467882 GCF_003259725.1 Athene cunicularia | reverse complement strand
CCCCTGGAGCATCCCCCTCCGCCCCGGGGTTTGCGGAGGAGCCGTGGGACACCTGTTGATGAGGGGAATATTTGCCGGCTCCCATTAAGGGCTAATTACTGGGGGTACGGGGGGGTGATGAGCAGGGTCTTACTGCCTCTGACGGAGCGTCCGAAAGTGGGCAGGGACACGGGTGTGTCGGCAGGAAAGAGAGGGGGAAGTGCCCCCGTTGCCTGGGGGTGAAAGAGGGAAGCCCCACGATCGAGGCAAGGGGTGTTGCGGTGGGGGGACCCGTTCCCTGCTCACCACAGCCCTGGCCGGGGAGAGGATGGGGTGTCGGGGCGTGCGCCGGCCTCGCTGCGTGCTGCGCTGGCCCAGGGCACCCTCACTGAGCAGCGGGGCATCTTCTTGGGTTTGGTAAGGGGAGGTTTTAAACTCCTGTTTTATAAGTGCTCGGTGTGCACGGGAGGGACTGGCTGGGGTGCCTGGCCCTACCCAGGTAAATAGTGATTTTGATTGTTTGGGCTGTGACGGGACGCAGGTCATTGACTCTGCATACGGAAACAGGAGGGTTTAGGGTGAGTTTGCTCCAGGGCTTTGGAGTAACAAGTCCTTTCTCAAAGTTGTGCGAAGAGATAAGTGTGTAAACTCTCCTGGCTTGGAGCTTGTTGCATCCTTGTAGATGAGGCTAAGGAAAGCCCCAGTAGATGCTGGCAGGGTTGCAGTCGGTGTCTTTATTCCCTGGGGGGCTGTGTCGGGTGGGATCGGGGGCTGTGCCTCCTCCCGACGAGCCCTGCCAGCTGCAGCCCTGCCTGCTGGGCTGGGGGGGTGTCTCCCATCCTGCTGACCCTCCCCGTACCGGGCAGCTTCTCTTCTGTTTTCTGAGGCAGTGTGCTTAGGGCTGGATGTGGGAGCTTGTACATGGAGCACCCTGCACGGGCTGCAAGCAGTGGAGCATCACGCCTGCCCTTGTCCCACCTGATTTTGGAGGAGGGCAGCTGGGGACCCGTCTGGTTAGCTGGGAGGGGAGCGATCCCTCGACTTTGGGGCCTGAATGCAAAATGCATCCTTAGCAAACAGGTGTTCGGTCTGATTTCAAGGTGTAATTGGTCCCAACATTTCTGTGGTGTCCCTCGGCCCCATGGGGGGGCTGACGGGCGGGCTGTGCCATGCAGCAGCATGTCACCTACCAGCATCGCTGTCGCGGGGCTCACGGTGGCTTCATCCTCCTGTTTGCCCAAGTGAATCATCGTCGCTGAGTCAGGCATGTGCTGTTTGCTGGTACCGAGCTCTCTGCCTTGGAAAAGGCAGCTCGAACGTATGACATAGGTGCAAAGCAAAGGGTTAGCGGTGATAGTTGGTATTTTTATTTTTTTTCTTCTTCCTTCCTCCTCTGTCAAGCAGTGACTCTGTGCTCGCACCTCTCTTCAGTTTTGTTTCCCATACAGTCCAGCTTTGGGTTCCTTGTGGGATGTTGATTTGCAAGAGCTTCTGACTTTGGGATGTCTTGTGGCTTTTGCCTTTAACACGGAGCCCTGTATCTCCTGTACAGCACAACCTGCAGTGCTGTTCGTGGACATTGAGAGCAGTAACGTGGGCAGTGCAGCCATCAGTGAAAATGTGGTTGAAGACTTAAGAATTCTGAATTTTAGTGATTTTTGTGCAGTATTTATGTTGTGGTGTGAATGACATATGGACAGGCTAGCACAGCTTCACATCATGCAGTGGGGGACCCTATGTGGTATGTTTGGTTTAAAACCTCGACGTTAAGCAAATAACCTTTTTTTCAGCATGGCGAGAACTTGCAGGTTGTGTTGTGTTGTGGCAGCAGGAGCCAACATCCCCGGCTGCACTGGGGTACCCTTGGGTGCCCCGTTTGGGAGAGCTGCTTTGGGTGAGGCTGCTGTGGGGACCAGCGTGGGATGGTGACCTGGGCTGGCACTGGAGCGCCGGTCTTGAAGATGACTTGTATTGAATTGCATTTGAATTTATGAGTAAACTAAGCTTCAGCAGCGGAAGTGCAGGACAGTTTGGTGACTTGCTTGAGCTCGTGCAGAAGGGGGAAGAAAATTCAAATCTTGTGTGGCTTGAAGCGCAGAGCAGACCTTCAGCTCCAGTTAGTTTCATTTTTGCACCCTCCTGTCTCACGTTCATTCATTTCCTTCTAAACCTGAAATCAAACTGCCAGTGTGGTCATGAATCACAATCTAAAACACATCATCTTTCTTAAAAACTGCCTCCCAACACACTTTATAGAATGGCTGTCTGCTTTTTTTATTGTGTTGATGCATTTCAAAAATACGAGCTGCAACGTTAAGTGAGAAGCAGTGTCCATTGGTGTGTTTGATTTTTTTTTTTTTTTTTTTTTTTTTTTTTTTTTTTTTTTTGAGGGAGTATTCTTTTGAAGCCTAAAATTGCTTTTTCAGTTCCAGTGCTCACATTTACATTTGCAGGAGGAAACAGAGAGCAATACTGATTATTTAATATCTCCAGTTAGTGGCTTGGCAGCCAAGCGGTGAGGTATAGATTACTGGACTGGAAGAAGATATTTCTCTGTTAGGAAGAGCTCTTGTTCCCGTTTCAGATCTGTCATCGGTGCTGTCGGCATGGCCATTTTATTTGCCAAGGAAACTGGAGAAGCTGCAGAACGTTTGGGTCTCACCATGGCAATTCACAAAAGGCTTCTGAATCTCCAAAGTCAATTTTAAACTAATTAACACTTTGGATGCTCCACGTGCGCTGGGCAGGCTCTCCCCTACACCCCCTCCCCTCTGCCAGCACTGAGCTCCACAAGTTGTTTTTATACCATAACACTTAAAAAAAAACCCAAACAACCAAAAAAACAAACACCCAAACCAAAAAAAAACCTTAAAAAACCCTCCAACCCCCCTGGAAAAGCAAAAACTGCACATCTCTTATTTTATAATGGTCAGAGCAGGAGGATATGGGGGTGCAAATGTTTTTGTTTCTAAATGTAAAGCCAGGGGCACAATTTACCCTGAAATGATTTCAGTTTTGCCAAGGAATGACAGACGTAAATGGGAGTTGCCCCGCGGACAGTCAAGTGATTTTCTGTTTTAAATATAGCTGTGATTTCTCTCTTTTAAATGGATTTCCATGTGTAAATGAGCATACATTTCAGGCAGGATATCACCAGTGTTAATGCATATGCATAATTTTATTTGCTTCATCGGTAACCTAAATGGACTGTGAATGTCAGTGGAGTCAAGTGCTCGGCTGCTTGCAGCATAGGGGCGTTTATCTCTTCTTGCATTTCATCGCTTCTGACTCGGAAGCAGAAGCCCTGCTGCTGTCGGCTGTTGGAAATGCCACTGGGCAGGATCGGGCCCTGCCCATCAGCCCTCCTTGGGGTCTGGCCTATCCCCTCCTTTACCCTCGCTGTTCCCGGGGCTGACCCCCAGTGTGGTACCTGATGCTCTTCAAAACCTCGCACGCCTCTCTGCAAGGTGCAATAATAACCCTCTTTGCGTGATGGCTGGTTCAAGTGTTACTTGAGTTAGTTTCAGCACTGGGTGAACTCAAAGCTTGGGAGTAAACCGGCTTTTCTTTTATAACGCACCTCTCTACATCTCCGTAAGCTTCATTTCAGGATCTCGGAGCCCTTGCGTGTGTTTTCGCATGTGTGTGCCTGATCCTGCCTGGGTGGGAGGAGGAGACGTTCCCGAGCCCAAATCCAGCCTGGGATGTGTTGTCGCTCTTCTGAAACCCACAGAGGTTCATTCATGAGGAGCTTTTCTGCTCTTTGTCGGGAGCACACATCCGAGCCCCTGCTTTGCCAGAAGCAGCAGCAAAACCCACTGCTATATTATTTATTTTCAGCCAGGGCTGTGGGTGCGTGTGTCCCTACCTCCATCGGCACACGCGTGTGCACGCACGCACCCCGTGTGTACTCTGCTTGAGGTGCGTTACTTCACGTCGCGTTAGCTGCTGGCGGTTGCTAACCAGCCAAGGTTACACTCCAACTCTCTCCTGACAATAAAAAAAAAAAAGAAATGAAATTTTTATTTCATGCTGAAATATTTGAGATGCCGGTAAGGAGAGGAAAAGCAGCATTTTCTGACTCATCTCACTCTGCTCTCTGTTCCTCTGCGCATCGCCCACCTTTTCCACCCCCGAAACACACGCTTAACAGTCTGATTCATAAACATGTTACGGGGTTTTTTTTCTCCTCCTCCAAATCCCTTCCCATAGGAGAAATGCTGAGGCATTAAAACCTTGCGAGCACCTTCAAATTTGCGGAGAGACTACACAAAATTTTCCTGATTGGACGAAAGGAAACAGGATTTTCATCCCTGTGCTGTCCTCGGAGGTTACCCGCTTTCATACCTATGATGTTCACATATTATAAATATCATATTCACAAAAAATTGTGAATAAAGAGCAACGTTCAGAAAAAAGTGATATCTGATCTTAATGCTGAGAGAACTGGGGAGGGAAAATTTCCAGGATGAGGAGAGGCAGAGGCTGTGCTGGTGGGGAAGGGATTTTTCATGTAGGTCTCATGGGTACCCCTGGGGTTTGCCTCCCCTGTTACACAAGTGCTATTTCATTAATATTTTTATTTCATTGCTGGTTTTAAAGCTGGGGATGGTGGAACTGATGCTACAAAATGCTGATTTAGGAGGGTTTGGATGCACTGTGGGTGCTGGGATGCTGGCTTGGGATGCACCCTTTCTAGAAAGGGGCTGGAGTGGGTCCTCCAAAACCACCCTTAGCAGCAAACTTCCCTCTTCCCCCAGGCTAATCCTCTTCCCTAGTGTTTCAGGTGCCTATTTTGGCCTCTCTCCTGGAGCCAAGCATTTTGGCCCACCTGATGCAGTCCTCACCATCCCCCGTGCAGCCACACAGCTGCTCACTCTTGGTCCATTTTAGCAACTTTGGTGTTTCTGTGTATTTTAAACCTTCTGTAATTGCCAGATCCAGCTTTAAGCTATTGAGTTGCATTTCTGTGGTCATCTCCCTCTAGGGTAAATCTCTGAAAAATACTATTGATATTTATGTTTTAAGTAATATTTTTTTTTCTTTTTGAAGCTTCCCCTCCAAACCATTTTTCTTGAGTAAAAAGCATCACCCGACGCCTGGTGTTGCTTTTGCTTTCTTCCTGCCAAGGAGAATTTCAATTTTTGAGAAGCATCCAAGTCGCTGCCTTTTCACTCTGCATTTGATCTCCTCCTGCAGAAGGGATGGTGTGAAAGCAGGAGGCTCCTTGGCTGGTGCTGAATCACTCCTGTCCTGCGGGTCGGGGCTGCCCTGGCACAGCCACAGCCCAGGCAATGCTTCTTGCACAGGTCCCCCAGGACGTGCCTGTTGGGTGCCCAGAACTGCAGATGCTGGCATAAATAAGGGCAGAGCATGCCCAACTTTGGGCAACTTAAAGCAGATGGTTGGTATTTTCTGGTGATGATAGCTGCCCTGTGGAGCAATTGAGAACTGAGGTGAGCACAGCTGACCTGCACCCTCCCAATGCACAAAACCTCCCCCAGTAGTGGTGTTCCCGTTGCCCTCCTGTGATTTGCCCTGGGGATCCAAACTGGTTATCAAAAGGTGTGAGAAACCTCGCAGGGCTGCACGCAACGCTGAGATGCTTTCATTTTCATGGCCCTGAAAAATGAGGTTGTTTGATGCTTTTTTCATGTGTTCAAACCTCTGGAGGAGCCAGCTTTGATTTTTCTCCTATGTGCAGCATTTACAGAATCGGTTGGGATGCTGATGCTCCTCAAAAATGTTTTTTTTTTAAGGGTTATTCTTTGTAAACCATGAGCCAAATGTTTAGAGGCACCCTGTGCCTCTCACCCAGCTGGTCTAGCCTCGCTCCTGGAGAAGGCGCTCCTCCCTGCATGGCATCGCTGTGTCTGGATCAGCCACAAAATCCTTCCGTTGGTCCATCGAGCTCACCTGGTGGGTCAGTGGATGCCCCATCCTCATTAATGTTTTCAGGGGTGTTTAAATGGCTATTATGAGCAGCACCTAAGCTGTACTCCATGGGGAATTAGGGCTGTAAAAGCAGAATGGCAGGTAAGGCTGGGCACCTGGGTGCTGACATCACACAAAGATGCTCTAAAACTCCTATTTAATTTTTTTCCCTGGGAAAAGCCCATTAGGGCGCTTGGGCAGCCCTGGCACGTGGGGCCAGGCTCCCTGCCCAGGGCTCTCTGATAATCCAACCCAGCTGTGGTGCGAGGAGGAGGCCGTTGTCTCCTGGGCAGCCCGGAGGGGACACGCATGGGAGCGGGATGGGACCCGGAGCCGAGCCGCTGGGCTGATGTTTTCTGGGAGCACTGCTGGTGCTCGCAGTCTTAATGACAAGGTGGAAATATTAAGGCAGGTTGTGATTATCAGGAGAGGGATGGGGGTTCCTGCACCCAGATGGGGGGGCTGGGTGGGCAGGCAGCAGCAGGGCAGAGCTGGGGCTCAGTCCAACCCAGTGCAATATTAATACCCAGCAAAAACCCAGAAAGCACCAATCCCCCATCCCACCTCCATTTATTATCGTGCATCTGATGTTTTGGGTTTTTTTTTTCTGGTATTGTGACTCATATTTTTTTATATCTCAGTGTTGGTAGTATTGGAGGTAGAAAGTATAACTAACATATTAAAAAAAAAAATTACCGACTGCTTGATCGAGCTGCTGTCTGTACCGATTACCTCACTGGAAAACAGGTAGCGGAGATCTGGGCTAGAAGTTCAGAAATGTTGAAGAACCAGAGCCAAAAAGCAATAGAGAAAATTGTGGTTGCTTGAGTATTTCCATGACGTGAGCATGTGCCGGAGGCTCCTCTGTGGGTGGTTAACCCCTCGCAGGCAGGGCTGCAGGCAGCTGCCTGCTCCTCCTGCATCTGTGCGGGTGGTGATGAGCAATGCTGGGACAGGAGACTCATTATTCCTGCTAGGATTAACACAATTAATGTAATGGATCTTTTCCGAGGTGGGTAACTTGCCGGAGTAGAGCCGTTCGCCTTGTGAAAGGAGCCCTGGATTTATGTCCAAAGTGTTGCTCTTTTGAAGAGCAGTTGAATTAATCCTTTCTAGCAATTAGCCTCATGTCTCTAACTAGTATTTGTTGGGTTTTTTTGTGGGAACCTCCCGGTTTTTGAGGTTTGGCTGCTCATTATCACTCTGTAAAAGCCTTTTCTCTATCTCACCCGTCCAAGGTCAGGCTGTGGTTTGGTAGCAGTCCTGTCTGCCCATGCACCGCCCGGCCCAACACGTCCCCAGGCATCAGCCTTCTGCAGGGCGTGCAGTGGCATCTCGTTGTGATCCGCAGCGGCTGAAATCTGAAATTTTGTACCTCTTTTTGAAGTCTAGACCCATAGTAACTCTTAGGTGTCTCCACGCTGATCATCAAAATACTTCTAAAATCTAAATGTTCAGCAACCTGCTGGATATGCTGGTGCAGGTCCTGGCTTCGTCACCTGTGCTCCCACATAAACCCGTTTGAGATTATATGCGTGTATATGTGTCTCATTTGAGATTATATATATATGTATCTCATTTGAGATTTTATATATATATGTAATTTATTTTTTCCCTCATAGTAACATTTTCAAGACACTGTGGGACACCTTTGAATAAAAGACCCCTTTACAGAGGGGAAACAAACCACAGTCAATAAGAAGATGCTTTTTCCCTATCGAGAGCTGACAGATCCATGCTGAAGGGTGAAGGCACTCGAGGACAAGTGACACTGTGCTGGTGGCCCGGCCCAGCCGCGCGGCAGGGTCACAGTCAGCATCAGAGGTGCAATGTTTTGGGGAGGAAATCCGCTTCTTGCTCTTGCGTGTCCCCTGTGCCCCTGGGTTCCTGTCCGTGGTATTTTTGCTTTGGGTGTTTCCTGCTATTTAGCCACTATGTGTATTTTAAACCAGCGTGCAGGGGGGGTGGGGAAGGGATGTGAGTTAATTCAGTCCGAAGGGCAGGGTTGTGTTGGGTGGCCTTGTCCGGGCGGCTGCCGGAGCGCTGGGGGACACGGTGCTGGCGCAGCCCTGGCACTGATGGGTTTTGCTCCATCCAGGTGAAAACACCTCCAGCTCCTCTGTGTGGTCCCCAAAGCCAATGGCCATGGCCGTGCTGCTCCCAGGAGTTGGGTAGGCGCGCTGGGGCCAGTCCCCATGGCCAGTCCATGTCCTTCTCTGGGGGCTGAATGGCCAAAATGCCTTTTTCTTCCCTCAACTTATTGGGGAAAATCCCTTGAGTCCTTGCAGAGCTGCCCTC
Source organism: Athene cunicularia (assembly GCF_003259725.1). Lineage (NCBI taxonomy): Eukaryota > Metazoa > Chordata > Aves > Strigiformes > Strigidae > Athene > Athene cunicularia. The sequence goes on along the minus strand of NW_020799124.1, from coordinate 8,459,671 downwards.
TGAGCAAAGGGCTCTGTTTTGTATGCTATGTATTTGCTTTATTATAGGGGTGGGGATTTTTGGTTGTTTTTTCTTCTGGTTTGGAAACAGTTTTTCTTGCGTTTGTTGCTAATAAAAATCAGTTGTTATTTTTTGGGAGGGGTGCGTGGGCAGGGGAGATTCTCTCTTCTGCTTCCCTCACTGAAGGGAGGAAAAGCACAGAGTTCCTCGAGGAGGAGCTCAATTAACTGAGCAGAGACTCTGGCCCCTCCGGCGGGCAGCAGTGGCTGAATCCCAAGGGATTTGCCCTGTAAAACGTCGGCTCAGCTGGATTCTGTCGAGCAGGCAGCGCCCATGCCCGGGAGATGGTCAGCCAGGGTTGGGATAACCCTCCATTTACCTGCCTGTTTGCACTTTTCTTTTTCCATTTTTCAACCTCCAAGTCAACAGAAGGTCTAAAATAAGGAAAATGTGGGGAGTGAGTGGAAAACTAAAGATAAAAAAGACTGGCTGAGCAGTGTGGGAGAGGGGAAGCGATGGAGCTGTGTCCCTGACCCTCCCGCTCCCGCCAGGCAGAGCATTCCCCTCGGGGCACGGCAGCCTTTGGGGTTTTGCAGGTTTTCTGGGCTTTTGCCCATGCTTTGGAGGTCAGGGACCTTCTGTTGCCTGCAGGTGAATGGAAATCCCATCAGAGGAGGAGTAGTGTTTTGATCTGCTCCCCTTCAGAGAGGAGTCCTGTGGTTCCCCATCAGGAAGAGATGGGGCTGCTCTGCAGTGCTGGCTCAGGCCTGTTCTGGGGCTCCTCTTTCATCTCTGAAAGGCTAATTCAAATTATTCTTCCCTTTTTCACCCCTTTTTGACATAAATGTGTATAGGTATCTGTGTATATCTATATTAAAAAAAAATGTGTCCTTATACACAAACGTATATTGGCATCATGTCTATATACATCTATATAAAATAGTTCATTCTTATATGCAAATGTACATAGGTATCATATGTATATATACACATATACAGAGAAAAATTCATCCTTATAGACATGCACACAGATATTATGTAAAGTTGGAAGGAGATTATGGAAAAAGCCTAGATGGGACTCATGTTTCCAGGGATTCCTTGAGTAACTTGCTTCATGAAAGGAACTGCTTCAACTACAGAGAATGTGTGATCCCCAGAGAGTTCATCCATGAAAAGTTTTAATTGTCCAACTCGCCCCTTTTTCCCATCCAGAAGAACGCATCTTTTCTATCCTACAGAAATTTTTTTCTTCTGATATAATCTAAACTAAGGGCAGTGTAGACTTCATTTTCCATGAAAACCCATCCAAGAGGATTGCTGAAAATAGACCGTGGTCTGAGAACAGATACCAGAAAAAGCAAGTGTGTCTGTGTGTGGGGAGACAGGTCAGTCGGGGCAAGGAGCTCTACAGAAAAAAAAAAAAATTAATAATAATAATGTCAGTTTGAGCTGAAAAGCGGCTCATTAGTGCCCATGTGGGTTGGGGTTAGAGGATGTACCACCCTGCAGATTCACTGCCTGTGTTTTATCAGCCTGATTTTATTTACCAGCAGATGGAGATGGGTTGAGATGCCATATTCAAACTTTCAAATTTCACAAATTTCTGCACTTCCTCCAGAAAACAAACAATGGAAAAAAAACCTCCTCAAACCCATCCTCCAGACCTCCGTGCTTTTAGGATGGAGTTGGCTCCCTTTGGCCCTGACCTTGGGGCAGGGTCTCTTTCCAATACAGCGTGCAAAGTTTAGGTTTTTCTGACCCACAAACACACAGCCCAGCTCATAGGCTGTGGCCTGGCGACACGTGGCAGCAGGATCTATTAAAACATATCTATTAAAACAAACATGTCTATTAAAACATCGACTTTTGGAGGGGTGAGAGTGAGCGGGTTCCTCATCTTGGCGGGGAAGGGGAGAGAAAACACTGTTTAGATTTTGAAGCAATATCTTATAGTTCCTTTTCTTTTTTACTTGATGTTACTGGTTTACTTTGCTTTTGAGGGGTTTCATCTTGCAGACCCGCATGGGTCAGCTCTCACAGCTGTCCCAGGAGTTGGGTGCACACCAGTTGCAATCCAGTCCAAAACCTGCCATGTGCAGGATGTCAAGGAAGAAAAAAGGTGTCAAAGCAAATTGTTTGCTGTGCCGTGAGTGCCGTGCCGCAGAGTGATCCCATGTGTGAGGGAAGGAGAGGAAGTTTTATGTTGTTTTGTGCTGGCAGGTGGGCTGGGATGTCAAAGTGCTTCCCCTCCTGTCACGGGCAGGTTTGGGGCATGAGGATTTGGTGTCGCGCGCTGAGGCAGGCACTGGACAGCAGGGAAAAGTCTGGAGAGGGAAGGTAACAGCGGGGAGAAGGTAACCCTCTCCCCGCCTGCCTTCTGCCGGGGCGGTGGGTACCGGGTGTTTTAATGCTGAGTGAGAGCCCCCAGCCCGGCTGGTCCCCGGGCAGAGGCAGACCTGCCCTCTCTGCCTGGGCTGCTCGGGCACTGCTGGATGCAACAACCAGGAGCCACCCATGCTTTCCACTGCACTTGGCTGCTGGAATATTTCAGTAACATTTATTATTATCATTTGTTATTTATTTTTATTATTTATTTTTTATTGTCTTATTTTGCATGCGATGCAAGTGTGATATCCTCAGGGGTTGCTTACAGCCTCGTTGAAGGTGCTTAGCACTCAGCAGATCCTCGGGGAGGCAGTTTTGGGGGATGCTGTTCCCCCTTTGCTGTGTGCCGAGCAGCATCTCTCCGCCAGGAGCAAATGCATCCTACTTTGAAAATGCGTCCTAGTCTCATTTTCTTACCTGCCTTTTCAACCTAAATATCCTTTTTTTTTTTCCTCCTATTTTTTTGAGAAAAAAAATCCAAACACAGTCCCACCTCACTCTTCCCCAAGTCTCTCAGAATTCAGCTGAGAGGTGCAGCCCAATTTTCAGTGCTGAAATTCCTCCCCTGGGGTGTTTGGAGCCTCCTGGGCTCCTGCACGTTTTTCCAGTGCTGGGCAAGGACGAGCTGACCTGGCAGCGTGGGGCATCGCCGGGGCTCCCGGCACCGCCGCCTCCACAGCTCCCTGTGTTTGGTTTCCTAAACAATTCCCCGGCGCTGCCAGGAAAATGTTATTAAATTTTCTGTCACTGGGTGTTGGACTCACAGTGAGTGGCCTATTTGTGGTGGTGTGTGGCGGTCTGTCATGCCCGGAGGGGTTACAAATTCAGAGCAGCGTTTTTCCCTGTCCTGGCTGGTGCTTTTCTGCCACCGTGCTGCGTTGGAGGGGTTTTGGCTCAGGGTGGCATCGGGGCATCTCACTGGTCACATGCGGAGCTGCCAGGAGTTGAGTGGCCAAAGGCAGGAGGCTGCAGCGGAGTCCAAAAGGGTGAAAAAACATTCCTAGGCAAAAATCCCCAATTTTCTTTTCTTTTTCTTCTTTCTACAGCAGTAAGTGTTAAGTGTTAACCAAGCATGCGCTTGGTTGGGGTTGTGGCAATTCTGGCAGAAGGTTCCCAAACACAACGGAGTCACTCCCTTGCCTTTCCCAGAGCTTATGGAAAGGGTCTGCTCGAAGCAGAGATAAGAAGCTAAAAAAATCCATCACAACCCTGAAACTAAAAAAAAAAAGCCACCCCAGCTTAAGCTTTATTTTATTCAAGCTCCTGCAGTGGGTTTTTGTTGTTGTTGGTTTTTTTTTTTTTCTTTTTCCAAAACCTGTTACTATTTAAATGCAGATTTTTAGCTTTTCCACCCAGGAGCTGGAGCTGGAAATTCTTTCCACTGCGTTGGTGCAGGAGGGAACAAACCACTGCTTTTAGTTTGCTCAAATAATCCATCCTAGGCTGGAGCCACAGGTTTCCTCCACCCCGCTCCCTCCCACTCCCAAAACTGTCCCACGGATCCACTGCGCGTGCTGATGGGGACAGGGGTGGGTGCAGTGAGGCCACTGCTTGCAGCCCCATTTCCCCAGGGTTTTTCCCCTAAATTTCCCCAATACTTTATTCTTGCAAATGCCACATGGGCACCATAGCTGCAAGCCTGAGCAGTGGCTTTATTTTAGGGGGCAAAATTTTCTCCCTTTATTTTAATAATATTAAGAAAAGGAGGTGGGTCATTGATGGGCAAATGATTTGCTTTTCACTGTGTCATGAGAGGATGCTGGGGGCTGACCGGGCTCGTGGCCCTGTGCCTGGACCCCCTGCACCACACTGGAGGGAAGCTCTTGCTGTCCAATATTTTGAGGATGAGACATTTCTAAGAATAAAGGAAGTTTGATGTGGCATGGACAAGACTTTCCTTACTTATTTCACACAGTTCCTTTGACCATGCTTCTGATGCTGCACTCCCACGTCCATCCCCATTTCTCTCTACCTGGGCAGTGGGACATGGTGGTGGTGGCTTATCAGCATATCCCCATGCTGAAGGATTTTTCTAGGGAAAAGGAGATACTGCAGGACTGGATTTGCACAGTTCTTCACTGCTGTTGAGGCACACATCCAAGATAACTGTGTTTCCTATTCCCTGACCTGCTGAGATAAGCTTAGCTGGCCAGAAAAGGAACAAATGAGCCTTTCAGCTTTTCCCCCTCCAACCACAGCAGCAGGGCTGAGGGTGCCCGAATGCACCTATTGTTCCCTGGGATGCTGTCACCATCCTGGAGGGACTGATGGTGGTGGGCTGGGTTCAGAACTGGTGGGTTTGGAAGAACAGAGTGAGGGGAGGATGAACAGTTGGTCCAGGGCCCTGTCTGCTGTGGGAAGCCCTGTGACCCAAACCAAAAATTTTTGGGGCTGATTTTATTGCCAACCATTTATAGTGTCCAGGTGCCAGCCAGAAAACCAGTTGGATCATTTCACCCGAAAGCATCACCTGGAAAAAATCCAGGAGATTTCTGGCCCTTAAACTTCCACTAAACATCCTCATGTGCTACCCCACCAGCCTTCACCCACCCTGGGCTGTCTCCATCCCCAGTGCTTCCTCTGGCCCCACATTTGCTTATTTTGTGGTCTGTGGATCCCCCAGCCAGGAGGCTCACTGGGCTTTTGCAAAGCACAGGCCAGGGCTGGAGCAGGGACGAGCACCAGGGAGTTACAGCAAACTGCCGGTGTTTGCCATGGGAAGGGGGCTTGTATCTCTTTCCTTTTATCTTCCTGCCGCTTTTTGAAGCAGCACCAAGCGAGCAGCTGTCGCAGGCAGCCAGTGTAACCAAAACTTGCTGGGCATGCAGGAAAAAGCAGCTGTGAGGTGGTAAGCAAATAAGGTGCTGGGGGCCGGAGGTGCTTCCCCCTCTGTGGCACACCCAGGGCCACCTCTGCCTTCGCTCAGGAGGGAGAGAAACAGGAGGAAAAGCACCTGTGGACTTGGGACTGGCTCCTTGGGGAGGACGGAGGACATGGAGAAGAGCCACAGGAGCAGGTCATGGTGCAAAGCAGAGCTTGGCCACAACTCCTGGCATGAGAATGGGGATGTTCCCGGTGCCTGCACCCACGAGGTGCTTTGTAACACACAGTTGCTTGCTGTTTTCCTTGGCTGCAGGCACTTGGTGCAGCTGGAGATGCCGGTTGCTGTAGCCCAACTGCAGCCGCACCCGCCCGGGGATGCCATTTCCACCCGTGGGTGGCTGGGGTGTGTGAGCCACTGCTCTGCCCCGTCCCCACGGGCCAACCCAGCCCACCCTCACCTCGGCCCCTCTCGCTGCAGCCGGGACTGGTGAGCCCCTGCGATGAGGGTGCCCCGGGGCAGCCCCCCGCCTTGTTGTGGTTTGGATAGATGGCTCCTGGGGTTTTTAATATGTGGGGCTTTTTTGGTAAACAGCAAACTCAGCTCTGCAGCATCCTTCCCTCCTCGTCTCACTGCAGTAGCAGATGGTGTCCGTGGGTCTGGCTTCCCCTCCAGCCAGGCAAAAGGATGCCACAGGGTGAGACCTCAGCTGAAGCCCGGCTGCTTCTGCAGAAGCTGAAACAGCCTCAAAAAGTCCCTTTAGCAGCACCCTGAAGGTCCTGCTCTTCCCAAGCAGAGCCGTGTCCTGCCCCCGCATGTGGCCGGAGCCTGGGTGAGAGGTGAGGTGCAGGACAATCTCCAGGGATGCGCTGGCAAGCGCAGGCGTGAAGCTGTATGTAAAAGCAAAGCTGTGTGGGTTAAGTAATACACAGCCGAGGCACTTAGATAACCATGTTTTGTCCTCTGTGAACATCAGGTAGCATTAGCACCATTAGGCTTTGAGTGTTTGTCATCCCAGATAACGCTAGAACACCTGGGATTGGTTTGCAAATGCTGTTTTGTCACACTTCTGCAGCTCAGGTGTGACCTGCAAGGTGGTGAGCAGCTTCATGCCTCCATTCCCAGGCAGGATTTACACCCAGAAGGTGATGGGCTGAGCTTGCTTTCAAACAACCCAGCAAAGCCCTTCCTGGTTGTGCAATCCAGCGTTCTGTGGAGCGCGGGTGACGCGGAGCGGTGCCGGCTGTCACCGGGGATGAAGGAGAGCAGATGTCCCTCCAGGACGGGATCCTTCCCGCGCAGCCGGCCCTGGGAAAGGCAGCCAGTTAAAATAACAATTTATTCTGCCTGGTGCTTGCGGGATGGTGGAAGGATCCCAGAGCAGCCATGCCTGCGTTCCTGCTTTATGTCAGCCGAGGGGGACTGCTCTCCCAGCTGGGGATATTTTATGTTTTTCTGACTCTTTCCACTACTTTCTTGGGGCCTTTTTCCTGCCTGTTGGCAGTCTGGGAATCGGATGTGTCCCTTGTTTTGCCTGTCTATTTCCCCTTCCCTACATATGGAAAAATAAATTAAAGGCAAAGAAAAAAAAATAGTTTATAACACAGAAATATAGCTCAAAGGAAGTTATTTGGACCAGAAAGCTGGGCCCAGGCACGATGCTCATCATTATCCCCCGTGGTGGGCACCGTTGCCCTTCCCCTTTCCACATCACTTGATGGCAGAAGTGTTTCCCATAGGGAAATCTGATTTTATCCTAGGGAAGCTCCTCAGATGGTGGGGAAAACAGTATGTCAGTGTTCACCCTGCAAGATGTTTGCAGTTGTGGGTCACACGTCAGGTCTGAGCATGCACCAGGGTTTGCTTTGCCATGTGCTGGCCTGAGAGTGTCGCCTCGTGCCTCAGTTTCTCCAAAAGCAGAGTGGGATGCGATACCTCAGCGCACAGTGGAGAAACACCAGCTGCTGTAGGGCTGTGCTGCTCTGGGGATTTTTGATCCTGTTACAGCAGGAGAAACTCAAACATTTCTTTAAAGCAACCCCAACGCCACCCTGTCACATTTTATTTGTTTGCTTTGGCCCGGAAAGTGGGACAGGGTCTCCCCGGGGACATGAACGCTGTCGCAGAGCCCCGGGGCAGCAGCCTGCACCCGCACAGCCTCGCTCGTGGGTGGCACCCGTGTTTATTTACCTTTTCATCACCTGATTACCGTGCCCTGCCATGTTGCAGGCGCCAGCCTGTGGGCTGCCAGCCCTGTTTGAGTTGGCAGGAGCTGGAGATTAACCTCCAGCTAAAATAGCCTGACACCAGCCCCATGTCTGCCCAGGGTGGCTGGGCTTGTTGCATGCCCTTAGAGCATCTCTTATCAATATTTTGTCAGCCCAGACTGGGCCACGGTCACTGTGTGACATGATGGCACAGCGAGGAAAGATGTTGTGATGTGACAAGCTCAGAGCAAGTTGCAAATCCTCATCAGTCCCAGGAGCTGACTGTGTTTTGTGTCCCTGCAAGGCAAAGCCAGTGGAGCCAGGGCTGCCTGCACCTCTCTGCTTGATAACCCAGAGGCTAGGTCACACTTCTGCAGGTAGGAATGGTCCTGTGACAGCCAGACACCCATCACCCCGTTGTGGTATCTCTACTTTCTTGGCTCTGCCCTCCAAAGCCACGGTGCAGAAGAGCAGGAGCAGAGAAACCGCAGATATGTGTCCACAAGCTGCAGGTCTCTCGCTGGGACTGCTCAGTCAAGAAGCTGAAAATTTATGGTGTGAGTGGGTGGCTCTGGTTTGGGATACTCTGAGAAACCGTTATCGCTTTCTACCCTTGGTGGTGTTACTGCCTTTGTCTTCTGACTGTGTCGGGGAGCTTGGGCACAGAGCAGGATCTCTGTGCTGAGCTCTGAGCCACCACCTGAAAAAAGGAGCTATTCGGGTGCCAGCCAGGAGTTTCCATTTCGCCCTGTCTGCGCTCGGTGTGTTGTCCCAAGGGAATTGCAGATTTGGGATTTTGCTGGTTCCCTGCCTGCGGCGGGTTTCCCGGCTGGGTGGGATATGGCAGCACTGCAGCTCGGCACCAGCTCTGCTGCCCTGCCAGGTGCCACAGGGCTGACTCACATAAAACTCGGGTTTTGGCCAGTAGCAAGCCCTCTTATTTCTAGTGAGACTTTGGAAGGGAAGAAGGAGAGGCTTCAACACCAAATGTTCCTGTTTTCTGGTGGGTTTTGATCAATTCAGACCCAAAACTGTGAGTTTATTGTGACTTTCTGCCCCTTTTCTCTCAGCATTTGGTGCAAAACGTGTGCTGAGCTGCCACGTGAAGCGTGACGGAAAGAGTCACTGATGGCAGGGGAGGTGCCGGTTGTCAATGCACTCAAAATTGTGGGTTTTTGGGAGGCACCTGCAGCAGCATTGCTAATGTTTGAGGCTCGGTGACCGATGGCACAGTGTCACTCTGCCACCGGTGCTATTTCAGCTGGCTGCCCTGCTGCACATGTTTCCTCCTAAGTTCACAGCAACCCGTTTTCATGGTTTAATCAAGAGCTCGTGCAAAGTCACTGCTCTGCAAATGGCGTCGCTGCGGCTCTTCGTGCAAACACCACGTGGGAGAAGCACGAAGAGCACCGCGACGTTCTGGGTGAAGCGTCACCCCTGGGCACCCCGGCAGAGCCGAGGCCTGTGGGAGCCCCAGCCACCTCCCTCAGAGCCCTCTCACCTTGCACGTTTGCACCCTTAAAATGGAGTCTGGATGGAAATAGCAGCAGCAGATCTCTTCTACTTTTAATTTTGGTGGTTCTCTGGGCTGGGGAGAGGAAGCTGGAGGTGGAGAAGCAGGCTGCAAAAGGGAGAAGAGTCACTTTTCTTCTGACATGCTCTGAAGAGAGATTTGAAGCGCTGAAGCAGCTCCAAGATTTTTTTTTCTATAAGAATAATTATAGGTGTTACGTACTGGTCTGTTTCTCACGCTGACAGGGGCTCAGAGCAGCCTTATCTAGGAGGGACGTGGGTTTAAAACCACTCGTAGTAAGTGTGTCTGTGAGCACTGAGGAGCTGGTGCAGTTTGAAGTGTAAGCACGTAACACGTTCAGGCTTCTTGTTTTCACTGGTTTGTTTAGTGAAGGTGGGTTTGGTTTTGTGTTATTTTTTTCGTTTCTCTGAATGAAAATAGATGATGGAAAACAGCCGAGCAGGTTTCACTTCCTGCTCTTGCTCAGGGCTGTGTTGTAGGGGTGCTCGGAGACAACCCCGTGTTTGGTTCAGTGACAGGGCATCGCGTGTGTCTGCCTTGGGCTGATTCCTCTGGAACTTCAGCTAGTCCCTTATTGCCTCCCAGAAATGCAAGGAGTTGGAGGAACAGCTTGTTTTATTATCACCCCATGGGGCGCAGAAGTAGGTGACAGACAGTGGCAGCTTTGGGACAGCTCTTCGGGAGGTTTCTGCCTAAATTTTTCACTGTTGTGAGGTTTGGGGTTGGGGTTTTCTGTCCGGTCCCCTCCCACCCCAGAGCATCAAAGGATGGAGGCAGTGGGTACCCTGCCCTGGTGTCATGTCACCTCGGTGCTTTCCCTTGAAGCACTGAGCCACCAGCACAGCCCTCCCGAGGCTTTGCTGATTCATGACTTGGGTTTCTCCATCTCCAGCAAGCTCTGCTGTGCTCAGCAAATCCTAGATTTCCTCTTCTGTGAGACAGCTGCAGTGTCTGTATTTCCCCATCTTGGGCCGTTGTCAGAGGTTCTGGTCCAGCTGCGAGCTTCCCTCGGAGCTGCTCTGTGGGCAGCCAAAGGATTCACCCTGAAAGCAGCAAGAGTGGGTACAAATGGAGATGAGCACCCATCAGCAGCCAAAACCAGCTGAGGTCACTCCTGAGCCCTCCCTGGGTGCAGGACCTTGCAGTCCTTGGCCAAACCTTGCCCACAGCAGGGCCAGCACAACCATTACTGCACGGGTGAGGAAGCAGGAGCGATGCCCTTGGTGGGTACTGGGGTTTGTGCAGTGCTCGGTAGCCATGGGACACTCCAGTGCATGCGGTGTATGAAGATGTCACCCATGGTGGATGCGGGAGTCTCAGGGAGACCGTGATGGGTGTTCGGAAGCCCTTGGGGTTTTTCCAGGTTCTGCAGATGACTGGGCTTGGGTTTGGCTGAGACCAGTGTGGATGGAGGCTCTGTACCTACGGGAGTGGATTCAGAAGGATGGCTTGGACCAGCTAAGCATCAGCTTTGGATTTCTTTCCTAGAGAAGTGCAGGCTGCAAATTACAACGGATTAATAGGAAATGTGGTCTGGAAGTTACAGTCCCCAGCAGGTCCATACTGGGTTTCTGGCAGGGTGTTTTATGGGGTGGTTGGACCTCTGTGTCCTGGATTCGGAGATAACAGCTCCTGAGGAGTATTTCTCAGGCAGGCTGAGTGCAGGAATAAATGCTGCCAGAGCTGCTTGCAGCAGGAAACGTCTGGTGCTGACTTGGTGTCAGACTGAGAAGTTTGAGGACAAGCTGTCTTGATGTGGGAATATGTGCAGAACGAGTTGCATTTGGGGGTACTGATTAGACTGCTGGGGCACCAGGGAAGGGATTGCTGCTTTGGGCCAAAATCACTCATTAATCTTTTTATTTTTATCATTTTTTACTTTGTTACGTTCACTGGGCTGTCAATGAAAACCCACAGAGCTCCCTGCAGAAGAAGGTAAGTCATGGGCTGGAGGTGAGGGTGGGTACATGGGTGGAAGATGCTGGGGGTGAGGAGGGGGGAGTCTTTGGGGTCTTCTAATCTTGGTTTTAATCTCAGAGAAAGCTGAGCTGACAGCAGAGCTTTCCTGTGATGGCAAGGCTACCAGCTGTGAATAGAAACACAGAGGATTTGGTTTCTGTAGTTAGAAACAGACATAGTAAAGTCAGGCCGACGTTGTTTAATATTAGAGAGAAAAATCCCCCATTGCAGAGCTGGCTGTCCTCACTAGTGCCCACAGCCGATGGGCACTGCAGCAGCTCTGCTGCAAGCTGCAGATGGGGTCCTGTTGGTCTCTGTGGCCTCAGTGGTCTAAATTACCTGTCTTCTGGGGTTTTTTTGAGCACTGACTGTGCTTGGCTTGGTGTTTTCTCACCAGGGAAGTCCCTCTGGGAGTTGGTGCTGGAGCAGTTTGAAGATCTCCTCGTCCGCATCTTGTTGATGGCAGCTTTTCTGTCATTCGTAAGTACCCTGGGCTGGGGGGGTGGGCACCTTCCAGGGCATGTACGGACCCAGCTGGCAGCCAAGTAGCAAAGGAGCCTGCGGAAGGTGCCTGTTGGATGAAGGTGTAGCAGCAGCACAATGGTTTTCTAGGATATAGTGACAATATCATTGTATCTACTTAAAAGATGAGACACTAGGATTTGTCAGTAATTATGGTCCGTCCAAAAGTGATATTGAAGAACTACGTGGGCTTCTTTCTATTTCCCCAAGACTGTTCCAGACAAAGTCAGAAAAGGGCCATGGAAACGTTCAGTCCTGGGCGCATTTTGGTGGGATGCTGGGTGGGATGGGTGTTTGCCCCAGGCACTGTGTAGGGTTAGGGTTAGGGCTTTGAGAGAGCAAGTGCAGAGCCCCAGCGAGAGCGGGGCTGCAAAGGGGCTGACAAGGGCAGGTGAGGGCTGCCCAAAGCTTTCACCTCTGGGATGCTTTTTCCTGCAATCCATAGGTTTTTGTCATTGTTTGTAGACTCGGGTCCTTCGGATGTGTCTTTATCTCATTGCAAGATTTTACCAACAGCCTCCTGTGTTTTTAGGTTAGAAGGTGCTTTTGTTACCGTCTCTTTTAACTTCCCTCTTAAATCTGTTTTCCCTCCATCGATTTGATGCTGTCCGCTTTCCTGCCCCCATACGTGCAGCCATGGCCAGTGTCTGTGCTTCAGCTCTTCGCTGAGTTAGGACCCAAACTGCCTATTTGCAAGTCCCTGATTTTAATTCTTCCTGATTGCTTTTCAACCCCATCTTCCATCCAGTAAAATATGTCTTGTGCCTCGACTTGCATAGATGGTAAAACAGAAAGGGAAAATTACCCCATTCCTTATGTTTTCCTTGAACATTTTTGAAAGTGTTAAGTTGCAGCGTGACCAGATCCATGTTGGGATCTGCTGGAATGGAGGACGCTGTCTCTGACACATGGAGATGTGTGTGTCCACGGTGCAGATACGTTCCTGGTCTATGGCCAAGCTGTTGAGTTTAGCTGATCCCACATCACCTCTTGACATTACCAAGCCCAGAGAGGCTACCAGGACGTCGCATGCCTTGCTATTTCCTGGCCAGAACGCTGGGTTGTGGATGATGATAAGTGAGGGCAGCACTTCAGGTGCCTGAGGCTGACTCAGAAACTCCACATACCACCTTCACCTCCGTTGGGGTGCAGGCAGCAGCATGGGCACCTGCCTGAAGTGTGTGCATCTGCCTAGGGAGGCAAAGACAGTGCTGGGAGCGTTTCCAAACCCCATGCGTCTGCCCTCCTCAGAGTGAAGTCTCCCTCCCAGAGCCCTTCTGCTCATTTTTCAATTAAAAATAAAAATCCAATCTGTTTAATATTTTTTTTTTACCGTTTTTTCCCTCCCTCTGGCTGAGCAGGACTGGCAGTGTTTCGGCTGCCGGCGTGGGAGGTGCCTCCTGCCTGGTGTTTGCTGCCTTCCCGTCCTGCCACATGGCTGGGAGGGCTCAGAGACCCGGGGCTGGGGCTGCTCAAGCCGGTGGTGCTCAGGGCAGGTGTCAGGTATGGCTGGGCCCAGTGCAGGGCGTAGAGCTTTCCTTTAAACTTTTGCCGATGTGTGGGGCAGGGCTAATGCTCGCTGACAAAATACACCTCCCAGTGCGTCATGCAGCAGGAAAACATGATGTTTTGTTCGGGTAATGTCAGAGTTCTGCTTAGAATTGGGTTCTCCTTGTGTTTAGCAGGGCATGAAGCCCGGCGCAGGTTTCTCCTGCCACCAGAGCTGTCGGTGTGTGCCTTCAGGGTGGTACCGTCCAGGTTCTGCTTCCCCAGATGGTGTTATTGCTCACCCTCAAACGTTTCCTTCCTCAGTGGTGTATCTCCAGTGGGGCTCTTCTCCCGCCTTCGTCAGGGAAGATGCTGCATCCAGACGCATACGTGTCTTTCCCAGGAGGAGCCCTGATTTACCCCCTGCACCTCCTGCGAGCACGAAGCAGCTTCTCCTCCCCGGGGCATGCGGGCAGTCAGCCAGCAGCGGGTGCATCACCAGGCTCAGTGAGCTGGCACCCACGAGTGCTGCTGAGCTCCTCTGTGCCTAATAACGCCAAGAGGTGATGCGGGATCAGCTAAACTCAGCATCCACAGGATTAGAAAGGTGCTTTTATGGGTGGCACTGAGGAATTGCAATATGAACCCCTTTGGTGCCTTAGAAGTGCTTATCTTCATCGGCACCTTACTCCCCAGTTGCTGATTTGAGCCTTATTTGCGGTGCCCAAGTACTGAGCTCAGTTTTTCCCACAATCTACCTTGGGAGCAACTCTGTATGAGGAGACATTTCCCACCAAGCCACTGGAGAATTACTTATTTTGGACTATACTCAAGGTGTTTGGCGGGGGGACAGCGAAGCCAAGTCTCCTGTCTCCTCCTTTCGTATATGACTCGTAGGCAGATAAGGGAGGAGGCTGGTCCCTTGCAAGGTTCAATACGTTCCCAGAATAACTCGCAGTGACCCCTTTGTTGGTGAATTTGTAGAGCTGTTGCAATCTGGTTGATGGCTGAGTCTGCTGTGGTGGCTCTGCTAATCAGTAAAGCAGACGTGAACCCCTGTGCTGGTGCCTCTGCCACAGAGCAGCAAGGTTTTGCTATGTTGACACAGCACAGGTTGACACGCAGTTACATGGGGCAAAAATATTTGTGTGTGTGTGTGCTTCCCTTGAGGCCTTTGTGGGATGGAGAGGGGACTCAGGGTGGTCAGAAGCCACAAGGTCAGTCCCCGCTCTGCAGAGCTGCTCTTGCTGCATCCATTACTTGTATCGCATTGCTTAACTTCTGCCCAGGAGGGGCTTCTCAGAGGCAGAGCATGCTGCAGGCAGTGTCTGTGGTGGCTGCCCAGCTGCTGCTGGCAGCGTCTCTTTGAGAAGCCAGCAGTGCTGCCTGGTCTCCCTGCTCATCTGCTCATCCCTGGTCTCCACACGAGTGCACTAAACAAAACCAGGTGTTTTCCTGGTGCAAATACTTGTCCAAGTTTTGCATGGCCATTGGCTCCAGCCCTGCTCGTTTGATGCATTAGGTTATCCCCAGCAGAAGAGTGGAGGCACCTGAGTTAAGGTACGGCAAGTCCATGCTTTAACCAAGCCTTGTGGGGCTGGCCACCACTCTGGGTTGTCTTGTCTCCACCAAACACCATGTTGGTTGGCTCTCATTTCCATCCTTAAAATGTTGGCACCTGTTGTTTCAACCACGTTGTGGTCCTTCTTTTCTCTTGCCTACCAGATCCTGGCCTGGTTTGAAGAAGGAGAGGAGACCACGACAGCATTTGTGGAGCCCATCGTCATTATTATGATCCTGATCGCCAATGCCGTGGTGGGTGTGTGGCAGGTAAGTCACAGCCCCCGCCACTGCCTGCCCCACGTGGCTGAGACACTTCAGCTGAAGGTCTCATTGTTTTTTGCAGTTGGAAACTCATTTCTCAGAAGTTCAATTTTCGCGTTGGCTGAGCTGCCCTGTGCCCCAGTGCAGATGCTCAGTTGTTGGCTGCCTCTTGCTTTGTTCCTTCAGTTTTACTTTGGCGACTGTTGCAGTTAGGAGTTTAGGATCTTGAACTTACTTGCCATCCAGGCAAACACTGCTTACCTCCTGGCCACAACCAAATGCATTTTCCAAGGGAAGCTTTTTTCCCTATCCACCAGAAAGTCATGGTGGCTGCTGCCCCTTGCCTTGCTGTATCCCTCCTGGGGGACGAGCAAATGCCCCAGCCAGCAAAGCTCCTCTTCTTGTATATATTCACTTTAAGGCCATTTATTTATCTGCAGCTTGATCTGAGTTGAGGTTGCTGGGTGGGGAAAAAATACATCTGGGTGGGATATGCTGCTTCCTAAACCAAGAATGAGAAAATCAATCCCAAAGGTCCATGCAGCGTCCAGGACCTGCTGTGATTTAAGCCAGTGGGACCGTTTCAGAGCAGCTGAAGAAGACTCGGCACTTGCCCCATCCATGGTGCAAATGGACACCAAAGCCAGGGCTGGGCTTTGGGGCTCCTGTCTTTGCAGTGGGTGGGGAAGGAGCCTGCTGGCATGAGTACCCCCACTGCCAGCAGCTCTGCTTCTCCTCTGCTTGCAGGAGAGAAACGCCGAGAGCGCCATCGAAGCCCTGAAGGAGTACGAGCCCGAGATGGGGAAGGTGATTCGCGCCGACCGCAGTGGGGTGCAGCGGATCCGTGCCCGGGACATCGTCCCCGGGGACATCGTGGAGGTGGCAGGTAGGGTGCCATCACCCCGGGGCACGGGGTGGGGTGGGGAGGTGGTGCTGGCCAGGGGAGCTTTGCTGTCATGCACCCCGTGGTCCTCGTGGGAGGGCTCTGCTGCAGTGTCCGGCCCGTCTCCTCTGGAGGCACAGCTGCTGAGTCACCTCGGTGTTGTACGCTTGAGATCTTGGTTTCTCTTTTCAAATCCAGAGAGGTGAAATGATTTGGGGCAAAGCTGGGGCTCATCAGCTTGCCGAGACTTCGCCCCGACTGTAGGGTGGTAGAGAACAGCAGAAAAGAGAAAAATAAAGTGTGTATTTCTGGCACAGGTTTTGTGCTTTGGGAGGGTTTCCCCGTTTTCTGGAAGAACTGGAAGAACTTTTAACTTTCCACCAAGATTCCTTGTCCCTGGAAGCGGCTCTCCCACATGCATCCCCCAGACAAGGCGCCGGGCTCTGGGTACCACACCAGTGGTGCCAGGCGAGCGCTGCCGCCAGCGTGGAGGGGTTCAGCGCTGCAGGCAGCGGCGCTGGTCCTGCCTGCGTGGGCAGATGTCCTTGGTAACTGGGGTTTGTTATTTGGGGAGGGCAACAGAAAGGGGACCGACTGCAGGGTACTTTTGCCTCCCCGGTCGGGTTGTCCCCCTCCAGCCCTTCTGTCGGGGTTTCACATTCAGCAAAGGCTGCCTGGGGTTGTCCTGCCTGCCCCACCAGAGCTGAAGAGGATGAATTTCAATTATCCCATTTTGTTTGTTCGTTAAACGATGCTGTAAACCCCCAGAGCCACAAACCTAATCCTCTCCTTTCCTCCTTGTGGCCCTGCTAGTGGAAACATGCTGCAATCCCTCCCGCGCCCAGCCAGCTCACTGTTATTTATGTCTTCCAGTTGGGCTTCAGCTGGAAGATGAACATAAAAATAATGTGGGGAGGATCAAGCAGAGGAGTGCTGGCCAGATCCTCAGCTGGGCGAGCTGGCGGTGCTTCCAAGCCAGCTCCAGCAATGCACTCCAGCTGCTGACCTGGCCTTTAATTAAATTAATTAATTAAATTCTGCCATCTTTCTCCAAATCAAGTGCTCGCTGCCTACTGAATATTACTTTTTAGTGGCACAATGAGCATCATGACAGGGAGAGAGAGCTGAGCTCTCCTCTGGAGGGGTTTGCAAGTTAATTAGCAAATGTTGAGTTTAGGAGGTTAGAGTAAGTGGCAAGGATGCTGTCAGGCTGTCTGACAGGAAAGTGCGCCAGGAGCAATCGCTGTGAATGTGCAGTGGGCATCCCTGGGGACGGCAGGGACAGCGCAGGCAGCAGGGACTGCCTTCTGTTTGCAGGTGCAAATGCAATAAATTTGGCATCTGGGAGCAGAAAACCTGCTGCAGTAAGACAAGAGGGGAATGATGGTTGCATGTTGCAAGTTGGCAAGCTGTTTAAACCCGGCTGATTTTTGCCCTTTTGTAACAAGGCCATCGAGGTGAGTTCTCGCGCAGGCAGCTGCACAGCACTTAAACTCAGCTGCAGTGCCAGGTCTCTGCCTTGCCCAAAAAGCACGGGCAGGGCATTGCCAGGGAGCTCTGTCAGGTTCTGCACCACCTGCCCCTTCCTGCTTCACTCGGGCAGTGCTGGTGGCCACAGCCACCCCATGTTGTCTCCCGTTTCTTTCCCGTGGCTTTTGGCACGGGGTAGACTTGCAGTGCTTGGGCTCTCAGCACATGTTCAGTATCTGGCTCACGGCACCTACAGATGTCTGTCCATCTGTCCTGCGCCATGCAGGTCTCCCGGGATGCCGTCGCACTCTCTGCCCTTGAGTGGGTGCTACCTCCATGGCACCAGGGCTCAACACTGTCTCTAGGTGATGGCAACAGATTTTTCATCTTCAGGTTTAGATAATGTTTACAAACCCTCCCCCGCCTTTCCCAGGGAGGAAGAGGAGCTCTTTGCTCCCTTTATGGTGCTCCAGCCCCCTTGAGCAGATGCAACGTCCAAGTCTACGCACGAAGTGAGCATTCTGGGGGGTTCGATGGGTCCCTGTGCTCAGCACCCCCCATCTCAGACCCCCCAAAAAGGAGTGTAACAGGGAGGACGCATGTCTGTCGGGACAGCAGATGTTGCATGCCACATCCCACAGCGCTCGGATCTGTAGCTGGAATAAATGGCTGGGTGGTGGAGCGGTTCCAGCCCCCCCTCCCGCTGCACTCGGGGGGGTTTACGAGTCCTGGGAGGAAGCGCTCGTTAAAGTCTGGGATTTGAGACGCTCGTTAGCGGCCAAGCCGGCAATGTTGTGTAACGTGATGTAAGGCACTGTGAGCCAGGACGCTCTCGGCCTCAATATTTCCGAAGTGCCGGAGCGCAGTTGCATCCAGCTGATAAGGGAGCAGGAGGAAGAGCTGGGAGGAGGAAACCCAGCGGGAAAAGCAGCTTTAAATGGGTTTTCTAAGGAAGCGTATGAGCCTTGGTGGGTGGTGATCAGTGGCTGTCAGTGGATGGGGCTGCTTTCACTCACAAGCACTGTGCCATGCCAGGAGACCCATGGATGGCTGTTTGTCTTGGCCACAAAAGGTCTTCCAATGTCATCAGCTTCAGTCAGCACGCAGAGCCCTGAAATGGGGTTAAGAGTGGTGTTGAGAGGCTCGGACTGCTCCAAAATTGGAGTGTTTGAGGGTTTTTGCAGGGAAGAAACAAGATAGGGGTGCTGTGGGGGTTTTGCAGGGAAGAGATGGGGATGTGGCTGAACAGGCGATGCGGGGTGACAGGCAGGGCTGTGCCGGGGTTCGGCCGGAGGGCAGAGGGTTTGATGCTTCCTGCCCTGAGGACCACATGCCTGCACTTCTGCAGTGGCTCTGCTCCAAAAAGAAGAGAAAAGGTGCCTGCCCTTCTGCCCGCTCACTGGCAGGAGGGAAGTGGGTGCTCGCTGCCAGTGGTGGTGAAGGGGGTCCCAGCCATGGTGGAGAAGCGCATGTCACTGCAGAGGTGCAGCCAGGGCGGGTGGGACCCCACTGGGGTCCTGTGCTCACCTGGCCTCCTCATGCAGAGCTCCTGCCTTTGCTGGTTGTCCTGGCAAACCTGTCTCGAAGCACAGTTAGCTTTTCCTGGGTGGCAGCTGGGGAAGGGGATGGGCAGGGCTGGCAGGCAGGTCGCCGCCCTGGCAGCATCCCTGTGCAGAGGGACAGGGCTGAATTTTGCAGAGGAAGGTGGTGCTAGAAACGTGTGGTCAGTCCATGGGGGAGGGTTCCTGGAATGGCACAAATAACCCCCTTGGCTGCAGCACTGCTGCTGCCTGCTCCCTGGGCTGGCTGCTTTTGTGCAAGGTAATCCCCTAAAATTAGAAATTCCTCAAGGTGCCATCCCTGCACTGCCCAACTGCAACTGATAGTACCTCCTTCCAGCTTCCTTTTTTTAATGTTTAAATTTAATGAAATAAGCTTTAAATGCATAAAGGAGGCATCTCGGGGCATGACCGTGGTTTACCACAGGCTTTACCCCTCATTGCTGCAGGCTGGGTGCTGCCGTGTGCCCAGGCCACCTAGGGACACAGTGATTCACAGCAAAAGCCACTCGCTGCCCTGGAGACTGGTCAGTTGAAATAGGAAATGAGGGAAGCCAGCAGGAACTGAGGTGCAAACCGTTGGCCCCAAACCTTGGGGCAGAGCTGGGCTATGCTGGAGCATTTAGGGTTTACTGTACCCCTTCCCCGGGGCAACGGGCACTGCTGGTCCCACCTGATGGAGCTGCTCTGCTCTTTTTGCCCTTGTAGTTGGCGACAAGGTGCCAGCGGACATCCGGATCATCGAAATCCGGTCCACCACCCTGCGGGTCGACCAGTCCATCCTCACAGGTACGTGCAGGTGGCTGCTGACGGCAGAGATTTCCCTCCGCCATCTGCCCTGAGCCAAATCTGGGGACTGACACTGAGCTGAGTGCTTTCCTGGGGTGGGAAACGCGTGGGAGAATGAGATTGAGGACTTGGGAAGGTCTCAGCATCATCTAAAAGTCATGGCAGAGGCGAGATGTGCTTGGTGCTTGGCCATCCCTTCTGCAAAACACGAGGCTGTGCTGTGAGACACGGGGGGTTTCAAGAGGGGCTGTCCCTGCCCACGCTTCCCCTGTGCAGCTGTCACACGATGACTGCTGGTGCATGAGGCTTCGTGACTTCAGGGAGAGGTGACGATATTTTGGGCTATTTTGTTAAGCACTGGAAAAGCCCTGAAAGCTGATAATCTATGATACTTCAAAAATTCTCTCTCTCTGCTGTCAGGGAAGGGCAGTGAATGATCAGATGACCAGAAGGGCTTCCAGAAATTCGGCTCTCTTGTGTGATTTTTTTAAAGTCGTCAAGTTAGGGGATGGCAGCCGGGAAGGAAGAGCAATCAAAAAAAATGTTAAAAACACAGGAAAAGGAGCCCAATCTCCTTGAAACATGGCTTTGTATTAACTTAGTTCTCCAAGGGCAAGAGGAGATGCAGCAAAAGGGCAAATCTCCAAAGAACAACATATAAAACTTCAACAGAAGTGCTTTGGGCACCTTTTGTGTTGTGCTGCCCTACAAACCCCATCTGACCATGCAAACCTGTGCTGCAAGCCAGTGGCTCCCTGGCGCAGGGGTTTGGCCCCGTCCACTTGGGCTGAATGGGGCCTTGGGATCTGCACAGGTTGTTCTTCTGCAGCCCTCATCTTCAGAGCGCCTTGGCCCAGCTCTGACGCCCCCATGATGGATGTTTTGATGGTTTGGTGGCAAAGTGCTGCTTTAGAAAGCTGTGGGGATTGGGATGCAGGCTCATAACAACATTGAGCAGATGCTGGAGAGGAAATGCAGGTGGTTCATCTTTCCCCTCTTGTCTTGGCAGGGGAGTCTGTGTCGGTGATCAAACATGCTGACCCCATCCCTGACCCCCGGGCTGTCAACCAGGACAAGAAGAACATGCTTTTCTCTGTAAGTCCCTTACAGCTGTCCCCGCCTCTCCTGTGGTTTTCCAAAGAGTCACCGAGCGAAGAGGCTGATGGACATGGGAGATCTCTGAGCAGTGAAAGGGCATGTATGCCTGAGAAAAACCTGAATCCATAAAGAAAGCCCCAAATCCATAAAAATGCTTCCATGGGATTTCATTTGGGCTGTGGCACATATTGCCCTTAAATACCTTGGGCAATCTCAGCATTTTTTCCATCAAGTAGGGTGCTTTATGGATGGGTGAAAGGTTTGTGGTTGAGCCTGGAGCTATTGCAAATTTGGGTTTCCTCCTTGCTCATGCTCCTCTTGGGCAAAAGTCAAGTCCTTGAGGGGTAAGAGAGCTCTCGGGAGGGCCTCCTGCTGCTCTAGGGTGGGTTTATATAAAATCCTAGGATGTCTCTTTTTCTCCTTAACCGAGATCTCATGTCTCCTTTCACAAGTGACACATTTCCCCGGTCAGGCTGAGCAGTTTCATGCCCACATCTCCACTCTGGCCTCTTTCTTCCCTCCCAGGGCACCAACATCGCAGCTGGGAAGGCTGTAGGGGTTGTCATTGCGACAGGGGTGTACACCGAGATTGGGAAGATCCGAAACCAGATGGTGGAGACAGAGCCCGAGAAGACCCCCTTGCAGCAGAAGCTGGATGAGTTCAGCCAGCAGCTCTCCAAAGTGATTTTCCTGGTGTGCATCGCCGTCTGGGTCATCAATGTCAGCCACTTCAGTGACCCCGTCCATGGGGGCTCCTGGTTTCGGGGGGCCATCTACTATTTCAAGATTTCGGTGGCACTGGCGGTGGCCGCCATTCCTGAGGGCCTCCCGGCCGTCATCACCACCTGCCTGGCGCTGGGCACACGTCGCATGGCCAAGAAGAACGCCATCGTGCGGAGCCTGCCCTCGGTGGAGACCCTGGGCTGCACCTCCGTCATCTGCTCCGACAAGACTGGCACCCTCACCACCAACCAGATGTCCGTCTGCCGGGTGAGTCCTGCGGGCATTTTGGGGTGCAGGGTGCTCTGTAAGCCCTCGAGCACTCTGCATCGCTCCATCCCCATCCTGGGGTGATGGGCTTGCTGTCCTCATCAGACTTGTTTGATATTAGGAATTTGAAGGTGAGCATGAAAGGTGGTTTGTAGGAAGACCTGAGCTTGCTCTCTGCCCAGCTGGGGGTGAGGATGTTTATGGCTTCTCTAGTCCTGGTTGTAATTAGAAAACGCAGTTTCATGAACACACTGTTTTGGAGGTGCCGTGTTGCAGACTTGTTTCAGGGCTCCCTCTCCAGAGAGCATTTCTTCCTGCTGGGATGTGGCATTGAGGCAGAGCTCACAGAGATGCCAATGCAGTCCCCCTCCTCTGCTCTCTTGCCCATTTTTCCCTTGTTTTTAACCAAACCAGTGAGAAATCCTGGACCATGCAAATTTACAAAGCCTGGACCTGTGAGGCCAAAGCTTGGAGGGTGACTGCAACATGTGGGTCTGTGAGAAGCTCACACAGAAATACGAGGGGTTAAGAGAAGATGCCTGTGACCTGGTGAGAAAGTACTTCAGTGACTCGTGCCTGCCTGGCAGGTCTGCCATCAGCACTTGTGTGCAGCTCTGGCTCAGACTGAAAGCATTTCTGATGGAGGGAGTCCTGGGATGGTTTGGCAAAGAGATTTGAAAGCTCCTTGTCTACCAGAGGGTTTCGCTCCCGCATGCCTGTCTGTATGGAGAGGTGACTTGTTAGGAAAGCCTGGACCATCTGAGTACTTCTCAGTTTCCCCATTAATCCTCAAGTCTCAGGAAAGCTTTTTTTCATGGTCTTGGCATGTTGGTTTTATAGGAAAACCTTGGAAAATGTGTTGCTGTGGGGAAAAATGGACCTGGCCACCGTTCCTCCTCCCTGACACTTGTGTGGTGTGGTGGGAAGCTGTGACCATGCTGCAAGCTGGCCATGGGCTTTGGCTACTGGTTTGCTCAGCACAAACTACAGATGACTGGAAACGTCTGGTATTTCTGCCCTGTAAATGATTTAAAATGAGACACTGCTGGGACGAGGCAGTGACCAAGCCGCCCGTGTCTCACTCGAGGAGAAGGTTCCCACCAGCCCATTTTTTGACCCAGTGATGCAGAGAAGCACGTAAAGGGTGACCCCAGTGTTTGGGGTCTCTGTAGCTCTGCAGACTGCAGAAGGAGAGGTAGGAGTGACCATGCCTTCCCCAAACTGCTTCCTACCAGAGGATCTGCTCCTTGAACTTGGGAAGAAGTGCCGCCATCTCCCAGGTGGCAGAGGCAGGATTTGTGATGCTGAGACAGGGAGAGGGCAGGAGAGGGACAGAGAGTTTTAGCATCGATTAATGAAGTTGGCAACTTTGCAAAAAAAACCCCAAACACCTCAATTCAAAATTCAATGTATTCACCACCCCATCTCCTCACAACCCTGTTCCGATATACATGTTATTCACTTGGCTGAATCCTGACTCCCAGGGAGCGATACCGAGAGCCGGGCTGGCCCCAGGACACGCGGACTGTTACTGTTTAACGGACAGGGATTCCCGCGCTGACGCAGGCAGCACTGGGGCTGCCGGCGGCTCGGCCGAGCGGCGGGTGGGTAAATATTTGTGCTGGGCGGATGTTGGCGTGTCCTGGATGTGCTGCACCAAGCAGCCGGTTCAGCCACCGCGATGAAAAAGCCAGGAAAGCCTATCGATAACCTGGAAAAATGTGTTAATTGAGGGTGATTTTAATTAAATCACACATTAAATTTGGGTGAGTGCAGCTGCTCAGCTACAGGGTATGCTGCCGAGCAGTGCTTGCCCTTTACGTCTCGCTGCCAGCATCAGATCTGTAGAGCTGTAAAGTGACTCTTGAAAGGCTTTTGGTCTGTTTTAAAACCCTCAGCTGTTTTTTAAGGGCTGCACCACCGGCTCCCGCTTGGTGCCTGGGTCTCATGGCCGGGGTGCTGGCTGAGCTGGTTTAGCAGCCACATATGGACCCCAGGTGGTCAGCAGGGGTGAAGCTGTGTCCCCCAAATGCCCGTGGGTGTTAAGTGCCCACTGAAGTGTTTTGTGCTGGGGGCCTTGTCCATCTGGGGTGGCCAAGACTTTAGTGCTTTTGCTTTGACCTCGACTCTACCCGAGGTCACAGCTCTGCAGTAATGCAGAAAGTCACAAACCCACTTAGTAAATCAGATTAAACCTGGGGTTTGTGTCGCTCACCTGATGGTCATCTGCACCACCATCTCCCCCAGCCCACGGTGCAGAGCAACCAGGACCAGCCTTCTCCCAGCCATTAAATAACGGTGAAGCTGGGCAGGCAGAGGAGGGAGCAGAGAGGCATTGCAACTCTTGCACGTTTAAATCACTCTCCTGAAAATTGCAGCCCCCTTTTATGCATCATAACTTGAGTTTCCAGGAGCACAAAGGCGGCGTTTGAAAGTCAGGACCTGAAGCGGAGATGTGAGTGTGGCTGTGCAGGCTCGGGGCTGCTGCCGTGTGGGGCAGAGCAGGACGGGGCTGGAGAGGGGCGATGCTGGCACCTACCTCATGTCTGGGAGAGAGAAGTGGCTGGTGAGTTTGGCTGTCTTCGAGATGGCTGGTGTTTTGAGGAACAAAAGCAGAAAAGGGTTTAATTTCAATGAACCTTGTCGCAGAGCCTGAAAATGCGAACTCCTGTCCCCATTGCAGCTGCCCAGGAGCTGCTGCAGGCACTATTTGCTTTTTAATCTCCAGGACACTGTGTCTTGATTCAGCAGTTTTATCTGTCTAAACCAGTCAGTAATTAGTGGGGGACCTTGCTGGGGGCCTCCCAGGGGCTGTGGCTGAGCTGCCGGCTGTGGCAGTTGCTGGTGGGCGCCTGTTGGCCGGGGCTGCTTCCAGAGCAGGAGGAAAATGATGCTGATCTGTGGGATGATTGATGGGTAAATGACTGATGATTACAGCCTCTTACTATTCCAGACAGCAATCCTAGCTCATCTGCCTTCTGATGAGTCGTTCTTTTAAAGATACTACCAAAAATATGGAAATGTGAAGATGTATCCTTCACATCTCTCTTCCCCGCAAGCCTGCAGCTGGGTGCCATGTGCAGCTCCGGGGATGGTGCAGCCATTGCCCTTTGCTTTCTAAAAGTACCTGCCAGCAGTGTCAGGCTGTGAGGTGCGGAGCTGGGGCTAGGTGAGATCTGCAGGGCAGAAGGAGCGATGGCTGAAACACTTTTGGAGCCGGGTGTGCTCTTCATAAGCACGTAGTAACATTTTCCTTCCACTCTCTGTTGCATTAAAACCCCAGACTGCCAGCATGGTTTTAAAAGGGTTAATAGCAGGGGTGTGAGCAGAGGGAAGCCCTGGGGTGATGCTGGCAGGGATCCCCTTGCTGAATGCTGGAGCTGGGGTTCGCCATGGCAGTGCAGGAGGTCAGGCAGCCCCTCTGTGAGCATCTCCCTGCGGCAGCCTCCCCAGACCGCTCAGCCGAGCTGTGGCACACAGCTTTGCCACCTCCTTCTATTGCTCCTGTTATTATTTATATGATTTTTGTGATGGAAACCTTACCTATCGTCTTTACAGATTAAGACAGAGCTATTTCCTCTGGACTGTTTCCACTGCCGGTGATTCTGCCCCCTTTTCAGCCTGGAAATATACTGAAAGATCATGCCAAAACACCTTTGCAATGCCCTGGCCACCCCCTCACTCTGCCAGTCACGGAAGCTGGGAGCAGGCAGGAAATTTGATATAACCTCTGGTTATTGTGGGTTATGCAGCACCTTTTTTAAATAGGCATGGAAAAATAAAGGGCCTAGGATTTTTTTTTTTCTTTTCCTTTTTAATAAGAAAGTGCTATTGTGAAAGTAGTAATTGTTTTGTAGCCATGAGCATTTGAAAGCAAACAGGCCCATATCAGGCAAAACCATCCGTGGCTAGGGTGGGTGCTTTCAGATTTTTTAATAAATGAGTCCAGTTGGCGTTTCTGAGTGCGGGAGTCCATTTTCTGATGAAACCAGGAGATTTTGGCTCTCTGGAAGGCTGATGTCATTAGACATTTTAAAAAAAGATGAAGGATGCTCAGTCTTTGAAGGTCCCTTTTGGTGTTGGCTCAAACTGGGCACCACACTTTGCCTCATTTTCTGGAGTCTGTCATCCCAGGGAGATTCAGTTGCCGAAGGAGATAGGATGTGTTTCAGCTCTCTTTCTTGGTCCTTCATGTGTTTGCTTCTCCTGCCAGAGGAGCTCAGTGCCTCAACAGAGGACCTGGGTCACCTCTTCTGTAACCCTTTGGCTCATGATTTTCTTCAAAACCTTTCAGGGATGCTGAGGGGCTCCAGGATGGGCTCTGGGAAAGAAGCTGAGGGCAATAGCCCAGCAAACAGCATATCTACAAATAGCTATGAAGCAGTAGAGCCATGGGGAGGTTGCTCTGAGCTCAGAAGCATTCACACAGGAGACATACACTTTGAACCTTCTGCTTTGATTTGCCCAAACTTGTAAAATACGGAGGTGAGAAAACTCACCAAGGCAACCTGGTGCTAAACCTGCTGTAAACATGCTTCCCCGAGCTTGACCTCTTTTGCTTGGCTTGGCCCTAAGCTTGCACTTGGGGATACCAGGCTGCGTGGGGAGGTCTCACACGCACCAGCCAGCACAGCTGGCCTGGTGGGGTGTCTTGTATTATTAACAATAATTAATAATAACAGTAAATTAACCTCTGTTATTTGCCAGAGGAAGTACAGAGGAGAGAGAAGTGGGTGGTACCTGGATCCGCTGCATCTCTGGTGCTGAGTGAGGCCTCCCAATTTCTCCAGCATCTGTTGCTTCCCTCTCCTGGGGAACATCTCAAATAACCAGAGGAAAAGAAATAAGGAAAAAATAATGGTTTGAGACAGGGTGGAGGGGGACAGTTGCCCCCACACCCACTTTCTGGAGCTTCCAAGGAGATTCATGGAGCTGAGGAGACCATCGCTTCCCTGCAGCCATCCTCCCTCCTGGCTGCTCCCCACAGGCAATCGTGGCTGGGGAAACACATTTGTCAAAACAGTTTTATTAATTTATTTATTGTGTTACTTTTTGGCTTCAGCATGGGTCAAAAATTACAATTAAGTAGAAAGGAGCATCGCTGAGCTGTCGCCTTGGCTGGGGTCGGGCACTGCTCTTGCTCCTGCTGGAGGCTGCCCCAAAGGGTGGGCTGTGCTGGGAGGGGGCAAGGGGGGGACTGAGAGAGCTTGGGGAGAGGAGGATTTTTATTCTCTTTTAGGTTTTTTGGGGTTTGTTGCTCTCACTGTAGCAGTAAGAGAGAAACTGGAAGGAGTTCGAAAGACAAAAAGTCACTAAAAATAGAGTGTGTGGGACTTTTACAGCTCCCCAGGGCTTTATTACTGAGCTGCCACACTGCCAGTGCCCGGAGCCGAGCTGTGATCCCAGTAACACACAGGCCAAGCTGGTGGCTGGGAGCTGGCTGGGAAAGGGTGGCAGGGGCAGCTGGTCGGATCCTGCCCCGCAGAATCTTTCCAGGGTGGCTGGGGCAGGAGTGGAAACCTGGATCCGACTCCTTCTCTCTCCAAGAAAAACACAAGCACCTTCTTAGGAACTGGCTCAGCATTGCTCCTCTCCAATGGAAAAAAAGAGCTGGAGGAGGTGAACATGAAAAAGGCAGGGGAGAGCTGGAAGGATCCGTGGACGGCCAGAAGCGGTGGGCGACCAGGGTGGGGGCTGAACCCAGTGCCAGCAGGGCCATCGCTGGGACAGTACCGGCTGGCAGATCTCCAAGTACACAGGTTGTGCCAAAAAATCACTGCCTAATGCTCTGTCTCCATCTTTGCCCCTTGCAGATGTTCATTATGGAGAAGGCGGAGGGCACCCAGTGCAGCCTGCATGAGTTCAGCATCACCGGCTCCACCTATGCCCCCGAGGGACAGATGTGAGTGCGGGTCCCCTCCGTTTCAGGGTGGCCCTGGGCTGGCAGCATGGTTGGGGGGATGTGGGAGGGTCGAGCTCGTGGCCATGGCTGGGGGACCCCAGGCTCGCCCCGTGAGCTGGGGAGAAACGGGTTTTCTGTGGCGTTTGAACCCCGCCTATGGAGATACCTGCTGGGCACTGGGTTTTGGCCATGCTGGTCTTGCAAGAGTTGGGTGACTGCCCTTTGCTTTCGGTGGGAGCCAGGGCAGTTGTTTCACTGTCCCTTGCCAACAGCCCCTGCTCGATACGATGTGGGGGGTGCACACCCCAGCTCTGCCTACTGCCATCTCGCCGCCCAGCAAAGGGGCTCCCCCGCGCTCGGCTGTGCCTTCGTTAGCAGTCCCAGGAAAACAAGCCTGCTTGTGATCCAGAGGAGATGGCAAGTGTGGGAATAGTGATGAACAAGGCTTTTCTCAGTACGTGTCCATTCTCCAAATGAAGCCTGTGCATTTTCAGTATTGGCCAGCAACTGTTGCCCCCACCCCAAGCAGGACCCAGGGCCGGCAGCTTGTCTGCGAGCCGTGCCGCCGGCAGCGTGCCAAGGGACTTGCAAACAACTGCAAACCCCGGCAGGAAAGTGCTCCCTGAGCCCCGCATCCTCGGCAGGGACAGCCGGGATGGCTGCTGTGCCCGGGGCACAATCCTGCTGATGTCAGGACATGTTTCAGGGGAAATGTGGGCTTTGCTGAGCTGCAGCAGAGGGCAGGGCATGGGAGCCAGGGGCTTTTCTCTGGTGTGTTATTACACACAGGGGGTTTTCTGCAATTGCGTTTGTTTATTCCCCCTCATTTGAAAGGAGATGATGCTCCCCAGTGTGGGGAAGGTCTGGGAAGGAGGAAGATGAGAAGCTCAGCCAGTGGTTGGAGCACTCTCCACTCCCCTTTGCTTTGCTGTGTGATCCCAGGCACGTTCTTCACCACAGTCTCTTCTGTTCATCTGTGGAGCAACTATAATTCATCCCAGACTCAGACTTAATTTCATTAATATTTATAGAGCCAATTTGATCCTTGGCTAGGAATCTCCATTAAAAGGCAAGCCAGGTCATAAGGTGCTATCAATCAGTGCATTTCAATTAAATGGAGAAGACTGAGGGACTGAACTCATGTCTGCTAACCTCTGAAGCTCAATGTCCCCTCTCCTCTGGGGACTGCCTGCAGAGAGGCTCTGCACTGGTCTGCAACCCCGCATGTTGCTTTGGAGTTCTGCTTCTGCCCTGTGCTTGTTGCACATCAAGGTGGGTTCAAGGGCTCACTTAGGTGTCAGGGAGAGAAACCTCCCACTCCTCCAGGGCTGGTGGGACCAAAACTCTTGTTTTGCTTTAGCCTGGCCTCAGTGTGGGGGATATTGCGTGCTTGACCTTGGCTTTGCGGGCATCCCTGTGCAACGCCAGCTAGCAGCAGCACCTTTGCTGATGCTCTTCCCAGCACATGGGTCTCGCCCAGCTCCGTGCAGGGACAGCCGATGATGACGATGTATCCCCCGTCCCTTCCCAACAGTATCCAGGGGATCACATGCTGCAAAAGCCCTCCCCAGTATTTCCACCTTCCCAAACATCAAAACCCATCCCAAAATGCCTGTGGGCTCGCTCTTCCACCCGCTGCCTTCCCCTGCCCCTGAGCCTGGGGCCAGGCAGCATCCTCTGGGCAGGAGGCAGCAGCTCTCCCCTGCCCGCTCTCAGCCCAGTGCAGCTTCTTGTCCCTCAGCAAACAGATTTTTCAGATTTTCTTGGCTGCTCCCTGTTTTCCGCTCCTAAGCTGTAACAAGGGCTCCAAAATGTTCTTTCCATTGGGAACCAGCAGTGGAATAAACTGATCCTAATAAATGCCTGACAAATTATTTTTCCAGCAAGCAGATGACCGGCTGGGTTTATACAGCTCTAACCTGCAGTTACCTCTCCTGAAGTGGGGATAAATTTTTATTTCCCCTGAAAACCACCGCTGCCATTTCTGCCACCAGGCAACGGGTGAGAAGCAGAGTCTGGCTTGACTGGTGCGTTCAGGGCTGCTCATTTCCAGTTTGTGCTTCTTTACATAGCAAAAGAGCTGCTATTTAGGAAGCAAAGGCCACAGTTCACCACTTGCTTGGAAACAGCCACAGAAATGCAGTTGTTAAATTTGTCTGCTGCTTTTAAATTCTCCCTTGGGGGCCCTTGGGCTCACGGGAGCACAAAGCAGCATCACAGTGAGGAGAAGGGACTTGCTGCTGGTCCTACAGCTCCTCAAGATCCGCAGCAACTGGAAACCCCTGGGGGAGCGAACATTAACTTGAATTCACATTCTCATCTATGATCTGATTTTGGCAGCCCCTGATTTCAGGTCTGGTGCTCTTTGGAGCTCCTCTGCAGTCCCCTTTATTCCAGGCCACTTCCAGAGTTTGCCTCCTGTGGTATTTTATTTGTAACTAGTCCTGCTCCATTTGGTAAAGTACAAAATGCAAACCCAAGCATTTACTGCCATGCCCAGGGCTTTAACTGGGCTCTTTCTCCCTCTTTTCAGAAAATTTTACAAGGGATATGTAGGAGAATCTGTATTATTTGAACGTGTAAGCTGGTGTAAGGCTTTGGGGGTTGTTTTCTCCCCGCAGCCTGAAGGACGAGCAGCCGGTGCAGTGCGGGCAGTACGACGGGCTGGTGGAGCTGGCCACCATCTGCGCCCTCTGCAACGACTCCTCGCTGGACTACAACGAGGTGCGGGGGGCAGCAGGGACGGGGCGGTGCGGGGGACCAACGATGCTCTTCCCTGCACTTTGGGGTTTGTCCCTTGGGATGCCTTTCCCTGGCTTCAGCTCATCCCAAGCTCTGGGAGCTGCAGGATGGTGCAGTGGGCGACAGCATCCTTGGTCAGAGCAGCAGGTAGAGGACGTGCTCTAATGCTTCAGCTCCTTTTTTTTTCTCTGCCCTCTAGTCCAAAAAAGTCTATGAGAAGGTGGGGGAAGCCACTGAAACAGCCCTGACGTGCCTGGTGGAGAAGATGAACGTCTTCAACACTGACACCAGCAAACTCTCCAAGGTGGAGCGAGCCAACGCCTGCAATTCGGTGAGCTGGGGGGAGGCCTCCGTGAGCTCCGGTGCCAGGGGACGGGAGGGAGAGGAGCGCTTTGGGACGACTGTTATTTGAGCAGTAACCATCTGCGATGATCTAAGGGACTGATCTGCCACAATTTCCTGGCTTGCAGGAGGCTGGGCTGTATTTGGAGCAGATAGATAGTGCAGCGACCCTGGGGGGGCCGGCAGGGCTAATTCCGGGGCCACAGAGACTAACCTGGGTCCACATGGAGCTCTGGAGCGGGTGACCCCTGAGGCTCAAAGTCAGCCCTGTCCCTGCTCAGCTGGGAGAGGCCCTGGTGCTGATGGCCAGAGCTCTGGCTGCAGGTGAGGAGGTTTGGAGTTTTGTAGCTCTGCAGCAAATATTTAGGTGCCCAGTTTGCACTGAGCAGCCATCCTCCATAGTGTGAACCAAACCCTGCTCCCCAGAGCCATGCCTGCCTGAACAAGGCTTGCTCTTTGGAAATATCTGGTATTGATGTGAAAATACTCCATGCTGGCTGTTCCCTACTCCAGCTCTCCAGTGTCTCCCTGTCCTCCTGGTGAAAATGAATTTATTTCATGTCTGGATTTACTCAGCTTTGGTATCATGCCATTAGATCTTATAATGCCTTTGCTTGCTTGAAGGCAGGGCTTTCTGTTCTGGCATTTCTTCCCCAGATAGGTCTGAGCAGATCATAATAAATCCCCTGACTCCTTTCTGATAAGGGAGATGGAATTTCCCAGCCATACATCAGTCTGATAGATGCTTTGTTACGCGTGCCGATCACTGCCCTTCCACTCAGATGCCAGGCTGCCTTCAGTCACTGGTGCTTCTCTCCTTACGCTTATGTTTGGGAAGGGACAAAAAACCCTTCCTTGGAGTTTCCTGGCAGTGTATCTTCACTGCTTCTTGGTTTTGCTTCCCAGTAGCTCTGTGCTTTGAGAGCTACTGGGTGGGGGGGTTGGAGTTTCCACAGCGGCTGGCTGCTCCCAGGTGTCCTTGCTGTTGTGCTGAGCGTGCAGTGCCCAGCGGGACAGCACTGCTTTTGTGGGCACAAAACTTCCCCCCTGCGTGTAGTCACTACACTTGTACATTCTGCTGGGTTTGGCCTTGGAGAGCCGCTGGCGTTTGCCTGGTATATCCACAAACAGTGCCTGCATTTTGCATGAACAAATCCCCTTTGCACATCTCTCCACCTCCCCAGCTCCACTCGCAGCTTTTTTTAGATTTAAGTTGCTGTGTAAAGAGCTGCTTCTGTCCCCATAGCAAGCAACACCCTCCTGGCAACAAAAAATAATAATAATCATATAGGCAGTTGGGCCATACAGATGACAAGGTTGGCATCAACATCCCTGCTGCCCTCTCCAGAAATACTTTGGATCATCCCCAGGCACCCTGCTCATTAAATGGCTTTTCTGGGACGTGTCCTCCCAGGAGCCAGGCCCAGCTGCTGTGATGCTGATGTGGATGCGCGAGAGGGAATCTGGTCTGAGGAAGACTGGCTGCCATCTTGCTGGGCACCTGGCTGCTTAAGTAATTAACTAGTAGCAAACTGGTTTGTTTTGGGAGGTGTTGGGGTGCTGGAGCCTGTCTGCGGGCACAGCCTGTGCCCATGGGTCCATGTGGGGGGGCAGCCCCTGCCCTGTCCTCACCCTGCAAACCCGCAGGTACCCTGTGAGCTAGTGATCATTAGTGTCTAGGTGTCAGTCCACAGGACAATTAGCATGTCCTGAAATGAGCCTAATTAGAGTCTCAGCTGCAGAGCTGGTTAATTTGATGGGAACCAGTCCAGCCTCAGGTGATGTCAGTACTTCCCCTCCCTGTGGGTGTAGGATCAGGGCAAACCCCTCAGCTCTAACAAGTGGGATACAATTCCCTTTCCTGCAGCGCAGCTGAGCCCAGTAAGGGAGAAAGTCTCACCCACCTCTCTGTCAAATGGGGCTTTATCTTAAGCTACAGCATCTGTTCGGCATCCTGTGTGGGGTTGATGAAATAAAGGCCTAGCACACACTGGTGTAGTTGCAGGGGTTAAAATTCTGCCTAAAAATTGCATAGGGAAAGCTTCTTCTGCTTTTTGCGCTGTCCCATCCCTCCTGGGTCCCTTGGTTGCCCTTCTCCTCCCATCACTGGTGCTGTGCCGACTTGGCAGGGTTGTTAGCCAAGGCAGAGAGCACGGGCTGCTGTGTCCCTGCCATGTCCCCGCTCAGCCCCGCGCTGTCCCCGCAGGTGATCAAGCAGCTGATGAGGAAGGAGTGCACTCTGGAGTTCTCCCGCGACCGCAAGTCCATGTCGGTGTACTGCACACCCACTGGCCCTGGCCACAACTCCGCCGGCAGCAAGATGTTTGTCAAGGTAGGGGAGAAGGTCCTCAGCACCCTGCAGGATCCTCCTTCCCCATGCACACCCCAGCAGGATTTGGCCCTTACTGCGGCAGGTGGTGATGCTTTGCAGTTTGTCCCCTCTCTTAGCTGTCTGGGGGTCCAGGAGCCAGCAGGTAGACTGGTGTGGTGAGGGAGGAGGTGAGTCTTTGCAGTATTGATAGGAAAAAAAGGAGGAAAAATGATTTAGAGGGAGGTGTTTAAGAGTTGGGTTGACCCAGCGCTGAGGGATATGGTGTAGTTGAGAATGGTCAGTGTTAGGTTAATGGTTGGACTACATGATCTTCAAGGGCTTTTTCAACCTCTGTGATTCTGAGGAAAAGGTGCTGAGTGTGCTGGTGCTGGGGCCAGGGGAGAGCTGCCCCTGTGCAAAACTTGGGCACTTGCCTTTATTAACAGCTTGGACTCTCCAGACACCAGTAATGCCCAAAGGGCAATGTCCAGGTTTCAGCTGTAACCAGAAATAAAATAGTGTTTTAAAGGACATTTTCTTCCCAAGAGAAGAGATGCGCCCGGAATTTCTCCCTCTTGACTCTGAAGATTTGTATATTGTTATTTCTACTGGGAGATCTTCTCGGTGGTTGAACTCTGTCCTCCACGTCAGGTCGGGACCCTCTGGAGCCACCACATCTGTGGCCCTGGCGGTCCTGGGCAAGGTTTTTTAAGAGGAGCAATAGAAGGATTGCAAGTTTTTTATTAAAAAGCCATGCTGGGGGTCCTTGTAAGGTCAGAAGGGGTGGGGTGAGATGCTGTGATGCTAAAGGACGTGTTTTCCTGAATTGCAAAGGCATCGCAAGCATCCACTGAGCATCCCGCAGGCAGCAC
This sequence comes from Athene cunicularia, assembly GCF_003259725.1. Taxonomy (NCBI): domain Eukaryota; kingdom Metazoa; phylum Chordata; class Aves; order Strigiformes; family Strigidae; genus Athene; species Athene cunicularia. The sequence continues at coordinate 8,425,973 of NW_020799124.1, read as the reverse complement.
ATTTTTTCAACAGAGATTTACAGCCCTAATCCCCTCCAGGTCTGAGAGGGGATCTGGGGCGTGGGAGTATCTCCAGCAGACGAGTAGGTTTTGCAGGAGACAGACGGATCCCCCCCAGAGCAGATCCTGCTGTCTTGGTGACCTGACGTGGGTTTGTCCTTCCCAACCCAGATCCCAGTGTGTGCTCGGTCGGAGGCTGCCATCTAGTGCGCTGAGCCGCTGTGCCGGGATGTGTGTGCTGGAGTTTTGGGGAGATTTCCTTCTTTGCCCAAACTTGGTGCCATCCGTCTTTCCGGCACTTCCGTCAGTGCTGGTGAGAGATGCTCATCCTCCAGCTTCATTGCAGCCCCTAAGCCCCCCCTCCTCCCCAGGGCGCCCCGGAAAGCGTGATCGAGCGCTGCACCCACGTCCGCGTGGGCACTGCCAGGGTCCCACTGACGGCCCCGGTGCGGGAGAAGATCCTGGGCCGGATCCGGGACTGGGGTATGGGCATCGACACGCTGCGCTGCCTGGCCCTGGCCACCCACGACGCGCCTGTCCGCAGGGAGACCATGCAGCTGCACGACTCCGCTGCGTTCATCCACTACGAGGTACGGCTCCAGGGAGGTTTTTTCCTTATTCCCAAAGTTTTCCCACCCACTTTCAGCTGCCCCAGCAGTATTTTCTCTCTGGTTTCTCTGTGGGCAGCGGGCAGTGCAATGGCTCAGCTCCTCCTTTGCAAACCCTGGTGCAGAGCTGCATGCAGTGGGGCCAGTCTCAAGGCCAACAGCCCTGTCCCACTGGGCATCCATCCCCATGGGATGACCACTGAAAGGGGCCTGGGAACTCCTGAGAGGAATGGGAAGGAGGCATGCGAAGTGAAAAAGTATGAGGAGCAGCAGAAGGGATGGGAGCATCCCATTGCATTGGAGCTATAGTGTGCATCCATGGGGCTGTTGGTTGGAAACCTCCTGAAAGTTTCCTCCCAGAGGAAATCCCTGTGCACAGGGGGGTGTTGCAGTGGTGGAGGGAAGTGGCTGCATCCAGAGAGTTTAATGTGGGTCTGGGGCTGTCCCCAACCCCCAGAACAACCTGACCTTCGTGGGCTGCGTGGGGATGCTGGACCCTCCCCGCAAGGAGGTCACCTCCTCCATCGAGATGTGCCGCAAGGCCGGCATCCGTGTCATCATGATCACCGGCGACAACAAGGGCACGGCAGTGGCCATCTGCCGCAGGATCGGCATCTTCTCAGAGAGCGAGGATGTCACCAGCAAAGCCTACACGGGCCGGGAGTTTGACGAGCTTCCCCCCGAGGCACAGCGGCAGGCGTGCCGCGCTGCCCGATGCTTCGCCCGCGTGGAGCCAGCACACAAGTCCCGCATTGTGGAGTACCTTCAGTCCTTCCACGAGATCACCGCCATGGTGAGTCCCCCGGGGACACCCTGCCCCTCCACAGTCCCCTCCTCTCGCCCAGCCCGATCCCTTGTGCCCCATTAATCCTGGCTTTGTGCAGACGGGCGATGGTGTCAACGATGCCCCGGCCCTGAAGAAAGCGGAGATTGGCATCGCCATGGGGTCAGGCACGGCCGTTGCAAAGTCAGCCGCCGAGATGGTGCTCTCTGACGACAACTTCTCCACCATCGTGTCGGCTGTTGAGGAGGGCAGAGCCATTTACAACAACATGAAGCAGTTCATCCGTTATCTCATCTCCTCCAACGTCGGGGAGGTCGTTTGGTGAGAGCCCCCCACACTGGGCACCACACTGGGGGATGCAGTGGTGGTCACACGTCCACTGGGGCAGGTGACCCGTGGTCCTGTCTCTGTCCCCTGCCCCTGGCAGCACGTGGTGCCCAAAGTTGTAACCCCAGGTACCAAACAGAGCACCTGTTTTTCTCATATTAATGCCTTGCCTATTTAAGCCCACGCCAGTGTCTAAGGCCGGCGCAGATATTTGTACACAGGCTGTTGTCACCAGGTCGCACTGATGCGCTTTGCATCAGGTCCTGGGCCGCTCTCCCGGTCCCTGCCCAGCCCTCCCTGTAAATCGGCACCATCCTCAGCAACGTGGGCACAGCCTTGGGGTCACTGGGCATCCTTTGCCCTTGCATTTCAGCAGGGGTGTTTGTGCTGGGAATGGGAACCCACGTGGCCGTGGGGATGCCAATCGTTGGGTTTCAACCACAAAGCAAATGTTAACAGTGGGACAAATTTTAGCTGCAGTATTCAGTCCTTTATTTCAGGCTCCTGTCTCAGGGGCTGTGGGTTCATCTGCAGGACTTTGGGTGAATGTTGTTTGGGGTGTTTGGAACCAGGGTTCCTGCTCACTCTCCGCTCGCATGATGCAGACAATTTCTCTGGCTACCCCAGAGCTCATCTAATTCCGCATCTCTGTCTTTTTAACCTGCAGCATCTTCCTGACAGCCATTCTAGGCTTGCCCGAGGCCCTCATCCCTGTGCAGCTGCTGTGGGTGAATCTGGTGACAGATGGGCTGCCAGCCACCGCTCTTGGCTTCAACCCCCCTGACCTGGACATCATGGACAAGCTGCCCCGCAACCCCAAGGAGCCCCTCATCAGTGGCTGGCTCTTCTTCCGCTACCTGGCCATCGGAGGTGAGCCCCCGCCGGGTGCCAGTGGGCAGAGGACAAGGACGGGCATGGGGTAGGGGGCCCCTTGCTGGGTGCTGGGGGTAAGGGTGTCTCTCTTGGCCACAGTGTACGTGGGCCTGGCCACGGTGGGTGCAGCGACCTGGTGGTTTTTGTACGACGCCGAGGGACCGCAGGTTTCCTTCCATCAGCTGGTGAGTTGGGAGGAGAACGGGCTGACATGTTGAACAGGTGGGTGAGGGCATGGATTCAGGCATGGATTCACACATTGGGGTCTTCTACCTTCTTTCTGTGGTTATTGTAGTATTTCCAAATTCTTGGTGGAGGAGGTATTAATTTAAAAAGAAAAGCAAATTTTCTCCCTCAGGGTCATGTTTCCAGCCTTCCTTCTGCCAGCAACCAACTTGATCCAAAGAAGCTGAAAGTGGCTCCAGTACTTGATCCCGTATTGAAAGGGATTGATTTTTACATTCCTGTAGGTCTGAACAAGGTGGTGGGAAAGCGGGTGCCATTGCACCCCAATGTCATATGCAATGAGATGTGTTTTTGATGGAGACCTGTGTGTGCTCAAACACCTTATTAACTGAACGTGAAAATCTCCGAGCCACTATCCAGCCATAACCCCAAAGCCCCAACCACAGCAGAAGCTGGGTCACTTTAGACCGGTTTATCAGTTGCTCTGAACTGTGAGATATTTAACAGCAGCTCTAATTATCAAGGTTCACCATGTGCCCCCCAACCAGCCGACCTCTCCCTCCTCTTTCCTGTCTTTCCTACTCTGCTGCTCTGTCATATATTTAGCTGCAGTTTCCTGTGCCAACAGAGGAACTTCATGAGGTGCACTGAGGACAACCCCATCTTTGAAGGAATCGACTGTGAGATCTTCGAGTCCCGATACCCGACTACGATGGCTCTGTCTGTGCTGGTGACAATCGAAATGTGCAATGCTCTGAACAGGTAGGGTGGCTGCAGGGGTGCTCTGTAGCTCTATGCACGGATGATTTTGTGTAGGGCCACTTGGAGTTGGTGGACTGAGGGCTTTGCTTTGACTCAGCGGAGCCATTCAGATCATCCCACAGGGGACCACTGGGTCTGCTGTAAATAAGCTCCCCCAAGCCGATGTGCTGCTGTTGATAGCAGTGGAGGAAGGACTGGATCCGCATCCGTTAGCGGGTTGGCTTTGTTAATGACCAGCGCTAATCTGTGCGTGGCTGGTTGCATTGAGGATGGGTATCCAGATCCAAATTGCAGCAAAGCCTGAAGCTGAACAGTCTGGAAGAGAAGGGCTGTAGCATACGGCCCTGTACCTTGGAGAGGCATTGGAACCCCCAGTTTGGGCGGGTGCAGGGAGCAGGAGGTTACTGGGGCTAACGCTGTCCCCTCGCTTTCACAGTGTCTCTGAGAACCAGTCACTGCTGCGGATGCCACCATGGCTCAACATCTGGCTGCTGGGGGCCATTGTCATATCCATGGCTCTGCACTTCCTCATCCTCTACGTCAAGCCCATGCCTGTGAGTGCCTTGTGCCACCTCCACGTGCAGCCCAGGGGTTCCTCCTGTGGATGAGGACATCCCAGGAGCAGTCTTTGGGTCTGGAAACTTCTGGAATGGTTGTCCTCAGCTTGTGCCCTCAGGACCAGGTCCTGTGACATGAACCAACATGGGCACTGGGAGACACCCTGCCCCAGTGAGCCTTTACTTAAGTCAGAAGCTCTCCTTATAGGCAGTGCAAAGGGGTATGGATATCTCAGCTCCTTTCGGAGGCATCGCCTCCTTTTGCAGGCCAAGGCTGGTGATGCCTCAGTTGATACTTAAAGGTGTTTAAGATGAAACAGTTGTTGTGCCCAGGAGGTTGCATTGTCCTTTGTTCCCTGCTAAGCACCTGTGAGCACATACAGTCCTACCCCTACCTTGTGCCTCACTTTCCTCATCTGCAGGAGAGATGAAGGACATAGTTGTTGACTGATCCTGGTCAAGACGCCCTTGGGCTCATGGCAAACCTTGAAGAAATCCTCTTCTTTGGGCTATCTGGATCCTCCCTCCTTGTACCTAGGTTGACCTTCTCTCAAGCTGTGCCATACAACAACCCGACCTTTAAAACAAACAAAAGAAATCCCACCTCCTTCCCCACTGACATGTCCAACCCATTCTGCCTTGCAGCTCATCTTCCAGGTAACCCCCCTGAGCTGGCCGCAGTGGGTGGTTGTAATGAAGATCTCCCTGCCCGTTATCCTGCTGGACGAAGGACTCAAGTACCTTTCCCGCAACCACCTGGATGGTGAGCACGGTCTGCACCCCACTTGGTTACGTTTGCTTTGTGCTCCCTTGATTGGGGTTCTTGGTGGCTTTGTGGACATCTCGCTCACCTCCTCCTCTCACGTCATGTCTGCACCTGCATGTTCACCCACTTTTGCTGTGAAAAAGGGACTTTTTCTCCTACCCCCTTCCTTACCAGGTGCCACGTCTGGCAGAGCAGTTAGTACTTACATCTGCTTGAAATACTCCCTTAAGAGCTGGAGCAGTAGATAAATCTGCCACATGTGTTTATCCAGCTTCTCTCAAACCTCTGGGAACTGGATCCCTTCTCTTATAAAGCAAAAATAAATCAAACACTGGTTTCCAACAGGAACCCTTCCCTTTTTTCCACTCAATCTTCCACCCTCTATGTCCATCCTTATCTTGTGTTTGCTGCTTCTATGTTAAGATCAAATGAGAGCTGAACACCTTATAAATTGGTTTTAATGGGGTTGTCCTTGGCCAGCATCTCTCAGGGTCCAGCCTGTGGCATGCACAGGGGAGGAGCAGCTCCTGTGACACTGGGGCAGCAGTTCCTGCGTGCTCCTGGGCTCTGCTCTGTAAATCACAGCATGTGTTTAGGCAGCCCTCCAAAAAGATGATACAATCTTTTCTTTCATTTCTGACAAAGAGGTTGCTGCGGGCGATATATCTGCAGGTTTTCTCTGCAGTGGCTGCGGGGCCATGGCTGCTGAGCAGTGCTGTGCCTGCCATGGGGCTGGCCCCTCTCCAAGAAAACGGATTTTATTCGTTTTTTAGAGTTTGCTTGTCCCAACAATGATAGCAGGAGAAAGGCAGGAGAGACACCGTCCTGCCCAGGGAAGATGTAGTGGCTCTGGGGAGCGGATGAACAACTTGAGTGTGGGGACTGGATGTCCTTTCACAGCATCGTCTTGCTCAAACCTTTTCTCATTCCTTAGGCAACCAGTGTCCTAGCAAACCTTTTGCCTTCACCCTTTAATAAAGACCCATGAAAATTTTGAAAAGCCACTGTTCCCTTTCAGGGCTGAAGGCAGGTCTGTCCAACCCCAGCAAGAAGGGGTTTGGGTCATTGTAACAGCTCTGTTTGGTTTCTCATGGAGCAGAACTATGCAAAAAGCTGGAAATACAGGATGGGAAGTTATTGCAAGCAGGAAACAATCACAAACTGTCCGTCCTCCCCATCAGCAGGTCCTGGTGCACTGCAGATGCTCACATCAGCTTGCTTTCTGCAGCAAGCTGGTGCATCACCACAGCGACTGCTCAGAGAAGCCTCTGATAAAAAACAGAGGTTCAGGGGCTCCTGTTTTCACAGACCAGATAGAAATTGTTTCTAGCGTATTTTAATTTAATTGTTGCATCTCTCAACAGACTGCTGGGTGCTTTGGCTCACCCAGTTCTATTTTATCGTATGGTTACAAGCCTGTAGCAACCATTTTATGGCGCAGCACTGGGTTGGGGCGTAGGAGAGCTGGTTAATTCCTGGCTGTTGCATCCCATGCATGCCCTCGGTCTTCACTTCACCATCTGTGATCTGGGGATGAGTTTGTCTTTCTCCCACACTTTGCATTTCTCTATAAAAACTCAGCACTGTTGGAGGAAGGGCTTTTCTTCGGCTCTGCCAGCACAGCTCCGAGCACAGTGGGGTTTCTGGCAGGTGTACGATCCTTCCAAGTCCCATCACACCAGCTCAGAGTGTTTCCTCCTCCCATGCCGTGCTCCCGACGTGCCAGGTCCTGTGAGCTGCCCTCATCCCCATGGTCACAATGCTGCTGATGCTCATGGGTCACTTTGTGTCTCACCCAGAAAGGGTTTCCCATTCAGTCACAGCTATGGGGCAAAATCATGCTTAAATCATCACATTTCAAAGAAATAATTGAAATCCTGCATCTTCCTAATTCCTCTGGTCTTTGAAAAGCGAGCAAAAAAAATCTCAAAAAGCCACGTTTAAATGTGGTATTGTGATTTTTTTACCAGGCATTCTCAGGACGGTAAGACACACGTGGAGCGGGGAGCACCAGTTGAAAACCTGCAGGACTCCAGAGCAAGGGTTGGCTTTCTTACGTGTCTCATCCCCAAATGCCGTATCCCCGTGCTTCCTCCAAGGTCTTGCTTGTGTGTGGTGGGGACCTGCTTGGAACGTGTCTGGGTGCACATGGCTTGGAAAACCAGCCCAGGGACCTTGTACCCAGACAGGATCTCTTTTCCCACACTGGCCTCTGTGTTTTGCTTCAAAATAAGGTCTAAAAAGCCCATGAAGAACCGTTTGCATAGCAGTTTTGGCCAGGGGCCAGGCTACTGCGTGGTCTGTGCAAGGCAATGCTTGTGGATGGTCTCCAGCATGGGATATTCTGAGGGATGGCCAAGGGTGCTCAGTTGAGGGATGCATAAGTACAGCTGTGAGTTCTGCTAATTCAGGTTTTACGTGGAAAAGTTTCTCCCTTGATCAGATTTAGATAAGTTGTGTTTCCATTACGCTGGATTTTCCTTGTCCTTGAAGTGGCAGAAAGCTGAGACTCTTCAGTTTTCACAATGGTATCAGTGCTTCACATTCCTCTCCCCATCACCCCGGTCACCTCTGGCCTCTCACCTCGCATGCTCTGCATGTATTGCTGCCTTCATCCATCTCTGGCCCCTCTGAGGTTTCTGCTGTCTCAGTTTTGGGGGGCAATGTGAGTGTGAGATAGCAAGCAGAAGTGCATGGCTGAGCTAGGTTGGCTCGGTGCGACCCCCAGATGTTCTGGTCAGGAATGTGATGTTCTCCAGGGTCCTCTCAGGGTTCTGTCACACAGGTACACACTGGCAGACTCACAGGGTCTGGCCACCCTCAAGGACCTCTTGCCCTAGTATTTTTAATATTTGCCATGCTCTATGAATTTAAATGTATTGCTCTTTGAGCCCTGTTGCATGCAGGAAGGTTTCCAGGCATATGTGCCAAGGCCTTGCAGAAGTTTCTTCTCTGAGTGGTTCTCAAAAGGTACCAAATCCAGACAGGACAGTGAGATAACCCCACTGCTCACATCTCTCCCTGCACCATCAGCCCGCTGCTGTGGCCACCGCGCTGCCCTCCTGCCTTCCTGCACTGTCCCTGGGCCTCCTCATCCTCACCATCTCCAACCAAACCCACCGCAGATGTCGATGTTACCACTGTGGTGTTTTCACTTGTTTTCAGCATGTTAAGTAGCAGGGCCTGCCTGGGTGCTCAGGTTTCACCATTTCTCACCTGTGCCAGGGTAAAAGCAGGGGTAAGTCAAGGAACAGATGTTTTCTGCCCCAACAGCAGCAGCGTCACTGAAAATCAGAAGTTTTGATGCACAAGAATTGTCGCAGCTGTTTGTCCTTACACCCAGTGAGGATGGCAGCCCCCAGGCAAGTTTGCAGGAGCTGTGAGGTGGTGGCCACACTGTCTGGGTACCTGTCCCCTCCCCGGTGGGCAGCACTGGGCCTCGCAGCCTCCTGCCACCACAACTGATGTGTCGGCAAGGTTGGACCCTTGGGTGAGCATCTCCACCGCTGACAGATTCGGCCGCTTATCTCAGCAGTGTCAGCTTTATGCTTTAGCATCCTCCCGGAGGAGAGCAGCCAGCAGTGGTGGCTGTGTGGTGACAAGTGTGTGTCATGCTCCCTGCCAGGGCCTGCCAAGGCTCCACATCCCTGAGAGCTCAAAATCTGCAGGGACCAAAATCTCCATGTCCCATCACAAAAACCCTCCAGCATGTAGTGAAAAGGAGCCGTTCGTCCTCATCTGCCCCGTGCACCCGCACCTGGGGGCGAGGGCAGCCCCCAGGAGCACGGGGGCTGCCGCAGGCACCCGCTCTCCCTGCGGAGGAGGCAGGCATCCCTCTCCCCGGCGTGGCAGGGAGCCGGGAGCGAGCACCCGCGGCCGTGGCCTGCCCTTGTAGGGTAATCTCTGCGTGGAGCTACCTTGGCCAGGCGCTGGCGCTGGGGGAGGAATGCATCCCCACGGGCCAAGTTGTTCGCTTGAGCTGTGGGATGCTCTGAAGGAGAGTGGTGCTGCACCTTTCAGTGCCGGAATCTCACCAGACGGGATTTTACAGCTCTGCTGCCTTTTTAATTTGCTTTTTATTACCCCCTCTGTCCTGGTTTTTCTTGTGCGCGTGCACGTGCCGTGTTTTAGAAATGGAAGAGCAGAGGGAAGCTCTTGGTGCTGCTGCCCTGGTATTGCAAAGGCATGGAGAATTTCCCTTTTGGTTTTCACTGGGGTCTGGGGTCTTGACTGAAGCTCAGGCTGCCCCAGTGCAATGGGGCAGATGTGCAATTTTCAGAGCTACAAGGGCTGCAGTTTTTCCCTCGGTGGAGAGAGTGATCCAGGCTGGCAGCTGGAGCCTGCATCTCTCCAGCATCACCTTTTACGGGAACACGTTAAGAGGAAAGTCAAAAGCAATAAGGAAAAGCTTCCCAAAAAGCCTCAGTTGTCCTGGTGGGGCGCAGATCTTGTAGGAGATGAGCTCACATTGTTCAGTTTCAGGTTTGTAACGGTTGAAGGGCTGTGATACCTCTGAAAAATTTGGTGTGAGACAGGATCCAGATGGATCATTCCTGCCCTATTGTTCCTGCAAACAGGTCTCTGCATCCCCCCTGCTGCTGTCACCAGCATGCAGAGAGGAGAGCCAGGCACCCACGTGGAGGGACCTGCACCCTATTAAAACTAAGTGGGTGCCAGACGCTCGCCTGACTGCAGTTCTCACAGAAACACCTCTCTCTATGCTGGGGGTGTTACTTAGAGGCCTGAGAGTAACATTTTGAAGACCATCCACCATGGTTAAACACTCACTGTTGGCACTGAAGCCGTGTCCCTCTCCTGTCCCTGCCTGCTGCACGGCATGACACCCCCCCCCCACCC
>NW_020799124.1:8384452-8416203 GCF_003259725.1 Athene cunicularia | reverse complement strand
CCCCCCTGTTTGCACAACCACAGGGTGAAGCATTCAGGGGAAGCACCGTGGTGGGCAAATAACCACCAGCGTGTCACCTGTCAGGGTCTGTTCAGCTGCCAGGGCTGCTGAAGAGACACCCCTGCAATATAAAGGAAATGAATTTTCATTATTGCAATGAGATTTAATTCAGTGTGGTCACCAGCATCCCTGCTCTGCTCTGAAGGGCGCAGTGCAGAGGTCATCCAGAGAGATGCTGCCGCTGCAGCATCAGTTTTGTCTCAGGACACGAGGGCTGGGCTCTCCAGCCAGTGCTGGAATGAAATTTTGGCAGAAGTTTCAAAAAAGGTTTTGGTTTTTTTTTTCCCTCTCTCTCCCCTGATGTTTATTAATTCTCCTGGAAGCTTGTCAGCACCAGGGCTGGCAGCAGTCGCGGAGCCTCACTGGTAACCCCAGGCAGGACCCCTATTTATCAAGAGCACAGGAACAGTGGTCCTCTGTGAGATGTGTTTGGTGATGTGTGCAGCGATGAAAGATAGAGAAATACGATCACAAGGTTCATGATAAGTGATTTTTCTAACTCTTCTCAGAAAGCTGCCTTGTGGGTGGGGGTTTTTTAAGCAAAAAAAACCCTGTTCTGGGCAGACCGAGCTGCCAGCAGGGTCTCTCCCAGCCTTGGGCTGAAGAGTAGCTGCTGCCTCGGGGGGATGGGGATGCTGCTGTCCACTGCTTGAAAATTGGGGATCTAGTTGTGAGTCAAGCTCTGGCAGGGATTTCAATGCTGCTCATAGAGTTCAAGCTGAACCCTGCAGCTTTCCTTTGAGGCCTTGTGCTGCCTGTTACCTTCCCTGTGCGGTTCCATCCGTCAGTGGGGTGGGAGAAGGGAGGGCAGCCCTGGGGTGGCACAGCCCCTGCCATGGGGGATTGGTCCTTGCTAGTCGTTCTGGAGGTATATATGGATGTACATATATATGTAGCATGTGTAAGTGGTGTCAGCTCTTGGAGCAATATCCATCTGTCTGGCTGCAGCAGGGACAGGGCTTTGGGATGGGTGGTGGGATGCCATGAGTTTCCTCTTCTCTGCACTGCTGCCTTTCTCTGGGTGCTGCCTGATGCTCTTGGTAGGAGCAGCGGTGGGGGATTCCTGCCTGCTCACCTTCCCGCTGTTCCTGCTTGCATGGCTCTGACTCATCCCTTTTCCTACATCCCTTCCTCACCTGGGGACCAGCATCCTCCTCCTCATGCAGCCTGAGCTGCTGCAGCTGCAATCAGGCCAACTCTGCAGATGGGATCCCAGGTCCCTTCTGGGATCAACCCAGGAGCAACCACTCTTGATAAAACAGGGAGCTGGTCTGCCTTTGAACTCTCACCAATTCTTTTTCTCTTTTTTTTCCTTGATTTCAGAAGAGGACAAGAAATGAATGACACGAAGAAAACACTCCTACCTGAAGGATCCCTAACTTGTAACTCGGACTGAAGTCTTGCATGCGTGACCATCGCTAGAAGCCAGCAGGACATGCATGTGTCCGACTATCAGACAAATGCGGGTGAATCGTCGAAAAGAAAAATACTGATTTTGTTTTGTTTCGTAGCTTTCTTTTTCCTGTACATAAGAGTGCAATTACTGGACAGCTGGCGTAGGGTTTGGGGACGGAGCTGTGTGGACCTGGGTCGGCATAATGCGATTCCTTGGGGATTTGTTCCTGCAAAATTTGAGAACCTCTTTCCAATTTTCACCCTGACTGGGTGAGGTCAGGCAAGGTGTCCTTCATGGGAGATCAAGGCGGGGAGTCGGGATTTTAGGGAATACACTGAGTGCGGGCAGGAGGCTCCATCCCCCAGCAGGACGGGATGCGCAAGGGCAGCTCACGGGGCCGGGAAGGGCTTGGCGGTGGGCGAGGGCAGGGGAGGGGCCGTGTGTTGGGGTCACCAACCTTCGGTGATATCAGCGGTGTCGGTGGGCACATCGCTGCAGCTGCTGTGCTCTGCTCTGTGGCTGCAGTGCCTGCGGGCTGCAGCAGCTGGGAGCAGCCTCACAGCGTGAGCACTGGTGGGGTGGGTCTCGCGGACGCGGGTTTATACGTCAGGGTCAGGTGCATGCGATTGAAGGTGAAGCTCTCCCTCTTTATCACACTGTCCTGTTTGACCCCCGTGTTGTGGAAAGCCTGCACCTTCTCAGGTTCATCCGACACCAAAGCATGACGTAGTCTTGTCTGTTCTCCTCCAGCCGGTGTCTTGTTAGATCCCATCTGCACTATTTAAGCCGTAGCCCTCTTCCTCATAGGGGCAACCATTTAAAACAAAGCATGGGATGACCGACTTTGCATTTCTCATGTCTACCGGTCCCTCCTGGTCGCATTTTCTTTCCTCAGTTGATTTTTAACTATTTTCTAGCAGGAGTAGAGCTTAACTCCTTAGGAGTTTACGCAAGAAACTTCCATGAGTTCGTGTCCTCTGCTTCGGAGGACATCGTTGTCTTGCACAGGGCATCCTTGACACCAGTGATCCACCTTTGAGACGGGAATGAATGTATGCTTGTACATAACGTCGTCCTTCTCCATGAAGGTGTTGGTCATGGCATCCCTTTTTATAAGGCACCAACTTTATTTTATCCTCTTGGGATTTTTCTGCAGCAGGAGTGACACAGGCTGCAGCGAGGGTCTGTGGATCAGGAGTGGATTTTGGAATCCAGTAAACTGAGCTTTCTCCATTGAGCTGTTTTAGCTGAGAAGCTGATAGCAAGTGGTTTCTTCTCCACCTCTCCAAATCCACCCTTCTGTTTTCCTCACGTTCCCCTATGATCCGTCCTGGTGATATCTAGCTAGCCAAACCCTTTATCTTTCCTTTCTCTTAAATTCCAGCAGCAGCAGTAGAGACAGGGTTTTGGATAGCATTTTGCTCCTTTGCTGTTGGGTTTTTTCTTTTACTTTTTGCCTCTTAAAAGCTTCCAGTGCTTTTCTGTTTCTCTTTCACCTGGGCAAGAGTTACTCTTACTCTGTACAGTAGGTGCCAATTGTCATCCCTCCTTTCTTTTCTCCATCACCAGCATTGAAGATGAGCAGAGCCCCCAGACCAATGGGAATGTACAGAATTGTTATACTACTGAGCTGATTTAATTGTACAGAAAACCTTGCATGAAATGTTGTTACTGTATTTAATATATAATGTATTCAAGGAATTTTAATATGGAGCTCTTAAAAAAGATCTTTATAGATACTCTGTGGTTAGAAGTTGCTGATTTTTAAAAAAATATTATTATACTTTGTCTTGAAGTTTTATTTTTTGAATGTGGTCTAATTGATTTAATTGGTGATCCCACGGAGCAACCAATTCCTCTTTAAAGATTTTCACTATGGATGACACTGACCCTGGCACAGAGGACCAGGGCATGACCCAGGTACTGCTTAAGCCTTCAAAATAAGGCTTCAGTAAGGCTAACGCTGTCGATATGTTGTTTGCCATTCCCTGAAAGGCTGGATTTCACCTTATTTTAGTACAGATCATCTCCAGCTCTCTGTGCTGGGAAAGAACCAGCAGGAATTTAATCCAGTACTAGATCAGTGACTTCAGAGGAAATTGCCTCTGTGTTTCCCTGAGGCTGAAAACCAGTTTGGGAGAGGCTGGACTGGATTTAGAGCATCTCAGCACTGTTTGTAGGCTCCAGCGGGGCTTTCAGCTGCCCGATGGCTTCTCCCTGGGGCACGATGGTGTGCGGCGACCTGCTTGGACCATCCACTCTGTATTGCACCACCTGAGTTACACTGATCTCCCCGGGCTTAAGGTCTGGTGTAGGATTATTAACTTCACCCAAATATGTATGTTTGTGGAGAAGTTTCTTGTATAAAAGTCCCACTAATGACTATTGAATAATGGATGGGAATCTCCAATGTGAGGAGACAGAAAATAAAAAAAAGAAAGAGCTCTGTTTCAGAGCAGAGATGAAGTAATGAAATTTTAACTCATTGTTAAATTCCTGCTGGTAATTTTTGCTTAGTCTCACTTGACAGTGGAGAGGTGGAGGTGGTTGTAGCAGGCATCCTTCTTAACCCACAAACAGAATAGCTATTTGAAGAGATGCTGACTTTGTTATCTTATTGTTGACAGAGATGCCAAGTTGATGTTATTTTGATGGAGATGCCACACTGCTGCGAACCTGGGCAATGTCCATCTGTTGGTGCAGTTACTGGGTTGCAGTTGTGAGTTACCAAAACCCAAGCCATCACAGGCAAGAAACCATAGCTGTGTCCCAGCCAAAGGCTTGTTCTTTCCAGCAGCGGCAAATTGCACTTGCATTTATATTGTAAGCCTCTAGATCGACTAGAAAATAGTGCAGGAAATCTGCACCAAGGCTACCTGGATCAGGCATCCCCTTGCTAGGAGGGACCATTTCCTCCTGTGAACAGTTGACCACATCTCTCTCTTTCCTCCCATCCTTTAATTACTTGGAATACAGGTTTCACTCCATGCTTTTTGATTACAGAGGTTTATAATTCAAATATTTTAATGAATTAGAAAAATAGCTCTAATTATTTTTCCTTTATGCTTTGGTGAAGGGTCAGGACAAATCACGGAGTAGTTATTTATTACATATATGCCACCAGCAGCGTGCTGGGCACTTTTACAAGCTAGAGCATGTTCTTGTGCAGACTTGGAGATCCCAGAGCCAAGACCATCGCTTTGGGATCAGGTCTTGTGTCTTACCAATGCATCCAACTGTGTGCAATACAAGGGAGCTGGGCACTGGGTTTTGCCCAAGAACTTGTTAAAAAAAGCAGCTTAGGGGCAAAGCCTCTGGGATCCTTGCTTTTTTGACAACGGAGTTTAGGAATTCTTTCCTTTTTAGTTTTGTTTTGATGGTGCTGCCTGGCATATTCAAAGTTTTGAAATAAAACCTAGGTCTTTCCAGTCAGACCTTTAGCATCGGTGAGCTGCTGTGACAGATCCTCCACACACATGGAAGCAGCGATGTGAGATGTACAACAGAGGATGCACAGGGATGGCAGCGTGGCGTGTCCACAAGCACTTTATACTCCTTTCTCAGGGGCCAGGCACGTGCTGGGTTACAGCACCTGGGGGGGGGTCAGCTTTGGGCAGCAGCTGTGAAAAGTCTTTTGTGCTGTTTTGGGATGTCATGTCATTGCGGCCAGTGGTGGATGAGCTCTTCCCCTGTGGCGTGTGATACCATCAGGAGGCATGTTGGAAAAGGAAAAAGAGATGCTCTTCAGAGAAAAGAAGTACTGCATCCTACATTTTATTTCAGTCGTGTGACCAGTGTATGGCTCAGGGTCTGGATGAGGTTTGTGTGTTTGAGATTTTGGCACTGTGAAGATGTTGTGTGTGTGTTTGTGATGCTCTGCTCAGCCAAGGCTGGATGGTGCCACCAGGTGCTGGAGAAGTCAGGAGGGACAGGCTTTACTAGAGGGGCTGGGGGACTTCATTCCTGTAAGGGCATCAAATATGGGATTGTACTGGAGTCTCTGCTCATGGTGTGGATGGCAGAAGTAGCCAGAGGAGCAATAGGAAAACTCAGCAGCAATTTTTGGTCCCTCTTTTGTATGTCAGGTTGGTAGTGCTGCTTCCCAGTCAGGGTCCTGCTCCACCAAAACTCATCAAATAATTGCCGTGCAGGGGCTCAGGCTAATGCTGACCTGGTCGAAGGGAGATGTTCATGGGGTTTAGTGACCTTGGCATCATATCAGTCCTTGAACTTAAACACACAGGAGTCCCCAGTACCAACTCCTAAGATTTACTGTGAATTTTTGTCCATATGTGGCATGGCCATCACCTTGTCTGAATGATGCCAAGATTCAGCCGTCCCTGTCCAGTCCCACCTGGGCTTTCTTTCCCTACTTCTGCAGTGGCAGTTTCTGTCAGGGCTTGTCCCTGGTGGGAAGACAGCCCAGGGTTCAGGTTTTGGGGACAAAGGAGAAGGGCTTCACTCCATGCAGAGCTTGCATGGCACAGTTTGGGTTAGAGTTTGCAGGGCTGCAGCGAGGGAGGGGACACACAAGGTAAACTGTGCTCCCTGTTCTTGTCCTCTCGGTGCCATTCAGCTTTCGGTATGAGTGGGGCATTAAATGAGCCTAAGTCTGTGTGCACCTGAAGCGATGGGAACATGGGCACCCCCGGCTGGCGTCCGAGCTGGGTCAATCCGGGTGCTTGGGACCAAGAGGAGGGTGACTTCTGAGCTGCCAGCAGGTGCCCTCTGGCTTCAGTCTGGGAATATGCTGATTTTTTTATATGAGATGCCTGAACAGCCAAATCTAGAAATCTCTGAGTTTGTGCTTCGTAGCAAAAGGTAAATCATTATATCTTGGGGGGGGTGGGAGGGTGTTATCTGAGGGGTAGAATTGAAAGAAACAAGGTTTCCTATTTTATTATATGAGAGATATTTTTCCACTAAATTACTGCTTCCTAAATCATGTCCTTTGTCCAGCTGTAAATAGCCAGGTGTGCCGTGAAGATGTGGGAAGGCTCCTCGTGGTCACATCCATACAATCCACTCTGTTCACACAATATTGGGCTGATTTGTTTTATACTTATGAAATTACAGAAATAAAAGCGATTTTACTGGATGGCTCTGGGTTTGTTTGGGGGTGGGGTGGGGTGTTGTTTTATTAATATTTTTGTTGGTTTTTTACCCCATTTGTGGCCAATTTGGGGGACATTTGGGAGCCCATGGAGCTGTACAGAGTGCCTGAGGGCATTCTTCAGCCGTAAAAGGAGCTGTGCTCACCAGATCAGGATTTCTTGTGGGTTTTCAGAGCAGCCAAACTAGAAATGGAGCTGAGTTTGTCTCTGGCATGGGACGACAAAGGCGAAATGAAAGGAGTGGCATGATACGACTGTTGGGAATTTTTTTAAGTACCAGCTAATTCGCTCTTGGGGCACAAGAATACAAATAACAGTGCTAATTTTGACTGTATCCAGAATAGTCCTCACCTTATCTCCCCCAGCTGAGAGAAGAGGTTTAAATAAGCTCTGCAATGACCTCCAAAAGAAATAGTTATTAAATAATAATTAAATAACTTGGCCTTCTCTGGGGGTATGGCACAGGGCCTCAAGTCCATGCATTTCCATCTGCATCACCCAGAGCTCTGCTTACAGTCATGTTTTAAGTGGAAAATCCTGCTGTAGCTGCAGGTTGTGTTATGGAGCAGATCTGGGTTCGTGGCAACATCTGCCCATGGTGCATTTTTGCTGATATGTGGCCCCATGTGCCCCTTCCCAGTGCTATGAGCAGGAGAAAGGTGCTGCACCAGGTAGCCCAAAACCTTTATAACCCAAAGGGGGTTACAAGAGGGACATGGAACTCCCAAGCAAACACTGGGTTTTGGAAAGGGCTATTGCTTGGCCTCCTCTTTCCAAATGCAGATCTGGTGTCTAGTGTTGATGCATGAGGGCCACCACTGCCATGGCTGGAGGTGACCCTCAAGCCAGTCCCCTGTACCAGCTGCTCCTGAGGATGCAGCACTGTCTCAACTCGCAGCAGTGAAGGCAAAATCCCCCAAATTCCCCACCTGATTCTGCATCAGTCCTTGCACCCCTGGGGACCATCACCGCTGGGGCTATGCATGTGTTTCAGAGGCAGAAAACAGTTGTTACTCCTAAAAAACCCCAAAGGTCTCTGTACCCCATGGCAGTGTTCAGTTGCCCCACGGGGTGTGTGTGCCATGCTCCAAGCAGCTGCGACAGGCATAGGGCCACTGACACGTTTTGGTACCCCCAGCATCTTGGGGTCATGTGTTTGCTTTGGCATTGGCTAAACCATGGCCGAGGTATTTCTGGAGAGACGTGTTGCTGCAGCAGCAACCGGGGATGGAAATGCCACTTCTGTGGGGTGAGTACCACCAAAAACATCTGTCTGCGCCAGGGCGTCACAGCGCGGGACGGGCACGGAGCAGAGCCAGCCCTGCTGGGAAGGAGCGAAGAGAGGTCAAGGACAAGTTAAAATTGGAAAGAAAACTGAACATGCTGTTTTGTAGGATTTTGCTTGCTCTCATCTGCCAATTTTTTTCCACTCCCCCTTCCCATCACCAGCGGGGCAGTGTGAGCATCTCCTCCAGCTAAGGGGGGCAAGGGGGTCTGTGGTGGCCAAAACTGCTGGGCAGAGCCACCAACTTTCAGGGGCTCTTCTTGGCAACCTCGACCACAGCAGGTCCCCTTTGCATCTGCCATCATACTTTAAATCTCCTTGCCACCATGTTATTCCTTCCCATCCCCAGATTTGCAGCGTGCTGCACATTTTTGTGCTGAAATTCAGAGCTCCATGCTGGAAGCTGCCAAGCATTAGTCTGGATTGTGTAATGAGCTTCATCTATTATTTTTATCTTTTTTTCCCCCAAAGAAGTTTTTGAAAAAACAATGTCTGAGAGCCTGGAAGGACGTGGTAGCTTTTATGCCTACCACAGCTTTGCTTTCCTGGGTGCAGGTGGGCTCGAGCCTCTTGCAGAGGCTTTTGGACAACTCTTTCTGTGCCCCAGCAGCTCCTCCATCCTCTGGGTCTATGTCCCAACTCGAAGCAAAATTGAACTCACATTTCCAAACGTCTCCCTTAAAAATACCATTTTTTACATTTTTCTCTTGACAGCCCCAAGCAGAGGTTGAGTTTGTTTAATGGGCAGGGGGAAGGAGTTACTTCCGCAGCTGTGGATGGAATCCTGCACTAACCCTGCGCAGCACTGCCAGGGATGCCTTTGGTGGGTTGCCAGCCCTTGATGCCCTCGATGTCTGACCCAGCTGGAGCTGAAGGAGATGCTGAATGAGGTCAGGCCCCATGCTGGGGACCAGGCAATGCTGTCTGATCCTGGAGAGCATTTGGGCAATCTGGTCCTGGGGCTTTGCAACCCTGGACACTAACAGAGAGGCTTTAGTGCGTCGTTTGGTGTTGCTGCTTCCATTTTCCCCTCCTGTGGGCAGTGGAGCTAGATGGGCTCATTTTCCTTCTGTCTACCTGCTTTTGCCTTCTGTGTCCCTGTGTTGTTATGCTCCCACCCAGCTTAGTCCCACATTTGCACGCTGCTCGAGTTAAGCCCAGCTCAGCGCTTTCTGTGCATGGGGCAAACCCAGCCTCAGTGCCCAATGCCTGCTGCAGCCGAGTTCAAGCTGCCACCACTCCTCCAGCAGCATCCACAGTCTTTGCACCTCACCACCCCAGGAAGAGCACCCTTGGGGCCTCCTTCCTGCCTCTGCTTGAGAGCAGCTGAGAGGTGCAAAAGTCGTTCAGAGGAAATGACTGTGAGCATATCAACAGCATTGTACAAGCTTGTTTCTGCAGGAACCCAAGATTAAAACATCCCCAAGGTCAGAGCTGCTGTGCAAGCATCTGTGCAGTGGGCCATGGGCACCCCTCTGGGATGCACCTTACACTTATAAAACCCTCTTTCCACTAGTTCTTTTTTAATTTTTATTTCTCATTTTGGCATTACAGTAATATATTTATTATCACAGCATATTGCTGCAAACAGAAAGCAAGCTCTTATCTCGCATCAGGACAGGCCAGCGCCTGAGATGCAGCAGAAAGCATCACAGCCCCATGAACTCAGCATCTCCCATCAGGCGAGTGCCCTGTCTGGGCAAGTAATTTAACAATTTAACAGCCCAAGCAGGGCACTTCCCTGTGATAACCACCTGGCAGAGATGGGGAGGTGTGTTAGCAGCTCACACAGATTACCCCAGGGGAAGCACCACCGCAAACAGGGGTGTGCAGGGCGCAGTCCCAGCAGGCAGCCAGGCACGCCAGCCAGCTGGCACCGCTCGCACGCCCATGTCACTGGTGTGGGGCCAGGTAGCTTAGCAAGGCCAGCCCAAACCTACTAAATTCCCTGTTATAAAGTAATTTAAAGAGTGGCAAACCCAGGGATGGCATGGACAAGAGTGATGTGTGAGCAATGGTGGCGTGTGAGCCCAGAAGGTTTCAGGTTAGGATTTTTTTCTAACATTTGGGTGCCATGGCCAACAGGGTGCCCATGTTGGGTGCTGATAGTGGCCCAGGAGAAGACCCAGGCCCTGTGGGTTCTCCTGAGCTGGGGTGCCCCGCTCCCCACAGCACCCTGGCCACATCTACAGGGTCCAGCTCCACTCGCCCTCTGCCATGTGGCTCCAAGAGATGCTAAAACGAGAGATGCATATTATCTCCCAATGGAAAGTATTTTAGCTAAATCCATGCTATAACCATTTTATTGACTCCAAGTACCAGAGAGAAGGTTAGAAGTGACTCTTTTACAAGTCATTTTGCTGTTAAATTTAGCTGTCCTATTTTCATTATCCCCATGGCTTTGGCAAGGGTGAGCAGCCTTCCCTAAAAGGCCTCGTTTCATACAGTAAGTTATTCGCTTCTCTCCTGACAGATATCTAAGCTTATAAGGTTTGTCTGCTCCACTCAATAGCAGTATCAGCCTTCAATCTTATATGATTAGCATCAGCGTTTGTATTTGCTTTTGGCTCCTTGTCTGACAGCTTTCCATGTTGCTGAGGTCTGGGATGTTGGGATGGTGTCATGTCACTAGTAACGCGAGATCATCTGATTTTGATTCCCAAGGTTCATGGTACATCCAAAAGATTTGGACACATGGTTCATCTGCTTTTTTCCCCCATTTTCCCTATTGCCCAGCAAAGATAATCAATTTGTTCCACGCATTTCGCAGTTGTCAGGTCTGTAAAATATTGAGTTGAAAGGTCAACGTGATGCCAAATGATGGGCAATTGAACATGAGCAGTGATGTTAAATGTTCCATAAAGGAAAGAGTTATCCCAGCAGGTTAAACTTTTCCATATTTCTAAAACATTTTCCCCTGCAGAGAGAGACCTTGTCCCAGACTTGGTGGCTGCAGAGAGCCAGCATCTCCTTCAAGGTCACAGGACGGGGCTCACGGGATGGAGCCTGTCCTTGCGGAGAGTGCTGAAGCTGCTGGGCTCTGGGCTTTTTGTGGGAAACAACCTCTGTTTCCCCCAGAAACAACCCTCCTCAGCCCCAGTGCTCCCCAGCGAAGTTCTCACCCCTGTGGGGCTGTGCTCTTGAGGCTGCCCAGTGAGATGCAATGCAGGAACAGGGTCCCCCATCCACAGTCTCTGCTCTTTCCCCAGCACTGAGCCAGAGCTCCCACTAAAACTTCCCACTGCAACGATGCTGGGCCCCAAATTTCAGTCTGGCATGTACAAATCCAGCCCCTTTCCCAGTGATGTTCACTTAGAGTGATGCCTGCACCCCCCTGCCGAGCATCCCTCGCTGTGACCCAGGCTTTCCCTCCCACCCCTGCTCATGGCCATGCCTTTCAGGAAATACTGGAAATGCTGAAAATGCTTCGAAACGCACCCAACCCAGCCTCATGCAAGTGCTGGGAACGGGCCAAGCCCCAGCTATGCGGCCTCACTATGGGAGGGGGCCAAGCCGGATGCTCCGCTGCCCTGTGGATCAGCTATGAATTGCTGGGCTGGGGGTTCTGTGCCCCCACCCTCCCCTTTCCTGACCCTTTTTCTGGGGAACCCTCTGGGGGACAGAGGAGAACATGGATTAGGGACACAAACAGGAGACCCACAGCCTGAGGTGGCTGCTGGAGCAGGAATGATACAACTCCAGCTCCTAAAATCTTCTCCCGGGACCTCCACCATCTCCTCCATCCCGCCGTTGCCCCAGGGATGCCTTGTGGTCCCTGCTTACCCTGAGCCCTGCCTGCAGCCCCTCCGTTCCCAGGGAGGGCCCCTGCCAGAGCCAGGGTACATCCCCTGCGGTCTGGCAGCTCCTTCCTGGTGGCACGTGGGCTCGGCAGCAGGGTGGCCCTACACCCTCCCGCACCCTGTCCCACCCCCAGACCATGTAGGGCACCAGCTGCTCCCAGCCCAGAGCTTATAGAAAGAGAAAACCCCATCCCTGCGCAGGAGGAAACCCGACAGGCCAGATGTACACAGAGCAACGTCGATAGTGTTTTTATTATTTTTCTTTTTATTTTTTTTTTTTTGCTTCCTCTCTGCAAACAGAGGAGTCACTTGAGTAGCAGCGGGCACGGCCCGACCCACGGCACAGCGAGCAGCGGGGCTGGCAGGAGGCTGCGGCACAGCCCTGGGGCAGCCATGGGGCAGAAGTGCATGGAGAAGGTGTCCTCCTTTCTCTTTGAGTATGACACCCCCCGGATGGTGCTGGTGAGGAACAAGAAGGTGGGACTGACCTTCCGGCTGATTCAGCTCATCGTCCTGGCGTACATCATCGGGTAAGGCTCCCTGGCATCTGCTTTCCCCTGAATGAATGCTTTGTCATGAGGTTAAAAAGCACTGGAGATGAAGGGGTTCATATATCCCCTATATCCCGATGCGAGGGAGGTTTATTGCTGACGGCATTGCATCCCCCAGGCCATGTCCTCTCCTATGTTGCCCGGTGTCCCACCATGGGTCTTCCACACAGCTGCCCGGGTCCCCATGTCCTGCCCAGAAGCTGCTTCGTGTCTGGGCTGGAGGCTCATCCCTGCCCAGCCCCACTCTGCACGCCAGGGCCCCGGCTCCTCACTGAGCCACGTCCAAATCCTGCTTGAGCTGCTGGACGGTGGCCTGAGAATCTGTTGTTATTTTTATTTTCATTTGTATTAAATAAGAGGCATTTGGGGCCAGCGTGGTGATTTGTGAGACTTGAGCGGCCTGAGACAGGACCATAAATCTCCCCGTCCACCACCCCGCTGGGGAGGCAGGGCCAGCCCAGCAGCTGGGCCCAGGACGGAGCCTCTCTCCAAATCCCTGGTTTGCTTTGCTTGTGGGAGACAGCTCCGAGAACAGCCATGGTGCAAGAGTAGCTGCTTAAAAAAGGCAACGGGTGGGGCAGGCAGGCTCAGAGCCATGTGAGGATGTATGTCCTTGGGTGTCCTGCTCATGCCACAGCAATTCGGTCCCCGTCCCCTTGCCGTGGTATGGTGTGCCATGCTATGGGATGTGATGCTTGATAACAGCACAAAAATCTTTGCCGAGTCCCCATGGCTGCTGTGAGCTCAGCCCTCAACAGTAAGACCAGCACCCTTCCATCGGGAAGGGCCCCACGGCGGGAGGTTTGCAGGGAGAGGGGGTGTCTGGTCATGAACTGGAAAAAGTAGGTGTTTTGGGGGCACAGGGTGACTAGCGCAGCCCAAAGGAGAGGCAGCAGCTCCCAGGGCTCTGTGCGAGTGAGTAGCTGTGGGGAGCAGTGGTGCCCATCCCTGCTCTTAGCACAGGTCACCCGGAAAGGGGGGAAAGCTTCCCAGGGGGTCACTCCTACCCTGCTCATTGTCTCACAAGGGTAATCCTGATCCCAAACTGCTGCCAAGCCAAGGTCTAAAGGATGCTCCATTGCAAAGGAGTGTGCACTGGCCCGGACTGGTGTTACTGGGAGCAGCGCTGGCTCTCCTAAGGGCTGAGCCCGTGCCGCCCCAGGGCTCCAGCAAACCCAGCCATGGGCAGCTGCTCCTGTGAGGGGGAACCAGCAGCGACGGTTGCTCAGAGTGGTACTTCCTAAGGAAACGGGGCTTAAGCAACCCAGCTGAAACAGGATGGGCAGCCATGAGGGAGCAAAAAGAGAACCAGCTTGGGGATGACAGTCAGGGACAGAGGGAAGGAGGTTGGCATAAAGTTTTTTACTGTTTTGGTGGGGTCGGGTTCCACTAGCAAGGGGCTGCCTGTGTGTGCAGCTGCCCATAGCCCCACTGGCCACTGGCTTTCCCCTGCTGCCTGCAGCACTGCCTGCGATTCCCTGCCTGTACCGAGTCATGACGCTTGAGATTCTCTCTTCTTTGTAAGCAAGTTTGGCAGGGAGATATTTATTTATTTACAATTACTTCAGCTTTGTCCCCCTTGGCAGCAGGCGTGGGATGCTCGTGGGGATGCGTGCCGATGCACGGCTGTGTTGGAGGGATGTGGCAGTGCCATCAGTGCAGAGGAGGGGCGTGGGGCCAATCCTGCTGAGAGAGCTGGTTTTACCCTTGTGGAGCAGCTCTTCTTTCTGCCGATACACTGGGATGAGACGGTAACCCTGCTGGCCAGGCAATGCCACGCTCTCCCCAGCTGGACATCACTTTCTGGCCTTTGTTTCCTGAAAACCTCGCATGCAAAGAGGCTGCAGAATGGTGCTGGTGAGGAAAGAGGTCTTGGTGACTCTGCCACTATCAGGGAGTGACACCAGAGGACTTTTACCACCTGGGCAGGGCTCAGTGCCGCATTTACAACGTGATGGGGAAATGATGCCTTGTTTGCTGTGACCACAGCTCAGCAGCAGGGTGGGGGGCCGCATCCTGCCCTGCCATGGGGAGGCTGTGTCACTGCCCAGCTCTGTGTGCCTGCAGCCACCTCTGCCAGGGAGGGATGAGGTGGCAGCAGCAGAGGCTGCGCTGGAGGCAGATTTAGGGGAACACTCCACCATGGTGCTGCCCAGCTCACAGCCTCCTGCAGCCCCAAGGGCATCGTGGAAGATACCGGGTGTAACCCAGTATGGCACTCTGCCTTGGAGGAGGAGGTTGGAGCTGGGGGTCCCAGATGGAGTTGCAGGTACTGGGGCAGATGCCATCCCTGAGGTTCCCTTGCCCCCTGTCCCAGGACTCTGATGGGGCTGCAAGCCAAAAAACACCATCCCCAAGAGGTCCGTCACCTGTAGGGCAGACCCCCGGGCAGCACCTGAGATTCCCCTGTATTCCCCCATGCCCATCAGTCAGGTGTCTGAGGATGGGCTGACATTGGGCTGGTGTCACGAGCCATCCCAGTGTGCTCTCTCTGTCGTGACCAGCGGGTCCAGTGCCTGCAGCATCAAGGACAAAAAACAGATCACTCCTTTTTTAGCACCAGGAACGCTCCATGCCGCCAGGACCGCTACCCAAAATGGTTGCTCATCCATGTTTATAGTCTCCCTGAGTCAGAGTTAATCCAGCCGCAGACTATTTATGCCATAGGTTAAATAGTGTCAGGAGCCAGCCCTAATGGCTATCCGATGGGCTGGGAAACGCATGGAGATCCCCATGCCAGCCACAGCAGTGTCCCCAACACTGCTCCTGCAGCCCTCTTGCACCCAGGGCCTCGGCTCCATGGTTCCCTTTGCTGGATGGGTAACGGTGGCCCTAGATGTGAGCTGTGTCCAGATTTAGCCCCGTCTTAGCCCTGGAGGCACTGCTTTTTGGAGGGTGCCTATGAAGTGTATCGGGAGGGTCCGGGAGGGTCCAGGAGGGTCACTGAGCCCAGCAAACTGCAAACCCGCCATAGGCTTTAATCCCAAATGGACAATGGCCACCCTGCCCCACCTGCCTTCACACACCCTCAACCACAAAATGTGTCCCAGTCCCCAAAATAAATCATCCCACTGTGAAGGTCAGGTCCCACAGCAACCACATGCCTTGGGCAAAGGGTGGGAGAGCTCAGCAACATGTCCCTTATCCAGCTGGAGGAAATTTGGCAAATAAACCCCCTTGGTAGAAGAAGCCCCAGTCCACAGCGATGTGCTGGGACCTGGGGCTCTGTGGATGAGTGCCAGTGGCCATGCTCACCTCACCACCTTTCCCTACCCAGGTGGGTTTTCCTGTATGAGAAGGGCTACCAGTCTCAGGACAGCATTGTCAGCTCGGTCTCGGTGAAGCTGAAAGGCCTGACATTGACCAACGAGAGCGTCATGGGCCCTCACATCTGGGACGTGGTGGATTATGTTTTCCCACCCCAGGTAAGGAGGCAGGGTGGTGGGTTAGGGGGCTTGCTTGTGTCCTGATGGCTGCTTTTCTCCATGTGCCGTGGTGCAGATGGGCTCCTTGGTGTAGGCTTTCCACGGGGCTACCCATGACATGCTGTGCCTGTGGTGGAAAGCAGATTGCTCCTGCCACTGACCTCTGCCCACATATCACCCATGGAGAGCTTCAGTGCTTCGGACCCACCATGGTTGATGGGGCACATTTGAAGCTGCCTCCAAAAAGATCAAGACTTCTCTGTTGCCTCCAGATGAGCATCTCAGGCAGCAAGGGCGTCCTCCACTGACCCTGGGGCTGGTGGCACTGCAGCTCCACAGTGCCATCACCAGCTTCTCAAGGTGTGGTGGAAGAGGGTGGATGACCCAAAGTTAGGGAGAAAGGTGTCATTTGCCTGAACATGGCCCAGTAGTTTGGGTGTCCTACCCCTTGCCCCAGGGAGAGGCTCCTCACAGAGACTATCAGAAAATGCTGTGCCAGCTGTGAGCTTGTTGGCTGTGTCTCCACAGGGGGACAGCTCATTTGTGGTGATGACCAACTTCATTGTCACCCCTGGACAGAAACAAGGAACCTGCCCAGAGGTAAGTGCAGTGGCTTCCTCCAGCAGCCTCAGCTTCTGTAATTTAGGGGGACTGTGGTGGTGGCACTGGGGAAGGAATTTTCCTGATATGGAAAAGTTTAGTAAAAGCCTGAGCCTGACCCCATATTATAGTTCCTGATTTTCAGATGCTAGATGAAGGGTTTTATTCTGCTGAAAAAATGGCCAGCATCTGTTTGTTTTCTTCTCTTTGAACCAATCAAGCAGAGTAGACTCAAGGCTTAAATAAAAGCACCTGCCTGGAGTTTAAAAAATAATTCCCCCTTTTTCTTGCTTAATCTGGATATCTTTGGTTGGGGAACTGTGTATGGACAAGGCTCTAGCTGTAGCCAAGTGGTGTCTCCCCCGAGGAAAACACTGCCTGGTGAGGCAGGAGGGACAGAGGGGCTGAGACCGCAGGGTATGATGCTGAGAGGCGGCTGCCTGCTTTCTCCAAACAGCTGCCAGATGCTGGGCTCTGCCTGCGGGACAGCGACTGCAGCAAAGGGAAATACAGCCGCCAGGGACAAGGTACGGCACCGGCATTTCTGGTGAGACACATTGAGCACAG
This sequence comes from Athene cunicularia, assembly GCF_003259725.1. Lineage (NCBI taxonomy): Eukaryota > Metazoa > Chordata > Aves > Strigiformes > Strigidae > Athene > Athene cunicularia. Next base: position 8,399,405 of record NW_020799124.1, on the reverse strand, counting down.
CGTGCTCCAGTGAAGCCTCGTGGCTGGGGTGTCTGGCAGGGGGACCTGCTTTGGACCACCAGCTGGCAGGGTTTGGGAAAAGCCTCTGACATGCCAGGGGAGGGTCCCACCTGGGCTGGTCCTGCTTGCCTCTTCTGAAGGGTATCTGAGCTGCAAAACCCTCTGCCACCAAAAGATTAATCAAGACTAAACCATTTCCCCATAACTGCTATCCTTCTAGCAGCCTGGCATTTTCTGAGGTGTATTTTAGCAAATAAAATGCCCAATTGCTCCCCAGTATAACAGCACAGAACCAACCACTGCCCCGAGCTGAGAAGCCACAATTAATTACCCTTTTTATCAAAGGTCATCAAAGCCCTGTTTATTTTGTGCCTTGGATGTCTGTGACAGGGTTGAAGCTCCAACCAGATCCCATCCATCCCAGTGTGATACTGGGAATTCCCAGTATTATGGGGTGTGAGCGGCTGTCTCTCTTCCCCACAGGGCTCATGACGGGTAGGTGTGTGCATTTCAACACCTCTGTGAAGACCTGTGAGATCTTTGGCTGGTGCCCCGTTGAAGTTGATGACCATGTTCCCAAGTAAGGAATGATGTTGCTGCCCCCTTTTCCACCCCGATCCCACCCCAGCTGCATCAGCAGCCCTCGCTGTAGGGCAGAGCAAGCCAGGACTCTGTGTTGCTGCCAGGACCGCCTGGGTGGATGCAGATCCTGTGCTGTACATGCTGCTCAGCGTCCCTGGGGGGGTTGTGCCTCTCCTGGCATGGTTTGCTCCCAATCTTGCTGGCAGCTCACCCCATCTCTGCTGGGTGCTCTGTGCATGAACCAGCAGCCCCTGTCCATCCCGTTTGCCTTCAGAGTAAAGTTGTGCTCTGCCCATGGGATGTTCTCCACCTCCAACCTCCACGGGCCACTGTAAAGCACCTCCTGGTAGATGCAAAGTCCTTTTCTTGCCTTCCCTCCTCGCAGGGGTCATAGGGACAGCCACAGCTCCACCAAGGAGCCCATGGAAGCATGCAGGTCCTTGAGCTCTCTTCCAGACACCTCAATGTGCTTTGGGGGTTTCTTAACTGAAATCCCATCACCTAACTCCCTCTCTGTCTCCTAACAGGCTCTTCTATCCTTCCTTGGGGCTTTTCTGGATAGGGAAGGGATGAGATCACCAGTTTTTCTGGGTCCTGCTCATCCCAGTCTGGATGGATCTCCACCCAAATGGAGCCAAGTGATGGACACATGTCAACACTTGTGTTTTTCAGCCCTGCCCTGTTGTCAGAAGCAGAGAAGTTCACCTTGTTCATCAAGAACAGCATTACCTTCCCCAGGTTCAAGGTGTCCCGGTAAGGGGAGGTCTGGGGGATGGCTTCTGCTTGTTTCCTCCAGTCACGTCCCTCAGGGAAAACAATGGATGTAGCTAAATGCTTGATACAGAGGATGTGATGCTGTCCCTCATCAGTGAGCCTGGGACTACGCTAGCTGTTGCACTGGCCACCAGATCAGCTGATAGGAAAGGAAATGTTTCCCTCCCAAATCTGTCCCACCTCAGCTGGTATCTGTGGTTACAGGGAAGAAGGTTTCTAGAATTAATGTCCCCTGAGTTACCTTCACGTGACACACATGAAAATACAGTTTCTCTCAATCTTCATGTTTCTTCTCCCTTTTCCTCCCTGAAGATAACAGTAAAATACTACATGGCACAGTGGGCTGTGAGCAGCCAGGACAAGCTTGGTGCTCAAAAATGAGCAGAGGCCCTGCTTAAAATCATTGTTCTACAACAGGTATAGGGTCGGCCCCTTCCAGGCAGCGCTGCCAGATGAAGGTGCACACATAAGAGGATTTGAGATGACACTGATTATATATCTGATTTGGAACAAATTAACAGAAGCTATTTGTGCTGAAGACGGCGGATTCTTCGCTAAGCGGATCGCATCCCTGCGCTGTAGCCAAGGTTAAATGCCCTGGCAGCCAGCATGCTTGGCAAAGTCTCAATACGACCTCACGCTGCACCCCGAGAGGTGGCTGGGAGAGGGGATCCCCCACCACCAGCAAGGAGAGGCGGGAACCTGAGCGAGGGCAGGCAGGAGAGGGGACATGGTAAGGGAGAGCAGGTCCTGGGCGGTGAGGGCGGCCGGGCTGGCTGCTCGTGCAGGGACTGAACCAGAGCCAGCTGGGGTCATGGGGAAACTTCCTGCCTTTGATCACTGCTGCTAATTAACTGCTGAGCATAAACAATGAGACGGGGTTGAGCAAGGCACAAGTCTTGCAAAGCCATCAGGGTCAGGGCGGCTTTGCAGAAAGACTGTTTTTAGGCAAAAGAGCAGAGAGGGATGGAAGGCAAAACGTTGTCCTTTCCTTTTGACCCTTTCTGGAGGAGATAGCAAAATCCAGTAAAAGCTGTGGGATACACTATCCATGAGCTGTCCCAGATGAAAACTATTGGTGCGTGGAACATTGCCTGGCAGAGCCCAGGGACAAGCTGATATGTGTATGCAAGAGGCAGCTGGGAGGGATGGTGGAGGCCACGAGAGGGTGTGAGAAGCTGAGGAATGAGATGGGGGTTGCTAGAAGAGGTGAGGACGTGTGCTGGATTTGGGCAGCAGGCAAAGCAGCAAACCCAAAGGAGAGCTGCAGAACATTTGCAGGAAAGAAAACAGCAGAGAAGCTTCCTCCATGGGAGGAGGTTCAGAGGAAATGAGTTGCCAATGGGGTGGGAGAAACCAGGCAGGGCGGGAGGAAAGGGCCCACTCTCCAGTGTGGGGTCTGATGACCACATGGGGGAGGAGGACGAGGCCTTTGACTTCACCCAGCTTTGAGCAATAGGTTGGACCAGGGACCTCCAGAGGTCCTTTCCCACCCAAATTATTGGGTTATTCAGACTCTTTCTCACTCGCTTTTAATTCACAGGCGCAATCTGGTTGAGAGCGTTACCAAACAGTACCTGAAGAAATGCACCTATCACAAAGTCACTGATTCCTTATGCCCTGTGTTTGACCTGGGATACATAGTGAAAGAATCGGGTCAGAATTTTACCTTCCTGGCTGTTAAGGTACTTCAATTTCAAATTATGTTTCTAGCTGACACGGGCAGGGGGACACTGACAGAACAATCATCCCCAAGCTGTTGAGACATAAGGGATCTGTTTTCTCAAGGACTCGTGGGGCAGTGTCAGAATTAGCTCTTAAAGATTATGAATCTCCTTGGACATGGCCTAATATTTAAGCCTTTCTTGGAGACTCCCCTGTAAGACTGACAAGATTTGACCTGCTGGCACCAATCCCAGGGTTCAGTTTGTTTTAATTTGTGCAATGAATAACTAGAGCTGCGTGGCCAAATCCCATCTGATTGAGCTCAGAAACCTCAGCTGGATGGTCAAATATTGGTCATTGCACAAAGCAAACTGCAGCTTCTCCCCGGGCTCAGAAAGACGGCTTTGCACAATGCTTCTCAGGATGGTATGCAAATTATCTGCTATTCCTCCACTGTAGAGCCTTAAGCTAACTTTGCCAGGCATTAAATAAAATCAGAGGCTTGCATATATTACAGGTGAAAAAAGTCAGGCCTCTGGGGCACAGCCAGTTACAACCTGGAGCGAGCTCAGGAGGGACTGCTTCATTTCCTAGCACGTGGCCACTTCTCTTAGAGGAGGTTTTCTTGTGATTTTCATGGGTTCATTTCACTCTTCACTATGACCATATTAAACCACCTTTGATTTTCCCTGTGATGTTAATGGTTTGAAGGCAAGGTTAAGTCACAGGAAAGGCAAATTTCGTAGGCAAAACCAGGCAAGCAAAGGCTGTCCCACAAGGACTGTGGGGGATCTGCGGTGAGCACTGTTTCTTGGGCACAGGGTACTGATCAGGAACAAGAAGGCATGAATTTAGTCATGTTATCCATTGTTTATCCAAATGTTACCCAGCATTTAGGGCAGAAGCAAGTGCCTCCACGTAAGGTAACGTATAGGACACAAAGCTGAGGCTGCCCAGGAGGGCTGAGACAACAGAGATGTTCATGTACCCTGGACAGCCAGAACCCCTCATAGCATCAAGAAAGGCCACATATGAGAAGGAAAAGCATTTCTCCATGCAGGCCAAGTGCAAGGAGAGGGCAACCTCATGACTTCGCTCTTGTCTGCAGGGTGGAGTGGTGGGCATCACCATAGACTGGAACTGTGACCTTGACTGGCCTGTCCGGTACTGCAAACCCATTTACCAGTTCCACGGCCTTTACAATGATGACAGTAACGTTTCACCAGGCTTCAACTTCAGGTAAGGAGACACCTGTTAACTCTCCAGGCAGAATTCAGAGGTGACATCTTTCAGGATCCCACAGCATTCAAGGGCTGGTGAAAGATCAGGCACTGTTCTCCAAAATACTCACTACCTTTGCAATGCCAGACAGCAGTGCTCTCTCTAGAATGGCCTGAGAAAAGTGATAACCCATCCCTTGGCCTCAAAACTGCCCCATTGCCTTTCCTTGTATATCTCCTCCCCTGATAGACTTTCCTGATCAGCTGAGGTCTTGGAAAGCTGCTTGAAAGACTGGAGATGGTGCAGGGTCACCTCACGTGTTCCCACACTTCAAAGCATTCAGCCACAGCGTGACATTTAGGCATGAGCTGCTGCTCTAGATGCTCTGTGTAAAGCTGCCACTAGTGCTGCACTAACACCCCCTGTCACATAGCACTGGGGGTCATCAGGTATCAGCACAAGTAGAAGCTTTAACTCCAGCTTGCAGGTGGGGAAACTGAGGCACAGAGGGGCGAGATGCCACCAGTGCAGCTCCTTCAGGGGGGTTAAGGAGAGGGTCAGGAGTAGGTCCATGACAGTGCATCCCTGGATCTTTGTCCTGCTCTGCAGCCCACCAAGATCCCAATGCCGTTGGGTTGCAGGGGGTGGTTAGACACCCTGGCAGGCCATTAATGCTCACCATCCAATCGCACAGATATGCCAAATACTACAAAGAAGATGGGATGGAAAAGAGGACGCTCTACAAGGTGTTTGGGATCCGGTTCGACATTTTGGTGAATGGCAAGGTAAGAGTGGCCAGGCACTGGGTTCACCCCGGATCCCTGGGATGGCAGTGCCGTGTCCTCAGGAAGGTACCAGCCCCGTCACACAGCACCAGGGCCTTGTTGGGGCCAGGAAAACCAGTGTGAGCGGTTTCCTCGGGTGCTGGCCCACTCACAGCAGCCCTTGGGAAGTACCAGGAAGGGGACACAGAGGGGAAGTCCTTTTTACAGGTCACATCTATCTGCTGCGGTTCGGTCAGTGGTTTTGTCCCAGAAAAACATCATGATGGGTTGGGGAGGAATTGTGGAAAGTCAGAACCTTTTACTGATATTTCCAAAACTGAACATTTGCATTTTTCTGTTTTGCCTTTTTCTTCCCACTGGGAGAAAACGCTTTCCTTGTTGTTTTCCCACTATGAATATTTAAAGAATATACTTTGTTTTTTAATTAAAAATACAGGAAGCAAAATAATTTCAATTGTGTCAGCCTGAACCCAACCTATCATATTTTTCTGTTTGACCAATGACCTACACGTATGGCACCCCTTTTTTTTTTTTTTTTTTTTTTTTTTTCCCCCTGGGCTGATTGTAACATATCACCTATCTTCTCTGATTTTATTCAGGCTGGCAAATTTGACATCATCCCGACCATGACCACAATTGGCTCTGGAATTGGTATTTTTGGAGTGGTAAGTTCAGATATTTCCAGCCTCAACCCTGCTTCAACCCTCAGCTTCAACCGTCAGCTTGGGAAAATAGACTCCTGCTGACCACTGGCTGATGTGAATTCTGCTAGCAGGAGACACTGCCCTGCCAAGCGAGAGGAAGGCAGGCTTCTTTGTCAGGGCCATGTCTTTGTATCTTGATAGTTTCAAGATAGAGCTGGCATTCAGGGGGTTTTGGAGGTAATGGGCAGTATTTCATGCATGACAAAACCAGCATCCTATTTGGTTATGGTCATTAAAGAATTCAGCATGACCTGGAGGGTGTTATGCTCTGCGTATACCAAAAGCGGAAACAATTTCTGTTAACTTAAGTTGCCAGTATTGAACCCAGCACACTCTAATTGTGTCCTAAATGGATGTTCAGACACTGTATACTCTTTAGCAGCTGCCATATTGTGGGTTGAAGCAGAATTGACCCTAATTTGTGGGGCAAACTGTAACAACCTGGAAGTACGAAGTTGGCACAGGTGAGTTGTGTTGCCAGCCCCAACCCTAATTGCACTTTGATTTAAGGCCTCTGTCCTCTGTGACCTGCTCCTGCTGCATTTTCTCCAAGGACGGGACTATTACAAGCAGAAGAAATTCAAATATGCAGAACAGGAGCCTGTAAGTAACAGCGAGTCCCTTCCCTATGGAGACTCTTGCAGGTGCATGAGTAATGATGCTGTAGCAGAAACAACATTTATATAGAGGGGCAGCCATGCACCTTCCTGAGTGAGTGGGAATTCTTAGCCCTGGGGACTGTCAGAGACTGGGATCCATGAACCTCCTCTCCAAAATTATACAGATCTTCTGTGTGACTCACTGTTAGGGGCTTTATTCCCTCTCTTTATCCCCAGATATTCCAATATCTGGTAACACTTGCATTGCTTTAAGAGAAGCAGGGGCAGACCACTGCTTTAGCAAACTGGAAACTGTCCCATTTTCTGCTTTCTGAGAACTTCTCCATGGCTGTAGGATGTTTTCTGACCTTTTATAGGACATGAGAATAGCTCCCCTTAAATTAATCTGAAAATACACTTATACATCTTTGGGGGTTAGAAGTTGCTGTTCAACCACATTTTTCCCTGGCATTAGGAAGAAGCAGGTCTGTAAAAGAATCATCGTTTTCTCTCTTTTAACCCCCAGTCAAAGTCACATAAGAAGGAAAAGGCGCTGGACAATACACAGTGAGAGGTGAGTGGTGTTTCTCCAGCCCTGCTAGCTGGCAGGGGTGAGCACTGTGCATTTCGGGGCTATCCCAAGGCCCCTGGGAAGGCAGCGGGACTCCAGGGAGGGCGTGCAGGAGGTCGGAGCTGTGGGCTGTAATGTCTAACCCGGGGTCAGCATTTCCCAGGGCAGGCAAGTGTGTGGGGCAGCACTGGATGTAGGATGTGGACTGACAGTGCATCTTCAATGCTGCCAGCATTGCTTGAGGAGGGGCAGTGGGGAACGAGACATCAGAAATCACTGTGCACCTCTCTCTCTTGGCAGAATCCACACTGATCTGAACCCTCTTCCTCCTCCTCCAGTCCTAAAACATGGTCGGCATCCCCTGTCACCTCCCTGCACCAGCCCCAAGGTCAGCAGGAGCAGCGTCTGACACTGGCTCATGGGAACGTGGGGCCTTGCAGCCAGGGCAGGGGCCGGCTGGCCAGGCTCCCTGCCTCTGCTGGGACATGCTGAGATGCTGTGGGTGGGTTAAACAGGGGACCCTCGGGGCCCCCCACCAGCCCTGCTGCAGGGCACTGGGCTCTGTGCCTTTGCGGGCACTTCAGCAGGGCTCCTGCTGTGCCCTGCCTGGTGTGCTGGGCTGTGCCAGGGCATCTGCACCCAGAGCCCCCCAGGAGAGCATCACTGCCTCTCCTACCCCAGCTGCACCCTTGGACAGCCCCAAATTGAGGAGAGGGGGAGGGAAGGAGAGCTGGCAAGAAGTCCCAGTCCCTCAGCTTGTCAGAAAAATGGTTATTTTCTAAGGATGTATTTTATTAAAAAAAAATAAACCTTTAGTTTTTCTACTACATCCCTTTGTGGTGCCCCTGCTTGCCCCAGGTGTGGGGTATGCAGTGCTTTTTGGTGCTGGGGGGTTTGTGCATGCAAAGCAACCCTGGAAATCAGGCTGGAGTCTGAGGCCTCTGCAATGGGCTCAGCGCAGGCTCCCCCGAGCTCTGCTGTCCCGCGCGGGGCCCCTGGGCCTCTGGCCACAAGCAGGGTTGTTATCAGGGTTGTCACTTGGGTTTCCTCCTCGAAGAGTCTGGCTGGCAGAGCGTGCTGGGACACTGCCAGCCATCTAGAACGGCTGCTCCACACCAGCTCTGCCTCCTGCTGCCCACACCGGTCAGTATTGGCCCATCAGAACTGACCTCCTCAGAGGAAGCCTCACAAACCAGCTCTTTGCGCCCAGGAACAGAACTGCCCCTCTCTGTGAGAAGATTTGCACTACTCGCTGTGTGCAGTTGGACATGAGCCACATCGCCACGAGCAGCCCCTGCCCCATGCTGCTGGCTCCGTTCAGTTCTCCAGGACGCATCAGCAACAGGCTTTTTGCAGAGTCATTCCCTAAATGTCATTTTGCACCTTCCGGAAGAAATTTTTCTTTGGTCATTTCAAAACTGGATCTCAGCTGCCGTGGGAATGTCTGTAAAGAAGCCGTAGGGATTGCTCTGGCCGCAATGTCTGCGGGATGGCTGCAGCGCTGGGCTTGTAGGGATGCAGAGGCACGTGCCACAGACAGTTGCCTGTGATATTTGGTCATAAGCTCAACAAACATTTCAAGCCATATTCCCCATGGAGTGATGATTTTCTCTCAGAAAATTTCCATCTCAGCTTTCACAGGCGGGGGGGTGGGTTAAGATTATCCACTTGGCTAACTTTTTCACGCTTTCTCATGATGCTGTCGTGTGTAAGAGAGGTGCCAGGTGCTTATATTAAAGGTGCAGAGCTAAGGGTGAGGGAAAGCTCCCTGATCTCTGGAGGAGTCTGTGTCTTTTTAGTGGGCGCTGGGGGCATGGGGCTGGTGGCACCCCCACGCAGTGGGTGCTCTCCCGCAGCACCCATCGAGGCGAAGCACCGCACCGTCACCGCCTGGTGCAACAGCGCAGCTCTCCGGCAAGCTGCAACCAGCAGAGGGGACTGGAAGACCATGTCACGCAGACATGCCTGGGGAACTTCGGTTGCCGAAGATTAGAGGCAGTGAAGCAGCAGCGTTCAGGTAACCTTTCTCACCCACTTAAACTGGGTCAATCTCCAGTCCTAACCTAAAATAACCAGCGTGAGGCCGCAGGTAGAGCAGGGCATGTTTCTGCCTGCTAAATTTTTCAAGTTGCTTGTAATACAAAGCCCCTATTCTTTCCTAGGAAGTATTAGAAGGCAGAATAGGAAATGAGGGAAAATGCTACTTATAAATGATCCCTTGTAGATGATACTCAAAACCTCTGAGCTGGGATCCCTAAAAGTCCCAAGAATGCTTTAGAAATCGTGGGAGGGCTCATCTTCATCTCCTTGTTAGTTTTTTAAAATGCACGATCTTTGGGGACCCTTTGCTTTTCATTCAGCAACCATTTCTGCAACCAGCAGAATGAGATATTGTAATTTTAACTGTCACCAAAACAAGCTCCTTCTCTGAGCCAGGGCTCGCAGGGCCCCTGCCTTTTAGGTGGGTGCCGTGCAGAGCAGTAGCTGTCTAGAGGAAACTGTTCAAGTGTCTGATTTTAACACACGCTGGTCCCCTCTGTGGTATGAAAAGGCAGGGAAAGCCCATGACAAGTGTTTCTGTCCCTCCTTTTGCCAGAGGGGCTGGAGCTGATGCTCAGGGGTGGGAAGGAGGAAGAGCTGTAGTTGCTCTATTTCAGTGTTGTAGCTCCCAGCCCCTTCTCCTGGTGCCCTCCAGTTTGCTAAAATTCATGCAAAGTTACCGGATGCAGGATAGCACACAGCACTTAAAAGTCTGCACATCTGAAACACCGAAAAATTGAAATAATGGCAGGTTTGCCCTGAGAGAGGCTGCACCCTGCAGTCTCCTCCGCCAGTGGGGAGGTGTGGGTGACCCGCAGGCCCATACTCCTGTCCTCTCAGTTTGACCTGTTCTTGCTCTTAAGGTCAGGAAAGAATTTCCTGTGCTTCACATCTGTTATGGCCAGAACTGAAACTATAAAAATGCAGGCAGCATATCCCACTGCTCTCTGATGTCTGAGCAGCGAAGTCAAAGTGTCACAGAAACCCAAAGGGATTTTTGGTCATTGTGCAAAGACCCCTGCAATGACAAGTTGCTGTGCTGCTTCCTATTTATGCTGTGGCAGTTATGGGTTGGGTTGTGATTTTTTTTTAACTCATTGTGTTTTGTTTTTTGCACAGTTATTTAGCTAATAGAAAAATACTAATAGAAAAGGAACCTTCAGCAAATGAATCACTACCTCCAGTCTTTTTAGCCAGAAAACACACAAGAAAAGTTATATATTCTCCAGATACTCCCTAATCATTACAAACAGCACTAACAAGCTCTAAGGGTCTAACAGAGGACTCTGGCACTGATCATGGGTGTTAGATGAAGAGAATGAGCCGTGAGTATAGTGTTACTACTCCCATTTTACAGGAAGGGAAACCAAGACACAAGCGAATAAATTCTGAAGGTGTGTGCAAATATGGTGAGCAGATTCTGCCTCTGAGCAGTTATTGTTATCTGTGAAGGTTACCAGGTTGGACCTGGTACAAATAGATCTTTTCATCCACTCAGGTGTGGTTACTCTAAAAGAAATCAAGTGGCATGGAAATTCTAGAAGATCAATTGCAGAAAAACTTATTTGGCAATAATTATGCTGGTTAGTGATGCTACAGAGATGAGGAATTATATTTCAACCTCTGCAGAGCTGGCAAGATTTAATCATTATGTTTGCACTCAATTCCCAGCACAGTGAGGCCCTGGTTTCTACCTGGTGCTTCCAGACACTATAACAATGCAAATTAAAAATGAATAACACTGAAGAAAGAGATAGCTCCTTCCCTGTGCAATATCGCCTATCTCTAATTCCACTCATTCTTTTTCTGGCACAGCAGACTCCCTTTTATTTTTAATCCTGTCCTCCGCTCAGGACATTCTTGGATTTTTCCCTAAAAAAGGACCTGCCCTCCTGGTGACACTAATTCCCCTTCTCTTTTGATGCAGGAGCATGTTTTCAGTTGGATGAATCCTCTGGCTGACACAGAATGAAGGATCAACAGGAGCATTTATGTCCTCCCAGATCTCAAGGATGTTTTTATTTCCTTCTGTCCCAAAGACGTGTGTTGTTGGGCCAGATTGTGCTGGATGACAAAGGGACCCTCTCTGCCCTTAGAGCACCAGACATCTGCAGCTCAGCCTGCAGCGATGCTCCCGGTGACAGGACAGTTGTTACAGCTCTTTTTTGCTGCTGCCAGCTCTGTATTAATTATGCCATGTTATTTTCTTTTGCTTTCTTTGATGAAGTGCTCCCTCCTTCTGTTATCTATTTCTAATTGCTTTATTGCCTTATTTTAGAAAGCGTACAAGTCCAAAGTGTCCAAATGGATTCTAAATATAGCAAGAGCGCAGCCAACCAATGGGCTCTTTAGCAGGAGTGAATCAGGATTGTTCCAGTTAACAGAGTTCTGACTACCAGTACCAAGAACGGATGCTGCTCAGCTTTGTGGCACCACAAAGACATCTGGACCAAGCTGTTCTTAAAAGAAATTACGACTTCAACTCTTTTTTTTTTTTTTTTTTTTGAAATGACTGGGGAAATGTCGTCTACCTCTCATGACTGTAACTCAAGGTCAGGTTAAATAAACACATTCCCAGTCCTAGCACCCAGAAAACATATGGGAAATAACAGTTACCAACCAACTACACCCAATTATTATTGAACAGAAATGCCTAAGTCTTATTTTAACGTTGTTACAGCCATCATGGTATAAGCATCAGAGAGGCGTTATGTGGGACTCCTTTTGCACCGGTCATTGCTGCTCTGCAGTGTAATCACCTGCGTATTATGAAAAGGTAAAGTGTTTTGTTTTGTCTTCTGGAAGAAATAGCAGCTCCTGACTGAGACTGGCTAACCAGGTTATTTCATTAGGTCAAGTGCTAGCAGTCTTTGCCAGAGGGGATAGTTCCAAACCCTGATGCTGGTACTAAAACTGTGCTTCAGACGTCACTGGTGATTTAAAATGCCTGGTGCTAAAGGAGAGAGGTCTTTAGGGGACAATCCTCAGCACTTTCCAAACAGTCAGCATCTTCTGGGGATCTCAAAGCCAAATGTCAGCCAGCCCAAATGACTTCTGAAACCTTTGAAAATACACCTCAGCAGTAGTTATGGCAAGAGGAGCAGGAGGCTGGAAGTTTTACTCGCTGCTCAAGAGAAGCTAAATTGTCCCTCTGTGAGCAAGGCCCTGCTTGATTGAATTGAAAGCCGCTGTGAAACTAGTCAATGTTTTATCTTATATATGTTATGGTCTCTCAGATCATCTCTTGCACCCTGGACCCACAAGAGCACAGTCTCCCCATAGGCACAGCCACATTCCTGGGTCCTGGGCCCTTACACCCAGGCATCCGAGAAGGAAGTTGCTGGGACTTTTCCTGTTCAGGGCTGGGAGGAGGCTTTGCTTTTGCTCATGGGCACATTTTACTCTTCCTGAGAGTCAGTCATGGCCAACAGACAGCCCAGGAGCTGAGGCTGGTGGCTGTCTTCAGATGATACCTAATCAGTGATTGCAGATGAGCAGTCTTGAGATGGTACCTCACTGGTGATCATTAGCTAAGATCCAAAGCTGCTGGAAGAAGGCAATAGCTTTGGAAGCATGAACTTGAGGTGGTGAGGCTGTCTGCTGTCCTGTTACCATCAGAGAATCATTGAAGGTGGAAAAAGCCTTTAAGATCATGGAGCCCAACCGTTAACCCAGCACTGCCAAGTCTACCACTAATCCATGTTCCTAAGCACCACGTCTACACGTCTTTTAAACACCCCCAGGGATGGTGACTCAACCACTTCCCTGGGCAGCCTGTTCCAGTGCTTGATAACCCTTTCAGTGAAGACATTTTTCTTAATATCCAATCTAAACCTTCCATGGTTGCATTTGAGGCCATTTCCCCTTGTCCTATTCTTGTTATTTGGGAGAAGAGACTGACCCCCACCTCACTACAACCTCCTTTCAGGTAGCCATAACAAGCGGTAAGATCTCCCCTGAGCCTCCTGTCCTCCAGGCTACACAACCCCAGTTCCCTCAGCCCCTCCTTGTAAGACTTGTGCTCCAGACCCTGCACCAGCTTCACTGCCCTTCTTTGGACACGCAGAGGAACCAGGGCACTGCTAGAGAAAGACCTGCCAAACCCCTGCTCCAAATTGCCCTGTTTTTTAGCCAAATGAAGCTCCACTACCTTGAGCAGAGACCAAACATGAGCTAAAAGGGAAAACCCATAAAACCTGGGCAACACGAGATGCTGGAAACCTTTTGTGCCAGGCTTTGGTGTTGAAAATAAACCCTAGCATTTTCTTGCCTTCTTATTTCTGTCAGAAAGGCATTCTGCATGGAAATAGAAATTTAAAAGTATTTCTGGCTGCTGGCGCTTTATCCAAGGGTGGAGAATCCCTGTCCCAACTATCCTCCTTCAGAAACCATGGGCCTTCAAAGCATCATTTATATTATCATTTTGGTTTCTTTGCTCTGGCTGCCACAGGAAGGAGTTGTGTATACCTGACATGCAAAACTGGACCAAATAATAGTTCAAGACATGAAACCATGGAAACACTGTCAGAATTATGAATAAAATAGATTGAAGGAGACTAACTGACAAATCGTCAATACTGAAAAGTAGAAAACGTGTTTGTTGGTGACTCTAAATTATGGCAGGCACTGCCAACCTCCCGCTGGGTCACACCCCACTGCTGCTCACCTGGTCCAAGAGCCCTTCTCTGCCCGGTGCCTCCTGTTCATGGCAAATCTTTTCTGCTGGATTTTCTCTGTGACGAGCTGAAAGAACAATCCTTTCTAGCCTTCTAACAGGGGTCACTTCACTGAATGTAACAACAATAGGCAAGTTTAGAACCTCGCAAGTACTGGATGTTTATCTTGCTGGTTAAAGAAAAAAAAAACCCTGTTTTTTGTTTTCTTCCTTGCAAAATAAATAACGGGACAGAGTATGCTGTGTTCGTATAGACTGATCCATGACATTATTAGCCAATTTAAAGATTAACAGTAGGCAAATAAGGTCTTAAAGGTTTCAAGCAAAATTCAAAACATTTCAGTTCAAAGTATTTTTGACTGAAGACTGGCAAACAGAACGGACGCATACTGTAGGTGGAAGTGAAAGGGCATCGGCCCCAGATAAACCTGTCCATCTGTAGAGAACTGCTTGGCTGCCTGTGACCAACCGGGGTGACAAAGCACATTATTGCAGGAAACGTTTAGACTTGGATGCACATGGAAAACTGCAGCAGGGTACATCTGAGCGTGAGACACACACCCACAGCGTGAGTGAGTGAAAAAGTTCATGGTCTTTGCAAGGCTTGCAAGGTGATGGGCTGTTCTCATCATTGCTGTCTCTTAATTACATTTCGGTACATCTCTAAACACAGTGACAACCTGAGCAAGGTTTTGGGGGACCAGAAATTAATTCGGTAGTAAACCACAAGCTGCATTATTAATAAGTTGTTTTGAGAGATGAAACCCGTGATAAGAAATTAATGTGTTTCCAAAGCAGAGGACTATTTGAGACCGGCTGGAAGCGGGCGCAGGCATTCCCACACGCTCCTTGTCCCAGCGGGAAGGGGCAGCACTCAGCACTGGCTTGAGTCAGGATGTGAGTTTAATCCAAGTCTTGCTCTCTGGCTAAAGCCAAGCTCCCCCGGTGGGGACCCCGACCAGGAGGCGGGTCACAGCAGAGCCCGGCGAGCCGCTCCTCACAAACCCAACATCCTCGGGAATCCCGCAGGAAGCGCAGCGGGGTGCAGGGCGGCGGTGGGAACCCCTCCACCCGGCGGCACGGCCAAGCGTGAGCCAAGCAGGTGAAAGAGAGCGGGGAGGAAATAAAAACCAGGACGTGACTCACAGAACACAGAGGGCATTTGCTTGTGGGGATTCCCTGAGTGGTGGCAGCGGGATTAGCTGGTGCGGAGCGTTTCCCACCATTGCTGGAAGAGTTCAGGGAACGCTTCTGCAGGTGACCGAGGCCGGTTGTTATTAACGCAGAGACGGAGCCGGGGGCGGAACGGGGCACCCCACCACGTGGAGGGCGAGCAG
>NW_020799124.1:8267715-8384402 GCF_003259725.1 Athene cunicularia | reverse complement strand
AGCGGGGCTGGGGATGCGCCGTGGTGCCGGGCAGCCGCAGCTTCAGGGCTGTTGCTTTTACCAAGATCAAGAATAAATGGGAAGAAATAAACCCTTCCGAAAGCTGGGATTTTGAGCAGTTTACCCATCGCACCAATCGTCTCTCTCTTTTCTCGACGGAGAGAGGGGGCAGAGGAGAAGGTAAGAAGTGGGGTGAGCTCTGTGCGGGTTTGTCACTCCTTCCTAATCCACCGTGCTGGCCTTGGGGATCAGCCTGAGCTCCTCGGAGTTGGGGTTTTCTCATGGATCAGTGCCGTGGTCTGAGCTGTCCTGCCCTGGCAGTGTCTCGGGGCACTCGCAGCCAGGCTGCCGTGAAGCGGGTCTCATCTCCTCTCTGCTTTCCTTGGCTCTGAGGGAAAATAAACTGCAGCTCTCAAAGGCCTGTGTGCTGTGAACAAGGAAAACTGCTGATCCTGCAGGGATATCACTTTCTTCAGCTGCTCCGATGAAGCTAAAATTACCATTCTGTTGTAGTTGTAACTTAATGGAAAATGTTTTGTTTAATAGGAAGGTGTTGCTTTTCTATTTGCAATGGTCTGGGATTCCAAGTTAAACTTACAGCGCCGCTTCCCATAAGGTGTTAATTCCCTCCCTGTGAGGCATCTCTGGCAGCTTCAATTTGTTCTGGCGTTTGACATGGGATGGCTTTGAAGTGTTGCTTTTGAAACTGGATAAGGCAAACGGAGAGCCGTTATCTCAGTTGCTTGAAGAGAAAAACCAAAGCCAGCGTGCTGGGGCAGTGCTCCAGCGTGTCCCTGTGTGCTGCACCCCGTGCTCGGGCTGGGGTGTGTGGTGCGAATAGGATTAATCTCCAGGCATAGCAATAAATGGCTTTGCTGGGCTTGCTCCCTTGGCTTTTGCCTGGAGAAGGCCAGCAACTAGGAGTGCAAGCACCAGCCTCTTACCATTCCAGCGAGGAGTTCAGGCATGTTATTGTTTGGTACGGTAGGAAGGCTGGGCTTTAAGTCACGGTAGGTGCTGGGCCACTGCGTCCTGATAGTTTTCTTTTTTGAGGCAGGCTGTGTTCACTGGCACGGAGTGCCTTCAGTCTGGAACTGTCTCCAGGTGTTTCTTCGTGCTTTTGGGACATGCCTTGTGGGTTGGAGCTGGCATGCTTGGAGTGGGGTCTGTAGGGGTGTTTATGCTCCCAGGGCAGCTCCTGGCCTGGAGAGGGTGGGCAGGGCAGCTCGTCCAGCCCTTTCTGTGGAGTGGAGCTGCAAAGAGGACCTCACCTGTCCCAGCACTGCCCCGGAGAACAGCGAGGTGCCCCATCGATTCACAGTGTCGGTGCTTTACTTCTGCTGTGGCTTTCGGAGCCTGTGTGCACCTAATTACGGTGTTCATTAAGCCCTAAATGTCTTTGACTGATACAATTAATTTTCCTTGCACTAACCAGACTTTCAAAGCCCAGCTTTCTTTTGCTGGGAAGAATTTGTGGGATTTCTCTTCCCTTATGGCTCTTGTGGAGTGGCTACAGTGGGAATCTCACCAGCCTGCAGCAGAGGAGGTATTTGGAAGGACAGGGCAGCAGTGTCCTGTGTGCTGGAGGAAGCAGCACTGTTTAGGTAGTGGTCACAACGAGTGCTTACTTGGTTTAGACCTTGGCTGGGTTTGAAGAGGTGGCACTATGCTGAGCATGTCACTGTACTTCAGCCAAGGGTCTGCTTGTCAGGGTACAGTGTCTCTTCTTGCTGGTGTCTTTTCCTTGAAGTTACTGAAGGGTGTATCAACCCAGTCATTTGTGCCAGCCTCTCTTGCACTGTGGAAAGAACAATCCTGTCTGAAGACCAAGTCTTCTGTTAAGTGTTAGTATTGACCTTAGAAGAGCCTTTATAGTGTCATTGCTAGCTGTGAGCAGGGAAGGAGAAACTTCTCTTGTAAGAGGCTTCAGGAAAAGGCTGGGGGTGCTGGATGGCTTCTGCGGACTATTAGCAAGGTGGTTTGTGTCTCCAGAGGATGTATCTGCCTGCCTGAGGGGCAGAGAGGATAAATCTGATGCTAATCAGGGCATGCCAGGCTAGTGGAGGGGAAGGCATGTGTGTTGGTGGGGAGCTCGGTGTGAGGATTTTGTCTCTGCTGGAGTTGTGGAAGGCAGTTTGTTTGATAACATCTGAAATCAATATGCACAAATACTCTGCCTTGGGGAGGTGCCTGGAGAGAGCATACCCATGACTCCCGGAGTGCAGGTGGAGTGTCGATGGATCTGTTCAGCAGCTCAAAGCACTGGGTGTAGGGAGAGGCAGGCTCTGCTTGTGGAGGAGAACACACTTGGCCTCAGGGCTCTGTGTGGATCCTGAGCACAGTGTTAGGCACCGTGAGAAGGTGAAAGGTGGAGGGAAAAGGGTTTGTGTGAGCTCAGCAGCAGAGCTCAGCTTTGGGCAGCACCAGGCTGTAGTAGGAGCTCTCCTGACACCTGAGTGTGAAGGAGGGTGGGCAGACAAGGTTTCTGCGTGGGTTTCTACCCACCTCTAACTTGCACCGGTGGGACATTTCTTCCTTTACAGCCTCTGGCAGATGCTGCTACTCAGCACAGCCACTGCTGCTGAAGTTTGGCAGCTGAAGACAGGAAGCGGAGCCTGTCCCTTTGCTGAGAACCAGTGAGGGGGCAAGTTACCCCTTCATCTTTTGGGAGAAAGCAAGGCTGCAGCTATCAAAGTAACAGCCAAGTATAAAGTTGATATGAGATAAAATGTTACTTGCTTGTGCCTTAAAAGGTAGGAAAGCAGGCATATCTGGGGAAAAGTAAGTATATAGTAACCCGTATCAAAATTCTGCCTCTTATGACTTTCTCTCTTCTCATCTTCTTGTCTGATCTTCGGTCCTTATTTTTTGGTGGACGATGCCACTTGCTTTGAGAAGCAAGCATCCAACATGCAGGCAGGTAGAATAGTCATCAGAAAATACGTAGCTGAAGAGATGAATGTGGGTAGCTGGCTGTAAAAGCAGTGGGGATGATTGAAGTGTACAGAAGCAATTGTTGACATAGTCATCGTGGCAGATCTGAAGGTAGGTTAGTGATGTTTGTGATAAAGCATCAAAGCACTGCATACAACAGGTAAACAAATGATATCAAATAATATCATGTAGTCAGGCATGTTGTTTTAATTAAGACAGTGGTTAAGCTTAGCATGATTGGAGAAAAATGTCTGAAATTTTTCTAAAGAGAAGAAATCCTGATAATTGATAAATTGGGGTAGGATCCTAATTGCAGAGATAATGGTGGGAAGAATCTGCAGTGACTTCATGGATGTGTGGGAGGGTGGCTGCTGGTTGGTGGTGATGGGTGAGGTGCAAGCATACGTGCACGTTTCCAGCTTTTCAGAAACTCAGATGTTTCTCAGGTTGTGTAGTTGGCCACAGGTGATAACTTGAAGGATTGAGCTTTAATGACAGAAAAACATGCTCAGGTAGGGACATTTGCATCAGACTTGCAGAACTGTCACGAAATGGAGCTGCTCCGCCCCTGGTTGGAAGTGGCAGCCCTGCCCCAGCAAGTGTAGTGTGCCTCAGGCCCAGAGCTGCCTGTCCTACAGGTGAGGGCCCTTGGTGTTGGGCTGGGTGAGAAGTGGCACCTGGTGACAGACACAGGGGAGAAGAGATGAAACCAGAGATGTGGTGAAGCAGGGAGGTCTCCTGTCGGTTCCTAGGAAAGGCTTGTGCCGTACTTCAAGGGCTGCTATGAATTAGCAAGTTATAGCATTTTTTTCCAGAATCAAACATCAGGCCTATCAAAAAATCCATCTGGAAATCTGACTCAGCCTTTCCTATTTTCCTGGTTTCCAGCTACTGTGTTGCTTTCCAGTCTGTTTTTTTCCCTGGACCCTATATAAATACAGTCATTTTATAGACTTTGTTAATGATGGGGTGCAGTCAAGCACTGCATAACTTGCAGTTCTAACTTGCTTAGAAATTTTCAGTCTGGATTTGTTGGTCACTTTTCCTACTGGATTAAGTCTTCAGAAACGTTTTCCTGTTCCATTGCAGTTTTTAGTTTTATTTTTGGCATAAGTGATATGGACAGAAGTGGAGAAGCATAAATATTTGTCGAAAGTGTCAAGTACATGACATTGGAGAATTTTTTTTATTGCTTTCATGTGCTGGTGTCTCTGGATGGGGAAGTTCTCCTGAAAGGTCAAAATCTCTTGAGGACACAGCTTCTCTGTGAGCTGAGGCTTGTAGCTGAAAGGGAAGGCTGTCCTATGGCAGCTGGGAGCTTCTCAGCCCAGAAACCTGCTGGTTTAGGGAGTGAACCTGGCTGAATATGAACCCTTGTATTTTATTTCTTGATGGTACCCAGCACATGAGCTGAGTCATGCCTTGTGGGTAAAGGTGTGGCTTGTGGAAGACTTACTACTTTTGGGTTGCTGCCCTGGGCAGTCATTATTTTAGGGAGAGTACCTCGGAAATAGTTATTCTTTTTGCAGAAGCCATGTGGGATTAATTCAGCCTGTTTGCCTCTGGGGTGGTTTCAGCGTTTCAGCAGATTGGTGACTGTGTTCAGGGAAGGCTGTAAAATGTTGTGATTAATTCTTCAGTATTGTTCAGAGTTTATGGTGAAGTTGTTAGCTAGTTAACAGTGACTGTTCTAATTAGTCTGGTGTGAGCTAAACAGCCAGGCTGTGATGTGCCACTGTCTTGCTGGAGCAGCACTTTAATATGTGTCTTTCTAAGATCACAGAATCATCTATGTTGGAAAAGACCTTGAAGATCATCTAGTCCAACCATTAACCTAGCACTGACCATTCTCAGCTATGCCATATCCCTCAGCACTAGGGATCTCAGCAGCCTTCTCCTTTTTGCTGTACTCTCTGCAGAGCAGCCATGTGGATGTCTTGAACAAGAAGGAAAGTCACGGAAGTGCAGCCTTCATTTTTGCTGATACTGGTGCTGAGTGGCAGCTGCTCCCCTGAGGTCAGTGGAGGCAAATTCATTACCTCACTTTTCTGCTACCTTCTGCAATTCCCTATCTTGAGTAGTTTCCACTCACACCAGCTGGCAACAGAGCCTGGGGTTTTGTTGGAAGTCCTTGCTGCAAAGCAGAGATGGGGCAGAGGGGCCTGTATAGAGCCATCAGGAGCACAAACCTGTGTGCCAAGGTGGGAGGAAGAGAGCCGCTCCCTAAAACCTTCAGTCCTGTGCAGTATCCCGTGAATGTTTCTGGGGTGTGATGATTGTTTTTCTCAGCCAAGTGGCTCCATAATTGTGTGACCTTGTGAGGACAAAGCATTACTGACACATTATGGATAGATGTTAGGTTCTTGTTCCCATGAGGAAACTATGCAGGGCAAGACTCATGACTTTGCACAGCTGTGCAGATAACATTTTCTTCAAGTTCAGAGGAAAAAAAAAATCTTGTCTCTGATATTCTCACTTTACATGGATTTGTGGTATGGCTGTTGAAGTCTGAGCATGCTACCTAGAAGCAAGTCCTGCAGACACACCAGGCTTTCAAGTGGAGAAGGATGATTTGGTATGTAGGCTGTTAAATTAACACAAAGAGGACCCATTCAGTTGTTTCCTCTGGCTACAGATTTCCTTGGTAACCTGGAGCTCCAATTCACAGATAGACCCCAACATTGAGTGCTTAACATGAGTGTTAAACTAGGAGAAGACATGAGGGGCTCAGCTGGGGTGGGAAAAGGAAGAATAAAGAAGTGCTGTGGAAGCCCAGGCTAAATAACACCTTCTGAGGATGTGTCAGTGTCACATTTGTGACTGCTGCTGCCTGTGGTGAAGGTGTGAATCAGTTGTACCAGGGGGTGTGAGATTATCATACTGTGCTGTCCTGGACTTTAGTGCCTGCATTTGACAGTTGGGTACTGTGCTGGGGCGGTGCTCAGATCCTGCTGTCCTCCTGCCTGTGGCTTGTGTTTCTCAGCTGTCCCTTTCTGGAGATTATTCACAATTTTGTCTTGCAGTCCTGTGAGTGCAGCAAAGTTTGGACAAGCCACCCTGTAGTTTGTCATGGTTTTGCCTGGCTTTTGCACGACATACATTAATTCAAAAGTTATTTTAGTGTTGATCCCTTGTAGTCATGAGAGACTTTACCATGAGTGTCTCTATTCCCCCCCATTCTAGGCAGTAGTTCAGGTTTTTATTCTACAGAACAGAAGTGAGTCCTAAAACATCAAATGAGCTGGTGAGGATAGGATTTTTTGAATATACAAGTAACATGGGCACAGCCTCATGAAGCCCACAGTTGCAGGCTGTCACATACACAGTAGATAAAGGCAGCAGCAGGGAAAAAAAAATGTGCCAGCATGGCTTTGCCGAGTACTGTGTGCATGCATACCTACCTGAGGCTGGCTCTAATTACCAGCTCCCATGCTGTTCTGCTGCCGCATCCAGCTCTGTCAAGTTACTCTCAACTACCTCCTGCCTTTGTGCTTCCACACCACGGTACTGGCAACACACGGGCATCACTGGAGGTTTTTTTCTGCCTCTGGACTCTTAATGGGTTCGATGCAGCTGGTGGTCTTAGTCTGACCTGCTGCTTTGATGTGTGCTCTCGGAGAGAAATTGGGACGCTCAAAGGGACCCATGCTGGAAGAGGATCTGTAGCTGTTGCTTCATGCTGGGTGTCTGCTACCAGACCCGCCCTTCCCCTCATCAACCCCAGAACGTGGGGCCTTGCCTGTTGGCGGACAAGAAGCTGGAAGGTGTGTGAGCTGCCTTCTTGTTATGAGCCTGGGATGGCTGTGATCTGAGGATCAACCACAGCTCTGTAGGGAAGGAGGCTTCCTTGCTGCAGCATGTGGAAAGTGATTGATGGTAACATGAAAGGAAAAAGATGGATTTTGCCCCTCAAGGGACTTGAGTGTTGCCTTGGAAAACTGTATTTTGCTTCAGAGCTTCCCTCCCTATCTTCAGTGTGCAAAAACTGGGAGGGAAGGAGAGAGAACTGAGTGTGAATACTGGCACTATAGAAGGCAGTAGCCCTGTGCCAAAGAAATAAAGATATTTGAAGGGCAGCAGGACCTGATGCAGTGTTCCTGTGACAAATTATTACATGTGCGTAAGCCAGCCACTTGGACAAGTCAAGTCTTAATTTTGGCACTTCCTAACACCTGCTTCTGGTAATGCTGTCTGGGTAGTGCTGTTCTGTGATATTATTTATGCTGGAACCAAGGGTTTGGGTCTGCTTGTGCTAATGGTGTGCCTGCTTCAAGTGGCAGCATGAGGACAGCAGATTCATCCTCTGACCTCTTACTGATGAGATGCTTTAATGTTGAAGTCTGGACTGACGCTTCTGTAGCTGTCAGGTAGCTTGAGTAACAAAGGTTAATGATACCTGTGGCTCCCAGCTCTGTGAGGTGAAGTGTAAAACAGACCTAAGATGAGTTTTATTTTGCCTTGCTGTGTCAGCACCTCATCCCCAGGCTGAGAGATGGGCCTGGAGAAGTGGAAGATGTCCAAGTGCAGTTTTATCAGGCCAACCCTTGCTGAGTGCAGAGGGAACAGAAATGTGCTGCTGCCTCAGGGCTGGGGCATGGGGTTACTGTGTGTGCAGAGTGTGATCTGTTGGCATGATGAGAACAAGGTCCTCTGGCTCAGCTTGTCTAATGTGCACAGCACTGGCAGAGGAAAGGCTGGGGAAGCGTGAACATCTGAGGAAAGAGGTAGAAGGAAGGGTTTTATGCAAACTTGAGAGGGCTTGTAGCTTCCTCTATAGTGCTGTCAGGTCATTCCATTCAAGGGTGTGATGCAGGCTTTGCCTGCCTTTGTCCTGTAGTAGTAGTCATGAACTTCAGTGATCTCAGCAGGCAAATCAGGCCACGTTACTACTGTGCAGTTACATATTAGAGAGATCAGACATCTCTTCCAGCATGTTTCCATACTCTAATCAGGCTTCTGCTTTTGCCTTTCTCATACAGTATTGATGTGGGCAGTGCCTGTAACTTGCCTTGAAGCAATAGTAAAAAGACATGATTTATTCATAGAAGTTGCTGGGAGTCCATTCCTTAAGGCCAGATTGATTTAAGTGGGACTGCAGAATGGAACTGGCATTTTTTGTTAATTTTGTTTGCTGTTCCCAAGGAGCCAGAAAGTGCGCTCCTCCCAAATGCCACTGTATCTGTCTGCCATCCAGAATGATTCACAGATGCAAAAGGGCAACGTAAGATTATGCCCCACCTGTGGGAATCAGTTCTTCTGTGGCACATCCTCCCAGCCACCAAATGAATGAACAAGCAAAACCAGTATGACTTTCCCCATCCTCTTCCCAACATCTGTCTGTTTGCCTCCTTGTTTCTTGTGTTAAGAGCATAAACTTCACAGCAGGGACCAGTGTTTTCTCTGTACAGCATCAGGCACAGGTGATAACTGTACAAAATGCCACAGCAGTGGAAAATAAGCCTCTAGATCTGAGTCAAAGGACTGCAGATGCTCTGGGGATGCAAGGCCAGAGGGCTGTTTTTTAGTTGAAGAGAGGTCTTCTCTGGTTTGACTCCAGTAGTGTGTTTCTGGGCTGCCTTTGGTTCAGTGCCTGCCCAGCTCCACTTGGGAAGCCCTTTCCATTCATTCCCAGAGACGTCCCTGGCCCTTGCTGCTCCCAGGCCTGAGCCTACTTACCCTTCCTTGCCACTCACAGTGGGTGCACCAGCCTCCTGCTAATGGCATGGCTGCAGTGTCAGGTCTTTTTGAGTGTTTGCTGTGAGCTGGATAAAACCACCTGGATTCATCGAGGGTGTGTTGTGGTTACTGCAGAGTCCTGAGAGTCTCATTCCTCTACAGTCTTGTGGAGGAAAGGAAGCCTTCCAGAGTCTTTAATATTCCATACTCTTTAGGTATGAATAAATATTTCCTTGGCCTGAAACGTTCTTCTGCTGTGAAATCCATTGCAGTCTCTTTGCCTAAGACAATCAGTCTCCTTCCTTCCCTGTCTCCTCCCATGCTCCAACTTTTAACCTAGAAATGTGCTGACACTTCATCATCAAACTGGTTTCTAGCATGTTAGGGAGCTCTGCAGAGCGTCTTTGCAAGTTGTCAGTGTAGCTGCATGCAAGAGAAGAGGAAAGTGGCTCAGAGTTGCTCATCTCCTGGGGAATTGCTCTTCCTAGCTGATGGCTTTCTATAAAAGCATCTGACAGCTCTGTCCGTGTGTATCTGTTCCCCTCTAAAGGATGGGTGTGGGATTGAGGAGTCAATGAAGAAAGGTATTTCATGGTTGTTTTTAAATACATTTATTTTGACAGTGCTCCCACCTTGTAGAGCATCCCTGTTCCACCATGCCAGTATACTGACTTGAGCCTCTTCGAAGCTGTCTGTTCCACTGTCATGACCTGTGGATCACTCAGTGCCTCTGCAGTTCTTGTTCTACTTTCTTGGCAAGAAGCCTCTGACTCATAGTGAGCCCCTTCCTGCTCCACTCCCCAGGAGGCTGAGGTGTCTAATGCTCTTGTAAAAGTGTTTCATCTGTGGGATTTCTGCAGTTCCCTGATTTGGTGGCAGGTGTGGCTCCTGAGGGGCAGGAGGTCTGAGTGAAGCCCCTGTGTTTTCCAGAACATGTACAGGTGACTGCACTGTTCAGGATGGATGGAGCTCCTGCCAGCAGCTGAAGGCAACTTTCTTGTACCTGGGACAGTTAATACGTTGAAGCAAAGCGATCCCAGCCATCCTTACTTGCTGACTTTGAGAAACACCATTTCCAGCAGCAACTTGGCTCTTTCAAAGTCCTTGACCTCCTCTGAACCTTTCTGCAGCCCTGGTATCTCCCAGGCTGAGCAGTGCTGGCAGTTGGGAACACCAGTGTCCAGGCTGAGGCACTTAGGGTCAGCCAGCTCCAAGGCAAATGGCATGTCTGCTCTCCCCACGGCTTCCACCCTCACAGTGCCTGGATCTTCCAGCCCTGCACAGCCCTGTCCTCTGACTAGACAGGCCTATGGAGATTCACCAGAGCCAAAGGCTTTGTGAGGATCAGCTGAGCAGCTCCTGGAGGCAGGTGGGAAGCCAAGAGCTGGAGCACAGGCTGCTGAGCTGGAGAGGGCATGGAGAAACCTGCCCAGAAGGGAGTCCGAAGATGCTCCAAGGTCACTCTTAAGTCTGAAGAGCCACAGCAATGCTGAGTTGGGAACATGACCTGCAAAAGCTGGAGCTTTGAAAAATGTGACAAGGAAAGGAGTGAAACAGCCCTCTGTCGTGGTGAAGGCCTGGACTATATGGCCTTAGGAATCCACCTCCTCCTTGCCTTGTTCCTGTGCAAAGCTGGGGCTGTTGGGAACACAGCACAGCTGCTGCAGTGCTCTCACTGTGACCATCTGAAACTGCTCAAGGAGTAAGTGTGACACCAGCAAGCCAGTCCTCTGATTGCTGGGTCACTTAGTCAGAAACAGAGTAAGGTGTCTTCTGAGCTTGTCTGTGGGAGGTAGCTGTCTGACCAAGCGTGAACCACAGCCTTGCTGTTCTTCGTTCCACTCCCCATACCCAAACTGCCACAAGCTGTGATCCGAGTAGAAGGGATGCCTGAAGTGTTTGTGGGCTTTGGGTCACTTTACTTTAGACGCTCTTCAAAAACTGTGGTCATAACACCTCCCAGGCATCTGGGGCTGATGTGGATGAAAGGAAGTTCCTTGCATTAAAACCAGATGGACTGCAGCTGCTCCATATATGAAGCTGCTCCATGTATGTACTTGGGCTTGGCACACCTCTCCCAGGTGCTGGGGAGCAGCTGCCCCTTCCCCGGGTGCCAGGCAGGTCCTGCATCCAGCTCTGCAGTGTATTGGACCAAACGTGCTCTGATGATTAGGGTGAGCAGAGTCTCTCTCCTGTCAAACTGTTTGCTCTGGCTACAGTTTTGGCTGCTTGGAAACTGTTGCTTTTCAAGCCTTTCAAGCCCACCTCCCAGAGAACATGGGAGTTGTAAGTATTTAGACATATAATAAGGAGGATGTAATTAAAATCCTTAATTTTATTTTTCTTGTTTGAGTTTTTTTTAATTCCTTTGATTTAAAGGGTGGTAGTAGCTAATTAGATTCTGGGCCAGACTTGCACAGGCAGCCAGGGGGGAAGGGACTGCAAATGAGCCTAGCCAGGAAATTGCACGTTTAAATATAGTTCTTAGTAGGGTCAGCAAAACACCCAAGGGACAAATTAAGAATAAAATTTTTGCTGTAATGTGTTCATTTAGCTGCAGGCATCATCTTAAGGGAAACAAGAAGGAAGCCTGGGAGTGAGGGGAGCAAGTTGAAGGGTAGTTGTCCCTTCTGCAGTGTGTTTGTGTGCTGCTGCAGGTCTCTCCCAGGCAGTAGCATCCTCCTGTCCTCTGGCTTGGCTGATTCCAAGCAGAAACCACTTAAGGGATTTTGGGGTTGGGCGGGGTGTGTGGTTTCACTGGAGGATATAAATCCATAGTTCATGCAATGCTGTGGGGCTGCTGTTGCTGTTACCAGCTTTGGCGCAGACACCTGGGTCGCCCTGTTCAGCAGGTGGTAGGGAGGTGGGACCAGCCACCACCTCGTTGCACTATTCGGGTTATTGGGGGGCAGCTTTCCCTGTGGGGCTGCTGCTTCCTTCCCAAACACTGGGTGGGTAGGATGGTGCTCCCTGCTCCCATGGGTACTGACCAGTTTCCCTGAACTGATGTGTTGGGAGGGTGGTTAGAATTAGTGGTAGGAGATGGGTTCAGCCTGAATAAAGGGAATTCAGGGAAATGGGCATTGGATTTGTCCCTTTAGAAGTCTGCAGCCTTGTGTTTTTCCTGTTGGGACCTGTGGCTTTTGGCACAGGCGCAAGATCATTGTCCCTGCTGTGGATATGAGTGAGGAAAGCAGTGTGTAAAGCAGCCAGAGCCCAAGATGCAGGACACAGAGCACATCTAGAGGCACATCTGGAGCCACCCCTGGCTGGAAGCCAGCGTTCCTCTTGAGTTTGACTGACAGGGGCATTAATTTTCCAGCCTTGTTTGGCCCTTGGTTCCTGCATGGCCAGTGGGAAGCGCAGCAGAGCTCACCTACTCCTTGGTGGTACTTTAGGAACAGCCTGAATTAGTCATTGGCAACTTTAACTTCTCCTTAAAGCTAAGATAAAGAAGTACTGCTGGTGATGGGGGAGGGGACATGCAGAAATGCAGCTTGTTCTGTGTTTCCCAGGACCTCAGACCCAACCCTCAGTGCTCTCCCTTTGGTTTTCACTACTTCCCTAGGGGAAGGCCATGTGCTTGGCGGGGGTAGAGCTTGTCAGGAGTGAGGCCTTGAGCCTACATCCCTCCCTTCTCTGGAGGGCTGCAGAGCTGTTTACTGTTCAGTCTCTCTGGAATAAGTTTTCACAAAAGCTGTGGACCCACGAAGGGGTGGTGGGGAGCTCACCGTCCCACAGCTTTCCAGCGTGCTCAATTGTGCTCGCTGGGTAAGTTTTTCACAGAGCCAAATGAAGAGCTGTGCAGTCAGAGCATGGTATTTACGTGCCTTCAAGACCTCATGTAACTGGGTGACTTTCACTTTTGTCATTTATAAATGGCATACAGTAATACCTTGGGATCACAGAGAAACGACGGAAACCTTGCATTTGGAAGGCTCCAAACCTGGAAGACAAATGAAAGGAAGCATTAAGGAAAGAGCAAAGTGTCATCTTTTTCTTTTTTTTTAATCTGGGAGTGTGATTCATTTACTGAGTGGTAGTCAGTCATCAGTATGTCACAGATGCTGTTATACCGTATGAGCATTTTGACAAATGTCACCTCACATGATAGCCCTGTGTCACTTGGTAGGGTTTTCCTTGCTGCTGTTCTCTAAACAGACATAGTAGGCTTGTTTGTGCAGGTGCCATTTGGGGCTAGACTTTCAAGGGAGTTGAGCACCCACTTAAATGCACTGGCCTTTGGGGATAACTACTTAAGCTGTCTTTTTCATGCCCACTTTGATTATAAGCACTTTGAGCCAGACCTTGCCTTTTCGTGTGCCTTACAGCATGAAAGCACAGTGGGGCAGTGAGCTCTCTATTAATTGGTGCTGTTGCCAGGCTATTGAAAAGTTGTAATAACCTGGCCACATTTTCAAGTGCTGGTCTAGGCTCTCTGCCTGGATGTCAAAAAGGGAAAGCTAATTACAGTGTGAACCAAGGAGAACAGGCTGGCCTGAAGGAAATGTCATTAAGGTTCTCCTCAGGCCCAAGGTCAGCCCATGTCAAATCACAGCTGCATGAACCTCTAAATTTCTTCCTCCTTCAGTTAAATTACCAGCAAGTGATTTCTTGCAAGTGTAAACATCTTTTATACCAAGAGAATGAATACTGTCTGTTTTCTCTAAATCCAAGTAATAGAGGCTGGGCTGGGATTGCAGAAGCAAATAGAAGAGGACAGTTTCTTCCCTTGCTCGCCCTTCTTGCTCTGTAGCACTGCACAGAGTATTTGTTTTGGCTTCCTGCAGACTCATGGGGTCTACTATGGGGCAGTGAATGTGTGTGGGGGTTTATCCCTTCTAATACCATGTGAGATGGGCATTGGGGTGCCTGACCTCCTGTGTGGCCAGCAGGTGTGGCACAATAGAGCTTTCTGTGTGGCACTTGTCATGTTGCAGAACTCACTTCCCTAAAGTGTTGTAGAGGCTGAAAAAATAAATAGCTTCAAAATGGTGGTAGATTAGTTTGGAGGTGTTGTGTCAGGGCTCTCTGAGTGACTACTTGAAGTTGGGAGGTGCTGTCAGGAGGACAAACTAAACTCCTGATTGTCATTACTGGTTTTTAGCTCTTAATTTCTGGACAAGCACCCCTCCAAGCTTACAGTACTGGCCCATGTTGGAGACAAATCAGGGCAAGGTAGATATGTGACCTGACTCAGTATGATTTTTCCTATAAAAAAGGATCTGCTGGCTTGTTTTCTAGAAGTTCCTGACCTACATCTCAAACTTAGTGCTGGTTCAGGAAGGAAGAGCAGTCACGAGTCCATACTTCATATGAGTGCAGAGTTTCATCGTTATCTCATGCAGCTGCTTCTCAAGATGGGAGATGGGACTAGAACCATGTAAATCAGAGCTTGCTGTAAAAAAAAAAAAAAAAAAAATTTAACCTGGTTTCCTTCTGAAACCAGACCCTGTGTGAAATATGACCCAGACATCAGCTGTGTATTTCTGTCAGTCCTGTCTCCCACCCTGCCACCTATCAGCTTTTGGAGCCGTTGTCCTGGACTCAGGTATCTTGCAGTGGTTAAGGCTTCAAAGATTTGTTACAAGTTTTTGTGGAAATGGATGGCTGGGTAGAGGGGGAAGATGTTATGGTGAGATAAGGGTGAAGGGCTTCAGAGTCATTAATTCTGCTCATACCAGGACAAGGTGACAATGCTGCTTCTCTCATCCTCAGTCTCTATCCTGCCACCCTTCTAGTGCAATTTTTTCCCTTTGCCTGCCCACGATACTTGGTCCTGAAGGATCCTTGCCTTGTGACTGTTTCTGAAGGCTGAGCAGGGACTACTCTGGTTCAGGGCTGGGCTGCTGGAGGGGTAATGCTGGTCAAAGCTTGGATCATTTTGGAGGAGTTGTGGGGCAACGATGCTGAGATAAGTGGAGACCAAGTCTCAGGGCTGCTGCATGCTCCCTATGATGGAGCAGAGAGCTTGGAGAGACTGGCATGTTGGAGGCACAGAATTCAGGGCGCTTGCCTGACCACAACTTAGTACAGAAACCTAAACCCTAAGAAGACACGCTTGAAGCCTTCTTCATGGGACTGCTATCAAGACTAACTTGTGTGATGCCACATGGCCATGCCATTGCTACACCCGTCCAGCTGGTGTTAGTTTTGATCCTCTAGGATGGTGCACCTTGGACAGTGGTCCTGAGCCTTTCTGAGACCATTTTTCCCTTTAAAAGTTCATATGGGGAGTAAATATGGGACAGAGAAATCCCAGAAAGATAAATAATCCTACAGTCTTCAGCCGGATGCAGCTCCCCAGTAAACAATTTGTGGTGATCTTTTTAACACTTCGCCATCCTCCAGCAGTGCCTGGGCAGGCAGCATTGAATCCCTGTTGCATGGAGGGAGGAAGATGCTGTGTTTTGAGGTCAGGGTGAACCGAACTGTGTCAGATCCAGGCATGAATTTATCTGTGTCTTGCATCACAAACTATTGAAGGAGTTGGTGGGAGGTTTGCATGTGGGTAAAGAGTAGGCAAATGCAGTTTGACTTGGGTGCTGGCTAATAAAGAGTGTAGCACAGAAAATAAAAATCCTCAGAGGAGATTTAATAACTGGGGAGAATAATTGTAAAGTACTTCAGAATATTAACCAATGGCTGAATGCATCTAATTAGCTTAATGAATCTGGGTGGTTGGGTTCTTTTTTTAATCAAACAGATGGGCAAAACATTATGCACAAAAAAAATGAGATCTGAATACAATGAACGCATTTAATTAGCAAATAAAAGAGAAGGGGTTTGTTTTTCAACTTGAGAAGTGAGAGATTCTTCTTCACTGAATGCTCAGAAAGAGCCTTGAATGTCATGATTTCTTAGGAAGCCTCAGATTGTTTCGATTATTATTTATAATGGCTTGGGTGTTTGAGATGGGCGTCAGCCTGGAGCTGGCTGTGCCTGCGGGGAGGCGAGCTGGTGGCAGCAATGCCTTGCCGGTGCTGCAACAGCATGGGGTGATCCCTGGCTGCTTGTTGAGGCTTGGATTCCCCAAGGGCAGAGTCAGTAGCAGTAATGCTGCTTAACCCTGCGCTCCAAAGCCTTTCACCTAAGTGTTTATATGTGATCATCTCTGTTTTGCAGAGGGGGAAAGCAAGGAAGCAGTAGCCTGAGGTTAAGCAGGGTACAAGTTCAGTGTCAAACATATGGTGCAGGTCAAGGTGCCCTCAGTATTCAGGACACCTCCAGAGCATGTCTCTGATGTCCTGTGCTCGCACTGTCCATGCCAGGAGTTCCTGCAGCCACATGAGATTGATTCCTGCCACTGATTTCACTGGCCCTGCTTCAGTGCTGGCTCTCGTCCCTCCTGGCGCCTATTACAACATGCATGCTCTCCTGTAATGTGTCTAACCAGTTTTGCTCTGCCATGGAAACCTGGTGCAAATCAATGCCTCTCCAGATGGGAGACTGCTCTCCCAATGAACCTCCAGTGCTTATGTAGGTGTGTAATGTATCTGCAGTATCTCTGAGCCTTGCCAAGGCTGGGAGCATTTGCTCCAGTCTAATATTATAAAATGAACAAACCATTTTGATATTAAGCCTATAATAATAACACCTTGTATCTAAAGAGTATGTTTTTCCCCATTGGTGGATTACTCAGCTCTGTTCTTTTGAGGCAGTGTTTAACAAAAGCAAAGACTTTCCAAGACTATATTTAATTAAACAGAGCTGAGATCTCTTCTGCTTTATTTTACTGCTGTGACTTTGCTCTACAGTCACATCTCTGGGGCAGTTAGAAATGGAGCTTGTGCTCTGCCAGTGCACAGCCCAGGTGCGTCGCTGTCCCCTGCCCAGATGTGCCTGTCCAGATGTGCCCAGTGGTGCACTAATCCTGGAGGAGCTCATGTATGTAGGGACTCACAGGCTCCAGCTGCTTTTTAGTATGACAGGGAATGTGGCACTTGGAGCAACCTCTGAAGCTGAGCATGTGCTTGGGTTAAGCCACGTGGCCCATTCAAGTGGCAGCTCAACTAACACACTTCACATTACAACTAAGATTTGGGGTTCTAATTTCTACGTGCTTCCTTTTTTATTGCTAATGTAGGTATAGGAGCATTTTGAGTACGATGGCTTGGTTATCAGCAATTAGATACAAAGTGAAGACTTTAATTTGAAGGCTCCTTATTTCTGTTTTAGGAGACATCTGTGAGCAGATGGTGATATGCTCTGCTTTTGCTTATTGTTGCAGATTATTTGCCAGATAATTTTTCTGACTAATCCTTTGGCCGGTAGACTGTTTAAAATCCCAGAGTCAGGTTTCTGTTAAAAACACTTGTGTTTGCAAATTTTAAAATCTGTTCCTGTGCTTGCTTGCTGATGTCACTGTGAGCAGGAGCCATTTCTCTGGGTGGCAGATGCCCTCTGCACCATGGGAGAGGGGCAGCTCCTAAAGCAGAACCCCCTGCCAGTGGCAAGATGGGAGGTAGCACCTTCATGCCCAGTTTGGAGTTTAGTTTAGTTTATTTTAAAGCGTGGTATGGCTCAAGTCCTATCCTCAGCATCAGTGCTATCATACTGACCTCCCCCGAGGTCACATTGCTGTTCTGTGTGGCATGGTAAGGAGACAGTCCTGCTGACACCAAGCTTGTGTTTTGTGCAGGTGATGATCATGACTTCACCCGTGCAGAGCAGCAGTTGGGTGATTTGCCTGCATGCAGCTGGGCACGACACTGGTAGCAGTACTGCTGGGGGTACTGCAGCCACCAGCACAGCTTTCCCTCTGCTGAAAGGCTGCTGTGATTTTTTTTCTTTTTTTTTTTCCCCCCTCATCTCTTGCCACCTCTCTCTCTTTAAAAAAAAACCAAAACAAAACTCTCTTGTGTGTCTTTGGAGAGCTGACTATGGTAACTGCTTGACTGATTTATTCTAGTATTTTAACATTTACTGGATTTACATAACAGCCAAACAATCTGTTTCAGGAGTTTAATATAAACCCAACTCTAGTGAGTCACATCCATGTTAGCAGTAATGCAAGGAGAGGCAGCTGGGGGAGTGAGGAGGTGACTTTTTCTGGGTTTCTGCATGGGAATATCTGGCTGCCTGAAATATCTCTGACACCTCATAGCTGAGTGACGCTGCCAGTTCTCCTCTGCCATCAAGGATTAGTTCTGAAACTTTGAAAGAGCAATGGATGCATCATATCAGTGCTCCCCTCGCAGCTCCCAGCCAAGCCTCGTGGCCTTTCTGGAGTGACCCAGGCAGTACTGTGTGTCCCCTGGTGCTCCACAGCCTCGTGTTTGGAAGAGAGGGAATGGAACTATGAGAGCTGCAAGATAAAGCCTGTAGTGATTTGCTGCTTGCTTTTTCAATCAAAAACCACATAGCCTTTGTTTGTGCCAGAGCTTTGTAGACCAGATCCTCAAGGGCATGAATATCAGCACAGCAGCAAGCAGGATGCTGATGTGTACCAGCACATCTTCCTGGGAGCTGGTGGCTCATGTGCAGGGTTTGGGGCCAGAGTGGGTTGGAGCCCAGCGGGGTGAGAGCTGGCCCTGGGCAGTCACAGCAAGACAGCTTTTGCGGCCTCCCTGGCATGAGCCAGGTGAGTGGGGTTTGTTCCTCGGGACATCAGGGGTGAGATCCATCAGGATGATTAACAACAGGCGTTTCCCAAAGTGTGATGTGTAAGCTGCTGCTTCAGGTCCTATCCAGGCAGAATAATTTTGTGTCTCCCTTAGTTGTCCATCCCTTGTGTCTCATACAGTTGACTTGTATGAACGCAACAAACCTCCAGAGCACCTCTGCCACGGGCAGCCTGGCCCTCGTGCTCTGGAGGCTCTGTTGCCTCTGTAATGCTGGGGTTGTAATGTGATCAAGCAAAACAGGTCTCCAACTCCAGTTGTCATTTACAAAAACCCTGAGCAAGAGACAGGAGGGACGGAATAGCTGGGTTTGCGTTGCTGCCTGGGTTAGAGGTTGGCTGTTCTAAGCAAGTGCTTCTCTTGCTGCAGCTTGCTTATTTGAATTCTTGTCTTTAGAATGGAAAATAAATGCTGGCTGATGAGATCCATTACAGCACTAATTTTAGAGTGTGCCAAACACTGGGAAATTGTTTTCAATTTTCAGTCTCATTTCTCCTTTATTTCCTCCCTCCATTTGTGAAAACTGTCTTTGTCATTCTTCTAAATGCCTGGTGATGTTCTGCTCACTGGTATCTTCAGGCATTCTCCTTCCAGCCCTCTTTTCTGATACCATTTTGTTCAGCCACTTGACACTGCTGTTAAAAGCTCTCTCTGGGGCCGCAGGCAGCCGTGTTGGCACAATGCAGGCAGTGACACTCTGCCAGCTGGTGCGGGATGCCAGCAGAGCACCCTGCAAGGCTGGGGGCAGCAGGGAAGGCAGCATCAGAGCGGAATTTCTTATCCTTGGGCATGTAGGGATTTGTAAGTCTTTCCAGCCCCACCCCAGCCTGCTTTCTCGATGACCAAGAGGGAAAATATGAATTTTCCTCCGGTCTCCTGAAGAGTTTAGGAAGCAGTCCCAAAGCTTCAGTGTTTGTCCTTGGCACTAATGAAAACCTGAGTCGTTGCTCAAGAAGATGGAGCAGGCAGTGAATTGAAGCAGGAATTGAAATGCTTGATCAATGCCAGAGGGAACAGCAGTGCAAAAAATCTAGATTTTTTTTTAAAACATGATTCCTTTTCATCAGCTGAAAGCTCACACTGGTTTGAGAAGAGCCTGGATGCCTGACTGGTTGTCTCCTTTGAAACCTTTGGGGTGGCTGCAGACAGACACCAGTGCTTCCTTTAGCACTGCTCCTTGCTTGCAGTGTTTAGTAGAGTCTGACTGAGCTCTAGATTAAAGTTGGTGGCAAAAGTCCAATGGTTTCACCCCATGCAATTTTCAGAGGCTCTCTGAAATATGTGTTTCATGGGTTTGGCAGCCAGATGTCCCTGACAGCAGCTGCTGTGACCGTTAGCAGACAGATTGCTGAAAGACTTGGTGCCTGCTCTGGTGGAGCCTTTGAAAATCTTCCCTCTCCTGGCCCTGGCTCCCTCACCCTTCTGGTCTAGAGAGCCCAGTCTGCTGGCAGCCGGCGGTGGCCGCATCCCTCAGAGCTGTCTCTTGCCCTGGCTTCTTGTGCCTGTGAAGAGCTCCCTACTCCTAGCAGTTCCCATTTCATGCCCTCCCTGGGTGCGCTGGGAGCCCTGTGCCTGCTTGAGGTGTCAGCCTGCGGGAATGCGGCAGGCGAATGTCTTCATAGTCGGCCTTTGTGAACGTGGCTGAGATAAACTCTTTACTGAACTAAATGTGGTAACAGCTGATCCCTTGGAAACAGTCACCTGGGCCCTGCGTGATGAAAAGAGGCTTTGCTGCTCTGATTAACAGCACTGGCAAGAACATTAACTCACTTTTCTTTGGAAATGAAAAGCACCTCTCCAGGAGAGTTTAAGGGATTAGGTACCAGCTGGAATATTAAGGTAGGTTTTTTTTTTGTACCTTCCTTCTAAATATGTAGCTTAAAAGCCCATTCAGCCCTGATGGGATGGGTGATTACAGCCAAGTGTCCATGTGCCTTGGCAGAGAAGAGACTCGACTAGTGCAGAAGCCAGTGTGAGACCCGTGTCACCCAAGGAGCTTCCCTGGGAGGATGGCAGCGGTGAGCAGGTCTGGCACGACTGCCTGTCCTGGGCTGTCTTGCAGGGTGCCGGGGCTCAGGATTGTAAATTAACCCCAGTCAGAGTGGTCAGCACCCACCTAAAGGGCCGAAGCTTATTTAAGCTTTGCTGAGAGCCAAATGACACCGACCTTCTCCAGCCCCTTCTTTAACAAATGCTGAAGGCTGTGGAGAAGCATTCCATGTGTCTTGACAACTCCTTTCCTTTTTGGGGAGAGATTTGCACTGGTTCCTTTATAATTTTTTTGAACACAGCACTTGCTTTCAGAAGCCTGAACTAGAAATTCCATCTGCATTAAAAGCAAAGTTCTTGTACTTCAGTGAAGGCTACTTTGGGGTGTATTTTTGAGGCCAGGCTTTTATCTTGGTGCTGGTTTCCATGAGGCTGCACAGCCAAGCTTTGCAGTGGCAGGACTGCAGCCTGACCGGTGAGCATCACATGTGATGCTTGCTGTTGACCAGCAGCCTGGCTGGGTGAAGGGATTGAAATAAGTCTATAAAACTTGTTTATAAAATAATGTA
The DNA here is from genome assembly GCF_003259725.1 of Athene cunicularia. Classification (NCBI taxonomy): domain Eukaryota; kingdom Metazoa; phylum Chordata; class Aves; order Strigiformes; family Strigidae; genus Athene; species Athene cunicularia. Next base: position 8,363,611 of record NW_020799124.1, on the reverse strand, counting down.
AGATTGAGAAAAGATTAAACACTTTAAAGTATTTGTTGTTCAGAACAGGTTTGAGTGCTCAAAATACTTACAAAATCCTGTTACCTTTCAACCTGCCTTTCTCCTACTGAATTTTCTATTTTAAGTAAATAGCACAGAGTTAGCTCAGATGGGAAAAGATACAAGTGTCACTGTTTAAAATGTGCTTTACTGGTTAGGTATTTATGGGAGACATTCAGGAAATGAGCAAACACTTGAAAATATATGTATTATTTATTATTGTAGCTGATTAATTACCACGTGAAACCTTTTGGTTGGTGTTACAGCTCCATATACTCTTCACCAAGCAGTGCTTCAGCAATGTATACGCTGGCATTTGTCCCAGTTAAACATTGCAGGAGATGAAAGTACTGCAGTCGATTTATGGAAGTTGGGAGTTTGAGCAGTGGAATATGACAGCATGGCACTTAGTAGAAGTGTGTGAGATCTGCAAGTGGAGAGGACCAGTGAGACAGCTGGTGATGGCTCAGTCCTCCCAGCACCAGGATGAGGAGTTGCTGCCCCCATTTTGTGAAGAAGCCTCAAGGTGAGGTAACGTGTCTAACTGGTGAAGTGATGACAGGACTAAAACCTGGCTTACAGGCATTGGGCTGCCAGAAGGGACTTGGGCTCTGTGCTTCTACAGCGGTAGAAGCTGTATTCTACTGGACTGGAGTAGAGAAGGGCAGAGAAATAAGGAAGTGATTCTTACCTGTCCCAGCTGTGCAACTGATTCTGAATCCAGGGGCTCACGGGGCACACTGTTTAGCAACCTGCCGGCTCTACGTCCTCCTTGGAGCCACCATTAGATGTTGCTATATATAAGACCATGCACCACCATCCCTTGTCCTGCCCAGGTTCCCGAGCTGAGACTGGAAAACTTTAATTCATGAGAAGCCCACCCGAAGCACTGGGTGAGCAGAGCACAGATCCCATTCAGCGGCTCTTTCCTTAGCAATGTGCACTTACAAGCATTTACTTAGCTTTAACAAGACCTAAGCAAATGAGGCATGTGTTGAGGTACTTAGTTCTAATCTGCACATCTGGAAAAACAGTATCATAAAGTCACAGAGGAAGGGGAGGTGCGACTCCCTCTGCCTTCAGCAAAGTAGATGCGGTGCTCAGTCGCAATGAGGAGAACCCCCTTCCCCTTGCTCTTGCTTGTGTAACCAGAGGTGGGCCCTTTCCTCCAGCACTGGCCATCCCTGCCGGGATGCTCTGGTTTAACCCTTCTGCAAAAAAAGTTTGCAGAATACTGCAATCCGAAAAGTTCCTTAATCAAATGACTCCTGTGGGAGAGGAGTGAGGGGGCCTAAGAGGAATGGAAGAAGCATAAGAGAGATGTAGGAAAATGCTTTTTATGGAATGAATAGTTTTTGGTGCAGAGGCGGCAACGTTGTATTTTATTCTAATTTGGGGGTTTTTGGGGAACGTGTGATTGACACCCAAGGAGGGGTGCAGGATGTTGTTTCTCAGCAAGCTGTCATTCCTGCGCTCCATTTACCTGTCAGCACTCCCGTGGAGACTTCTCTCTTTAGATGCCATTAACCCATTTCCCACAGCGCATCCCTGCAGCCTCTCCAGGGAGGCGGCAGCCTGTGAGGGGCCCCATCCACTCCCTGCAGCTGTGAGGAACCACTTTGGGGTTGTGCTTTGGCTTGTTTTTCTTGGCTGTACCTTTGCTGCACTGGCAAGCAGGAGCCTTTCTGCTGTAAGTCCACCTGTGGCTTGTTGCTGATGGGCCAGGCAAAGCCCAGCGCTGCCTACCCTGAGCTGGCTGATGCCCCATCAGCTCCAGGCTCACTCCTGCCGATGCAACATGGTTTTCCTACCTAGCCTACGGTCATCCCTAGCTGTCCTTTCGCCCCCACGTGGCTGCCATCTTCCTGGGGAAGGACTGGCTCTTGTACGTGGGTTCAGTGCCTGGCCTGCAGCAGCATGGGGCCCTGCATAGCATCATGCCCAGACCCTGCTGGGTCAGGGGAAGTGCTGCTGTCACCAGGGCTCTTTTATCTTCCCATACTGGCCTTGTTCAGGAGAGGAAGGACTGGTAGTCCCACACTTACAAAAAGGGCCATTAAGAGGTTTGTTTTGCTATAGCATAAATTTCAGCCAAATTATTCCTCTTGGCCATATCCCCTTAATTAAGAGTGTGTATGTTAAATGCTGTGAGCCTGAGCAGAGTCTCATTGCAAAGTAAACCAAGAGCATAGGATTTAGGCGAGTCTTTTGTTAGTGCTGTACAGGGCTTATGCTAATAACAACAGCAGAGATTGAACCCAATCCCTGAAGAGCTTTCCAGGAGTCTGATTAATCTGTTTAACAATGAATCTGGGTTTTTGTTTTGATCTTTTTCATGAGAGTTAAATTTTTGTCCCTTTTAGAGTAGCTGTGGATCATGTAAGCACAGCAGTATTGATTTCCTAATTGGCTTCAGGTTTATCTGTATCTATTATGTTAAGGGTTTGCAAGAGCACCCGTCACCATGGCATCAGAATGCTTCCTATGCCAAAAATGCTTGATAAAAACATACATATACGTGTGCACGCACTTTTTTTTGGTCTGTTGGAAAGCGTGAAGACATTCTGCTGGAAAATCATGGTTTTGCATGATTGTATTCCCCAAATAGTTAGCTTTGCAAATAGCTCTCTTCTCGTGCTGGTATTACGGCTTTGGTTCACATGCCATTGAAGAGAGACATCTTCCTAATGAGCTCTGGACCAGACCCTGTACAAGAAGAATTTTGCATTTCTATTGTTCACGGTTCATACTGTGGGGATGGTGCTGGTGCTGTACAAAGAGAGAGTCAGTGACAGACCCTGACTCAAAAGCATATTGTTTAAAGGTCAAGATATAGCAAGGGAAGGAAAAAAGGGTGGAGATGGAGGGGAAAGAGTACAAATCTTTAGCCAGTCAGACTAGTGTCTCCCCGGGGCAAGCCACAAATGCTCTGACTGCCTTTGACTTTCTGAAATATACAGCATGGGGAAGCAGGATATTTAAAGTGAAGGTGCAGATGTTGAAGGTAACAAGATTTAAAGGCTGTGTGGCACAAAACACAATGCGGCACAGAGCTGGAGGAACTAGACTACACAACGTGCACTCAGAGAAATGTTCCACTATTTATAGCAAAAGCTTCTTCCTCTCTTGATTTCACCTCTTCTTGAATGCACTCAGTGATTGCTTTTCATGTATGAATGCTTGTAAAAATGGAGGTCCCTAAACAGACCTGCAATGTTTGTATGAGTTAATGACTTCAGAGAGCTCTGGTTGTTTAAAACCCAGAGTGGCGATGAAGTCGCCTTGGCCGCAGTTGGCAGTCCCCTGCGGAGCAGATCCCGTGCGGGCGGCAGGACACTGTGGTGGTGGCTGCACACAGCTCCATCCTGGGGGAGCTTTCTCATTACTGGCTTTACTAACTTTACTTACTGCTTACAGCAGGGTGGGAAGGAGTCTCCACAGGGGGTGAGAAATCCATGTGAAGGGTGTAACCTCTGTGGGATTTGCACTGTCAGAGAGCAGAGGGTGAATGAAATCTCACCAATGATTTCCAGCTGGAGCAGAGTAGAACCCTTAGTCTGAAACCAGGGGCTTGTAATGGGTAGGTCTTTGTAACGTGTTTTATTCTGGGCATTCTCCTCCTGTTTCTATGCTCCCTGCAGTCCCCTTTGCATTCAGCTGCCAGGAAAGGGAGTTACATTGCTGGTTACCCCCGGGGCAGACCTGCCTTGGCTGCAGGTCGGACACAAACAGCTGAGGGAGTATTTCCAGGGGTGAGACAGTCCTTACACTTCTGCAACGGAGTCCCAGAGAAAGGGATTAAGGGTAACAGTAAGCTCCTTTTTGCCTGCTCTCTCCCCAAGGTGCAGCTATTTGTCTACTGAGAGGATCTGTCTGTCTTTGGGTTGGCGTTTCAGAAGTGCCAGAGGCGTAGGCTCAGAGTGCCGCGGTGGCGTGCTGGTCTGCAATCCAGCACCCAGAGTCCCCCGTGTGATGGCCGGGAGAGCTGGAGGCGGCCGCTGAAGTCCTGCTGCCTCATCAGTGCTTGGGAGCGTGGCTCGGACGAGGACAGACACCCAGAGCGGTTATTCCAGCAGGGAGCACACAGATCTCATGACGTTATAACTGTAGCAGAAGAGATGGTAATTACCCTTTATTTTGAAGGATGTCTTTAGTGTGGGAGAGGGGATGTGTTTGCATCGGTGTGAAGTGCATTTGCAGTGGAGCTGTTGTGCACTCTTCTTGAGGGCTGTCAGGTTTACCTCCATCCTGGAGACTTTGTGCATCTGATATGATCACTGTGAAGAGCAATAGATTATGATGTGCTGGTGGGATCTGAGCTGTTTGCTTAAATTTCTGGGCATGCTTGTCTGTGAAAGTGTGTAAGTGTGTGTGCCATCCTGGCAGCCACCGGGCTGTGGTCACAGCTGAGCTGCCAGTCCCAAGGGCATCTCTCTGAACCCCTCGGAGGTGTGTGTCCACCCACCTGCAGCTTTAGCCATGTTCACTGTAATGATGCTGAAAACTGGCTTATCCTTTGCTAATCTTGTACTTGCACCTGCAGACAGCTGTTTGTGAGCCTTTGTAGAGATTTTCAGCTTTTTCATCCTTCCTCATCAATGCTGGCAGCTGCTGCTTCTCTGCTTCATGGTAATTTTGACTGAGTTAAAACCTCCAGGCTTGTCTGGGATGTTTCTTTGTGTGTAAGCCTCTCCATCCTTCGGCCAGCCTGTTCTCTGGGTTCTCTTCCCTTCTGCTACCTGAGATGGGTCATCTTCCCCATTAGTAAATTATGATAATTCAGTGGTGAAGTTGAAGTTCTCAGAGGGAAGAGGGGTGGAAAAAGGTGGCCAGGAGGCATGGGCAGTCAGGGTTTGATGCTTCAGCTGAGGAAGATCACTGGCTTTCCATGGAGGAAAGTAGATGGGTGTTGGCACCTGTTAACACCTTTAGTCCAGTAAAGGCAGATTGCAAATTCATTCCCTGGTGAGAAATGTCCATTCTTTTATATTTGTTTGTGTAAAGACAGATGCTCACAAAGATGGCCAGTTAGGTAAAAACCCTGGCTGCGTTCTCCTTCAGCTCTGTTGAAAGATTCAGAAAACCTAAAACCAGCAGAAATACAGTACTGAGACGTTGGTTGTAGTGTGATGCCAGCAGTACAGTGCAGAACAATTTAAATTAGTTCTGTGAAGTTATTCCATTTACGAGTGTATTTTTTGTGCTATGTTAATTGAACATGCAGAAATTGGCAGCCCCACAGGAAGGCTGTGCACTGGACTGTAAAACAGATTGAAGAGACTGATGTTTTCTGGGGCTGCCCAGACTGTTTGCTGTGTGTTTTACTGTTTCTTTTTGCTTGTGGGTGCCCTGAGGGAGACCTGCTGCCTGATGTCCTTCACCTGGATTTTAGGAAGAGGGCAGAGGGCCATCTGCCCTAGACCTACTGTCTGATCTTGAGCTAGCATTTCAAAGGCATCAAGGTATCGGTTGGGGTCTGTTAAGAATTATTTATGGGAATTACATCTGCTCCCCTGTGCTCTGTTTCCCTGCCCATGACTGTTATCCCACAGCATGTTTGTGAGGATGACCACATTTGTTTTGCAAGGTGTTTGTATTCCTCCAGAATGGAGAGATATTTAAGTACCATAAATGGTTTAACTTAATTCTTTTGCAGCTTCGTATGAGAGCTTTTGCAAAAGTAACAGAAGGATGTTGGAATAGTTTGGCTGCAGTCCTGGCACCTGCCTGCACGGAGCCCCGCTGGCTCTGCAGCCAAGCTCTGCCTGTCCCCCTGCCAGGAGCAGGGCTTGTGGTTGCATTTGCAGGGGTGCTCAGCTGCACGAGTGGCTGGTGCCAGCAGCTTGTACACGCTTAACCCAAGTCTTAGCTGAGATTGGAGGCATCTCCAAAATTGACTTTCAGAACACTTTAATTTCAAACTCGCAATGTGGTTTTTCTGTCCTGTTTCACCACTGGCACTGCAAACGGGAGCCCCTTCCTGACCTTAGAGTGCTGCTGCATTAACTTATAAAATGGACAAGTGATTTAGGTAATGAATTGATTTGAATTTGGTCATGGATTGAATGAGACTTTCAGAGCCAATGTGCTTAGTCATCAGATGACTCATGTCTTAGTCTCTTTTAGAATAAGTGCTTCTCTTTTTGGGTGCTTCCAGAATGGCATGGGTAGAGATGAGCTTAAAATTTCCAGCTCCCCTTTTGATAATTTTTAAAAAAAATTCTAAAAAAAGAATGATTGTGGGAGGGAAGATAATACAGTCAGTCAAATCAAGGCCTTTGGAAAGAATGTGATGGGATTGTTTATCGGACAGAAGAGGAAACAACTCTATCTGGCAAGTAGGGTGCATCCCAGGAGCTTAGCCAGAATTCTACAGCACTGTGAGACTTTAATTTTGATGTTTACTTCCTGGTCAGGCAGAGTGATCTCATGCTTCAAATCAGACTTCTTAAGCTTTGTTCTCAGGTTACTCTAGTGAGTCCACATTGTGGGTAACTGCAAGTCTAAGCCTATTCTCAAATTCCTGTGCCACCAGCAGTATGTAGAAGCATCCTTAGATGGGAGTTGGCCCCTGAAACACACTCAGGATTGCTGTGCAAATAAAATCCTGCTGTCCTCAACATTTATATGTAATTATATTTTTCAATAGTCAAAACATTGAAGAAATTGACTTAAACCTGGTTGTTCAGAAATGTGCACACATTTAAGCAAGTGAATAGTATATCTGAGAACCTGGGGAAACAATGGAAAATTACTTTGTAATCCACTGTAAACTTTATATAGCAAATAAACAGTTTCTTTTTCTTTCTAATCTCAGCCATCCTGCAACAAATATTCCTGATCTAACCAGGTTCCTGATGAATCAGTTGAGCTCAGAGTGACACAGTGTGATCTCTGCTGCCCAGCCATGCGGGTCAGGTTAGAAGCAGCCAAAGAGGGAGACCTGTGCACTGAGCGACATGGGGCACTGCTGCTGCCTTAGGCATAGGCTTTGCTAAGCCGGATGTGGTTAAACTCGTAGCAGTGCTTCAGAAGTTGAAAATGGGAATGCACTGACTGTCAATAACAGGTCTGTAAGCATGACTCCAGTGCAGATGTTTTGGTTTGTCAGGAATGATAATATAGCGTTGTTATAAAAAATTATGCTGGTGTTAGATCTACTCTTGCAATGGTGTGTTTAATTATAGGAAGAAGACAAAGGCACATGAAGTAGCCAGAGGTTGGGAATCAGAAGTTTTGGATTCTTTTACTGAGCACTGCGGTGCCATCTGACCCTGAGCAAGAGTGTCTCTTCTTCACTATTCTCTGTAAATGTTCTTTTGGCCCCTGGTGAACAGGCACCATCTGTAAAAGAGGGGTAGGTCATGGCAGGTGACAGATACTATGTAAATGAGAATTTTCCATTGAAATGTATTGGGCTACAATTTCAAAAACAGGAAGCTGAAGAATAGGGTTTTATTGTCAAACAGAACTGGTGAAAGGAAAGCCAAAAATAGTTTTCTTATGAGTGTCCTTTGTCAGGTACAAGGGAGTAATTCGCAGGCTTGTAGGTTTTAAGGTCTTCTATAATTGTCTATGCTAGATCTCCTGGGTCACAAGCCTGGAGGGTTTTACCAGCAGTTCCTTTCGGAGAAGTCAGGAGGAACTGATCACTTCCTCAAGAAGCTTTCCAGCGTGTTTTTGCCTCTTTTAATTGCAGAATTAGTTTCTTTGTGTTCTCCGTTTTAAAAAGTAACCAATTGTCAAGACTGCTAAACCTCAAAAGGCAAAGGAATAATACTAATCCATGATAATATAATAGTAAAGGGAAATGTTAGTGATTTGGTGTTGTTACTGCACAGAAAACCTTCCAGATGAGGTTAGTTCACATGCAGAGAATGCAGATAAAGCTGCCTCGAAGTGTGTGGGTTACCTCTGTGGGTTTATTTGTACTTCTGCTCGGTGTTTGGTTGATGATACCGAGTGTTTCTGGCATCCTTTCCAAATGAGTGTGTGTGCCTCCCAGACAGCAACAAGCAATCAGGAAGGCACGGGAGATGACCGCGCTCCCTGCGCCCTGGTGCATCTCTCACGGGCTCGAGCAGCTGCAAAGCAAACAGCCACGGTGATTGAGGGCTGGAGAGGGACAAAGCGAGAGGAACTGAGCAGGAGCCATTTTGGAAGACTCAGTCGGAGCGTAGCTGATCCATGCAACGGGGTGCAGCCTTCCTACAGCCTCTGCCACCCCACGGCTCGATTGCATCCTCGCTCCCCATGTTTTGTGCGCAGGCAGCTGCAAGCTCATGTCTAGACAGAGCCCAGCCCTGTCACCTTGCTCTTGTGTGTGTGTGTGTGTGCAATGGCAGTTATTTCTGGTGCTTCCTTGACATGAGCCCTGCTAGCCTAAGCAAAGCTGTCGTTCTCCTGGGATGGCTTCAGTGGAACTGGGCAGCTCTTTAGGCACATGTGAAACACATTCACCCAGACACTCATAAGTATTTCCACATTTTTGACGCTGAGATTTTCAGTGTTGTTCACACTTCGGCACGTGGATATTGTCCTTTCTGATGTCCTCAGACCATAGTTAAAGTCCAAGTATGTGCTTAAATGTTTTGCTGGAGTAGAGCCGACATTTCCATCACAGAGAGTAGCAGTGTATTGGGAAACTTGGTGGCTGCCTACAGGCTAATTGTTCCAAAATGCATACTGGAAGGTGCTGAGCACGCTGGCTGGGAGCCAGCAAGACTTTTAAACACATGCTTTGCTTTTTTTTTTCCCCCCACATTGTTACCAGTTTTGTTCTTTGATTTCTTTTCCCCTGGTAACTAGAGACAGCTATCTGAGTAGCCAGAGCAGTGTAATTCATACACCAGTGATACTCTGACCTGTACCACAGGGATGTCTCACAGGACATGCGATGGCTGATGGGAGCAGGTATTGCGACCAGTGCCCAAGTTAGTTGGCTTCTGATTTTTCTCCTCTGCATTTTCCTGCTGGGCATGGGGCAGGCCAGGCTGTATGAACAATGCTCAAACTACATTTGTAAACCACATTCCATCTTTCCACATGTCTTTTCTTGCTATTAAACTGCACAGATCATATTTCCTTCCCCCCTTTCCTTTTATACTGTATTTGCCTTTCACTTGGCTGGAAAATTTTGCCAGCAAACTGCCAAATTCAGGTTTTATTTGGAAGTGGTATTGCCTGCAGTGGAGCCCAGGTCAGGGCAGAGAGGAGCATAAAAATCCTCTGGAAGTTGATGGCTTCTAACTGCCCTTGGGTTTTCAAGGGGTTGTTCTTTGGCTTTGCCTGATGTGTGCAGGAGAAAGGTGATACAGCCCTAGTCGGAGGCTGGGAAGGAGGCTTTGATTCTGCAAAGAGGTGACTCCATGTGTGCTGCCATTGGTATCAGCTGTGCCTCATTTATCCCTGTAGCTGGGGCAGCTCCTCCTGCAGCTCCACGTGCCTCACTAGGGTTTGCAAAGCCAAGACTAAATCCTGTTTTGCGGTCAAACTGCACCTCCCTCAGCAAGAAGTGTCTCCTTGCCAGCAGATTTACTCCCTGTTCTGCTCCTGCACCTGCTGACTTGACCATAAATGTGCCTTTTTCTGCTCTTCCTGTTGAGGCTCTGCAGAAGTGACACAGCTGTTGGATGGGTTCAGCTGGTTCAGTTCAGAAAGGGTCCAGCTGGTCGAGTACAATGCACAGTGCTTGTCCTGACCCACAGAGAATGGGGAAACTGCTTTGGGGTCCCAGGACAGCCTGGCACCCCAGCCATGGCTGCTGCTCAGCCCCAGGCTTGCTGTGCACAGCCAGAATGCCTGGGGTGCAACTAGGGTGCAACAGGCTAGCATTTTCACACTTGTTTTTCCAAGTAAAGCTGCACCTGGAAACTTTTGGTCCTTAGGTGCTGCAAGGCCTTTTTCATGCTCTGACAAATGCTGAGATTATCATCAACCTAGATTTCTAGAATAGCATTGCAATGACTCAAAAGAACAGCCTTCTCCCTGCAGCCTTTGCTTAGTGACTCGCTGGATAATCTCCAGACATTGACCTTGGGGCTTTGAAAAGTGCATTTTGGCTTAAACAGCTAAAGCTTAAGGCTTCAAAGGAGTTGGGAAGCCTCCTACCCTTTAAATTTCCAGGCAGTGTGGGTTATGTGTGCAGGGACAAGGGTAATTGTAGGGGCGGTTTACCTGGTTCTGACCCCTGAGGGATCTGTTGCTCATCCCCAGGAGCCTGTTACCTCTGTACAAAGAGCATCACTGCTGCTGCCTTTGATTTTGTGCAGGTTAACTGAGGCCATGTTTTCAAGTCCTGGGGCTTCTGAAGATGTGAGAATTACCAGAAAATGGGAGTTTTCCATGTGGAAATACAGCAAATACTTTGAGCTCTGGATTTGAAGTCCATTTGTCTTTTTCTTACAGTGTTCACTGCTTTTTGTCTTGCCCTTTGCCTTTTGCCTTGGGATATGCAGATTGGCAGAGTTAATAAAGACCTTCAGCCCATGGACATTTAAGAGATGGGTGCTGAGATCATTTCCCTGGTTAAAACTCGGCAGAGATCACCTTGAATAGAAGTGTCTACCCATATTTGAACCACTGGGAAGAAGAAAACCTGCTGTGTTCTGTGCTGTACATTTTTATTGTAGATTGGCAATCCTGGAACAGCTAGAAATTAATGTTTTTAAAAGCCTGGAAAGACTTTTCACTGTAGCTGGTTTACAGAACTAAGCAACTTGATACATCCTCTGAAATACCTCCAGATCTCACATAGGCAGCCAACAGCTTTTTTCCCTATCTGGGAAGAAGATAAACCTCTAAGACCAACATGTAAAAATGTGAATTTGTTCTGCCTGGTGGCTTGTTCAGTTTGTTGAGGATGCTTTTTAAACAACAGTAACTTCAGTGCTGGTCTGTGCTGTGAGATCTGAGGCTGGCAAAGGCATCTGATGCTGAATTACTGCGCTGTGTTGATGGTCTGTGTGTGTGCTTCCCCAGATCCCACTTTGCTGCTCCTAAACTATGTATGTGTTGTTCTTCCAGTGATTTGCTTTTCTGTCGTTGAATTTTTATATATCGTGCAGCAATAACAAATCTGGCATCCCTGAGCCTGTCAAAAGAGTTAACCATGGCAGCTGGTATGGAAGGTGCTAATGGGTGCAGGGAAGGAGGCAGGCAGGACTGAGAAATATGCTGGTGAAATAAATTGGGGAAGAGGAGTGAAATGGTCTGAAAGTGTGCAGGCTGTCTGCTGCGTGCTGATGTGCAGCTGTGGGCTGAGACACCACTGCTGAAGCAGCAGCTTGTCTGCACAATTTCAGGTTGCTTCTTCCCTCTTCAATTTATTTATTTACTAGTGTATATCATGGGCTCTGCTGAGGAAGGAGGACGCTGCTCAGGGTTATGGGTCCTTGCTGCAGAATATATGCCAGAAATTCAGGAATTTGAGTAGGAAAACAGATGCAGACCCCGTGTTGAGCTTGCAGCATTCGTGGTTGGGAAACCACTTGTAACCTGTTCACTTGTAACCTGCAAAGGTTTGCTGCAGAGCGCTGACAGCAATCCTGCTTAACCTGTTCTTTACAGGATTTCTGTAAACTCATCCTGACAGGAGAAGGGTGGTGTGTTTTCTTCTCTGCTCCTTCTCTCTGCAGCTTTTGAGCCCCGCTGGGCAGAGGAGGAACCCTCAGAGGTGTGAGGTTCCTGCATGTGTGGCAGACATTGGCAGCAGTAGGGGATGGGACTGGAGGAAGGCTGGAGGAGGTCTTGTCCACGTGTGTAAATGCCTGATGAGGGGAGCTGGTGAAGAAGATAAAGGCAGATTTGTCTCAGTGGTGCCCAGTGAATGGACAAGAGGCAATGGGCACAAACTGAAATACAGAAAACTGCCTTTAAAACAATCAGCTGTTGTTTACACTTGTTTTCTGTTCTTCAGGGTCACAGATTGGTGTGTGAGTGCTGGTTTGCCTGATTGGCAGGTTCCCCTGCTCTTCTGGAGCCTTTGCTGCAGGCTGGGCTTATCAGGCTTAAAAACCAGACCTTACATTAAAACCAGAGGGCAGATGCCATGTGCTGTGCCTGTTCTTGCATGTGCTTACTGCTGTGTGTTGTGGTTTTGGTTCTTTCTCTTATATTTCCTTTTCTTTTTCTCCATGCCACAAGAGATGCTTTCCATAGGCTGTTCGCTAGTGCCCAGGCCCCATTTTGATCGGATGGGTGCTGCAGCAATTGCAGTGGTTTAGAAACAGGTTTGATTTGTGCGCTTGGATCTGCTCTGATGAGATCAGAGGGGATTTGGCCATCGTGGAGGGTTAGACTTCACTTTTGCAGACTGTTATGCTGTTCATGTCCTCTTGATTTCTTCATTTTAGGTTTGTTCGTCACTGTATCATCTTCTGTGGCAATTTTGAGATACCATTACAGATTGCAGCAGAAGACGGCTCATCTGAGACTAATCCCTTTCCCTTAGAACAATTGAAAATCTTTTTCCTTTAACCTGCCATTTACCTCACCATGGTACAGACATTTGAGAAGTCATTATTGCAATGAAGACCCTAAATATTAAAGACTCCATAATTCTGAGGTAGTTATTTTTCTCATAAATCAACAGGGTCTGGCTGCTGCCTTGCTTGTTAATATTTTACAAATAATCTAAGTCTTCAAACTTCATATAATCTGACATTCTCAGTTATTTTTTTGAAGCACCCCCTCGCTGGCTGTTTAAATGCCACCTTCAGCAAGCTGTGCTCCCTGCCACTGCTGCCCCCTCTCTTGGGAATCACTCCATCTCTCAGCTCAGCAAATGACAGTAACCATGACACTTCTTCCTCCTCTTCCTCTTCCTCCTCCTCCTCCTTCTGCCTGCTCAGGTTCAGCCCCAGCAGTCTGATCCCTCTGCTGCACAAATTCTGCACTGACCTACAAGGTACCTCTCTGTGAGGTGACGTTGCCCATGCCCATCTGTGCAACCTCAAGCTGTAACAGCATGTACTCCTATAGCTGGTGGTCAGAAGGCTGCTTTTCCACTGGATTATGGGGTTCAGCTTTCCATGTGCATGGTGCAAGTTGCATTTGGGGTATTTCCTGCACTCTTGGAAGAGGAGGTTGGGGTAGGCAGGCTCTGAGTCAGCATCAGCTGAGTGCCAGATGGGAGCATGCACAGGAGCAGCTTTGGAAACGGGAGTCTCCTGAGTTTTTGCTCTCCTCTGACATCAAACTGGGTGACTCAAATGTTGTCCAGGCAGTGTGTGTGCATATTAACAAGCCCAGTTCCTTCATACTGCTTTCCCTAGGGTCACTTGGAGATAGGACAAACCATTCGATATGGCTAGGGACATGCTGGGACATCCTCTGTGTGGTCATGCAGCATGACTGGGCTTGGTGCTCTCTGCCCATACCGACCTCCATCCTCTGTCCTTCATTGCCACATTGTCAGGGGCTGACGTCAGGCTGGCACAGCAGCCAGGGTCCTTCCCCCACAAGGCTTTTGTGTGCCTTGTCACAAGGACATATGGGATTTGTTATAATCTGAGCTCAGGTCATCTGCAGGGACAGTGTGGACGTGTGGAGTTGGGTGTTGGGATGTGCTGTGTTTGTGATCACTACTGGGATATTGCAGAGAATAGCGAGAATGGCACTTAGCATCACGGCAAGCAAAACCTGTGGGATATGTGGGCTGAGTGCCTCTCATTGACCATTCCCCATGCTTCCCTGTCTGTAATTTGCAAAATAAAACCACCTCCAATGCTCATACACTGATAAACAGCTTTAAAAGATTAAAGCAGAAGCAAGTACAGCCCAGCATCAGGCCCACAAGTCTTGCTGAACCTCTAGCTCCTATAAAACACTGCAGCCAAACCTGTTGTATGAAGGTAGTTTGTAGACAGGGCTTGAGTACAAAGGAGCACAGCTCCTCTTTGATTCATTGGTGTTGTGCCCACTGAAGCCATGGTGAAGATGTGCTAACATAGCTGCATCCATTTAAATAATGTTCTAGCAGGGTTCCTCTTTCACCAGCATTATCTGGAGTGTTTAATATTAATATTGCTCTCAGTTAGATTTGGCACTCCTCAATGTTTTCTTGTTACAGGAATTTCCTTAAGTAGAAACTTTTTCTTCAGAGCAATTTTCGGTTGATTATTGCTTATATATGCAATTAGGATAATTGCATCTGATTATGCAAATTTATTTAATCATATAATTAGAACATGGAGGGATGAAATATAATGCAGTTGGGAAATCTTTTGTAAAACTTCCTGAGTTCACTACTCTGTGCACAAGGTGGTTGTTCTCTCATGCCATAGGCTGGTAGACTTGAGATTTTAGTTCATCATGCTGGGTAGTTTCAAAATGTATTTAAAATATGCTGTTATTTGCTCTTAAAACTAGTTACATGGCCTTTGTGGTATGAAGGTGTGTAACTTTTATTTTTCACATTATAATATCAGGAGCTCGCTGCTGAGCTCAGTACTGCTGTCTCACATCTGCATCCACACCTTACACCCAGAGACATGAAAGCATCAGTCCTACATGGAACCCAAACCCCAGATCTTATCTTCAGCCAGGGTGTCTCATGGGGTAGAGAGGGAGAGCTGGACAAGCATGGAGTCCTCAGGGGTGCTCCTTGCCTGTAGCTCAGGGACTGAACTGGCCCTGAAATCCCTTCTGAAAACACTCTGCCTTGGTAAGGGCTAAGAAGGAGGAGGTAGAAGTGGTGCATTTTCCAGACTGTGGTCTGGAGATGTTTGTTGTCATTCAAGAAATCTGGCAGGAGCAGGAGCCTGAACCTCTTTCTCAAATTTCTCATGCAGCTCCTGAATTACAAAAAAATACCGTTCTTTGTCCTTCTGCAGTTACTTTTAAAGCTGTGCTAGGAGCTTCACAGAAGTAATCAAAGCGCCTTGCTTTTATGATCTAATTTTCAGCTGTGGCACAACAGCCAGGCTTACTGCCAAGAACTGGGGAGAGAAGAGGGAAAAGACTAGGATGATTATAGCAGGATCGAGTGATTTCTCAGCAAGACACGATTGTCTGTGCTCTGAAACAAGAGCCTTGTAAGCCGCAGGATAAAGCAAACATATGGTGTATATGAAAAAAGCACAAATGGTATATTCTTATTTATTATTTGGGTTGTATTAATGTCTCCTGTTTCTAGTCAGGAATAGGTACCAAAAATGATTATCCGCTTCCCCACGAGAACATGGTCCAAATAGCCAGTCTGGTGTACATCTGTCTTGATTATCTCTGCGAGGGCTGCAGGGATTTGCATTCTTTTTGGCTTCACAGAGCTGCGGCTTCTTGTTGTTCTTTGCCACTTGGTTGGGGCTGCCTTTTGGCCAGTGGATGCCTGAAAGTGGTCTTCACAGATGCCAAGGAGCTTGTGGGCTTCTCCAAGGCCTGATTCCTCACAGCAGCAGTGTGAGTGGAGGCGGACAGGGGTCCTGCTCAGTGTGCTGGGGGTGAGCAGAGCTGAAGTGAAGGCCAGCATGCTCTGAGTTGCATTGCTGCGCCAAAAATGAACCCTTCAGTTGCTCTCCCACCACAGCAATGAGAGCCATAAGTGGCCCCTTAGACCCGGAGAGCCATGTGTTGCAAACCACTTTGTGCTTGTGGGGCTCTTGGCAGCTCACATGTTGCTCCAGTGAATGGCTCTGGGACACAAGTTCCTCTTCAGCTTCTCCAGACTGAAGTTGTTAGAGTGAGCTGGCTGGATTTTGAGCAAGTGCCTCCCCTGTGTATAAAAAGTTGATGGGGTCAGGGTTGGGCTGTGGAAATATCTCCCTCTTGTCAGGGTAGTGGACTAATGCTGAGTGCTCGAGGAAGTCCTGCAGACCTGACTGCAGAACAGGGAGCACAGGAGAGACTCCGTGATGAAAATAGTCATAGGCTGTATTGCTTGGCGTGGGTAGACAGCTCAGGCTCTGGAAGGGACTTGCTGACCTAATATTTCAAAAATTTAATTTGAGGAGCTGTTCAGGACTTGGCAACCCAGCCCGGGACTTGCTGCTTCTCTCCTTAAAGGGAGTTTCTGGTGCCGGTTGACAGCAGTCAGAGCAGATTCTTCCTCCTGGCTTTGCTGCTGTGGATCTGAAGGAAGCACAACACAAGCACAGGGCGATACCAGACAAGGCTGGATACAAGACAGGCCCAGCTCTGCCCCAAGGCAGGACTGAGTTCCTGCTGGGGGGCCTGACCTGAGCTGAAGGATGCTGGTGATGGAGAGCACATCCCTCTGCAGGCAGCCTGTCCTGGTACATGGCTGCCTGCACTGTTTAGGAAACTTGACCTGCCTCCTGACCTTGCTAGTGTATATTAAAGCAGCAGACTGAAGCCTTCTGTGATCTTTGGGACCTTACTTCGTGAGAGTGCCTGTGGGTCTTGTGTAGTCAAGATGCACCTAATGGATGTGGCCTTCAAACAGGGTTTCAGTGTGATGTCTCTGCTGGTCCCCATGCTGGCGGGGAGGGCGCCATCCATGGGCATTTGAAGAAGTCTCCAACTCAACAGCAGCAAAACAGCTGCCTGAACACTCTCCATGCAAATGTCCACTGTAGTTTTTATTCACTGTGACTTATTTTACTGCAAAGGCCCTTGGTACCTCAGCCCAGGGCAGATGCATTCTCAGGGACAGAAAAGGGAAGAGGGACGAGGTGGGCTGAGAGCAGTGTCATCCCTCGTAACCTGGGAACTGCAACAGATGAAGCTGTAAAGTCACTTTACTGAGTAGCCTGTCACAAAATCAGGAAATGAAGCTGGATTTGCTGAGGCCCAGGGCCTTTTAACCTCCCCGTCCTTTTTCATAGGAACATTTCTAGTTAGCCAAATGGAGGGACCAAGCAGTAAAATAGATTTGCAGTTTTTTATTTTCCAAACAATGCTTTGAAATACTTTATTGAGCAGCAAAACTAATTGCATTTGCTCATCTCCTGCTCCCACGTACAATACAGAGAGATTTTCTCCAGAATCCTATTCCTTTCAAAAGGGTTTTTTGTACCATGCTCTGCTCAGTGCCTGCCTAGAAAACATGTGCAGCCATTTGATAAATATATTGTGAAAAACACCGTTGAAGTGGCAGTCTGCCTGCAGCAGAGGAGTAGCTACAGGGAAAAATGGTAAATAAGATATGTGTAAGTAAATTAATTTTGCTCATATAAGCTTGTTTGCAGCTTTAGTTCATGTCTGCAGAATAATCCTCTCATCTACAGCAGGTGTTGGGGGGGGATCAGATTGGTGACTGCATGAGGAGCATTGGGCCCAGAGCTGTGCAGGAGCTTGTAGAAGGTAGCGGTGATGTGTCTGTTATGCTGGGATTTCCCATCACAGCATGATGCGATTGTGTTACAACCTGACAAACTGCAAATCCACCATTGATTTTGCCTTGCAGAAATAAATAATTGCCTCTTGTACTGAGTTTTATGCACTGTAAGACTGGTCTGTGCGTAACTGATGTACTTATTCAGAAATCACTGCTTTCCAATACACTTTTGGAAGATTTATCAGTGAAAAGGAATCTTTCAAAACAGCAGAACCTGAAACAAAGTATAGCTCTGCAGGTGAACAATTGCTGGATTATTTTTTTTAGCATACTGTTAGCACTGTATTATTTGTTGTGATGCTGTATGGATCTGTTTTGATCGGATGAACTGATTTATGAGGTTTACCTTAAGTTTATCTATTAAAGTTGCTAGCTGAAGATTTATTTTGCAGCCTGAGCTGTGGGTTAGAGCTGTACAAATATGATGGGTTGACACCCCGGGGTGCCTGGTCTGGGCAGTGAAGAGCTGCACAGGCAGCTAACACGAGCATCGCTGTCTGTCGGGACCTGCAAGTTGCAGGTTGATTTTTTTTATGATGCTTCCTAGGAGTGAGGTAAGCTGTGACTATTCAGAAGCTAAAGCTGCTGCAAGGAAAGGCCGTGGGTTTGTTTCTCTGTAGGCAGAAGGGCAAAGCTAGGCTTTTAACACAGGGTGGAATCAGAGGTTTCCTCCTATCCCTTGTGCAAGTTGGATTAAATGGTGAAAGCATTTTTACTTCCTCCATCCTTTCATTTAAAATAGTTTCCTTGATTGAAGGGAACACACGGGCTGGAGAGCTGCAGCCCAGCCCTGGTGATGCGAGGGCAGCTGCTGACGGTGGCCGTGTGGCCTGGTGCTTTCCTGGCCGTGCAGCCCTGGGAAGCCGCTGCCCCGCAGGCAGGGCTGGAGGCTGGTCTGTGCTCCCCAGGGCCTGGGGTGCTGACCTGCACCCCAAGTCGAGCATGCAGGCATCCTACGAGGAGTCCTCATGAGCTTCTGGTTGGGAAATGTGCTGCTGGGCAGGCCCTGGCGAGAAGGAAAACTTCAGAGACAGCAGGGTGGCTGCAGGCTTGCAGTTGCCCTGACCTGATTGATGCCCCTAAGTCAGCTCAGAAGCTTCCCAAGCGCAAACCTTGCACGAGCATTTTGCAGACAGCAAGCCCTCCGCGGGCTCCCCGCACATCTGTGTCTCTTTCTGCGCAGGGCTGCAGCTGGCTTCCTGGGGTGAAACCTGGTTTGGGGGTTTGGGAGAGCGGGGAGGTCTCGTAGGGGGGAGTCTGGTGTTGCTTCGCCTGTGGGTTTGTGGGACCATGTGCAGTTTGTGCTGGACCTGAACCCTGCACCCCCTCCCTTGCTGCTGCGAGCCACCCCCCAGCACCTGCGTCCTGGCTCTGGAAGGGATTTGTGCTGTGGGACTGAAGGGTTTAAATATAGTTTTAATAGAAGCTTTTAAAGCTGATCTCACTATTTCATTACTGTTTTGAGTGAGTGACACTTCTGTCAGTTTGTTTCAAACAAGCCTGCAGAAAAGACAGGAGAAGGGGGGAAGATTATACCCGAGTAGAGAAGGAGGGGCAGGACGGGACCAGCAGGCTCTGGGGAGGGACATGTTACATTTGGATGTTTCCTTTCAGTGATACTGAGTACCTGGCATGTGTCTCCCATGACTGGCATTTGACCTAGGGTGAAGCCTCCCATACAGATCTTTCTTTCATTTCCTTACTGATATAAAAGATTGCTTGAGCTTGGCTGCTGTGGTTCTGCGGGGGACTCGGGAGGTTGTCTCTCTTTGCAGCAGAGTTCAGTTGTAGGGTGTTTAACTAAGCATTGCTGGGCAGGTTTGAGCCAGGCTTGGCTCCCTGACCAAGGTGTTGTGCCTGCTCCCAGGTTGGTGCTGGATGGGGCTTTTTGAACTTGTTCACTCTGTCCCTTCGTTGTGTAAATTAAATGTAGCCAGCATGAAAACAGGGTGATGCAAGTCACTTGTCTTGCAGGGGGTTTTATGCACAACCTGCTTTGCACATAGAGAACCAAAAGTTACAATATTTCAGTTAAGCCTACACTGAAATTCACTGGATGCAGTCCAGGATGCTGTGACTAAAACTAAGTGCTCCCCTACTGATCCCAGAAACTGGGCAGAGGGATGAGATGATGCATCCTGCAGCAATGCATCTTCAGAGGTGATTAAGGGATGACAGCCATGTGCTGCAGAGGATCATTTCCTGCCCTGGACTGGTTTGGGAAGGCTGAAATATGTTTTAAATTGAAGCTGAAATTAGCATCCAGGCAACAGTGATGTTATTCAGCAGTTTTAGCTTTGTATTTCATTTTTGTGTTCTATAGGTCTTTTCCAAAGGAAAAGCTAATTCCCACATGCTGGTAATCATTAAGTGGTGTTGATTTGCAACTCAATATAGCTTTTATACATGGTGAGCAACGAGGTTAATGTGTGTTTGCACACAGGCTGCAACTGTGGGTGGCCAGGGGCAACCCTGGAACCAGACTTGCTTTAAATGCTGCCTTTGCTTTGGCTGCCTTGCAAATAACTTGAGAGTGTGGAAGTCACCAGCCATGGCTTGGCTTCCAGGCTGTTCTGTGACACTCTGTAGGGCCCTACAAGGCAATGGAGACACTACTGTGGAGGCTGTGGATTTGTTGTTATGCACATTGGCTTTGGATACATACCAGAAGCTCTTGTACCCTATAAATAAGAATTCAAGAGGTCAAAAGTTTGAACCTCTACCCTCAGCTTAAGAAGCTGTACTTTTCCCTTTATTGTAAGCTCTGGTTGTGACTGGTCTGGCAACAGAAGAAGTTCTCTTTAGCTGTGTCACTTGTTCACATCAGATAAAATCTTATCTTTATTGCTTTCATATCTAGCTTGATGCTTGGGTTTGCCTTTCCTTCTGAGTGTTTGCAACTTGTTTACAGCCTGTCAGTGTTTTGCTTCTGCTTTCTTTTATGTTGGAAGAAGCCGGAGGACGGCTGTCTTGGTTATGACTGTGTCGAGTGAACACTATTACTGTTTACCTCTGTGTTTCCTTTTAGGTGTTTCATGGAGAGATTCCTCAATGCCCCATGTTGTCTGTGAGCACTAGCATCACAGCTCTCTGCAGTGCCATCTAAGACCATACAAGCTGGACGCAGCAATGGGGGACTCTCCAACAAATGCCATGGATGGAGGCATAGACACGTGCTGCAAAGACACGCAAACTGAACTGGCAGAGCGGGTGGCAGCCATAGATGTGGCTGTTGGCCCAGACAGAAGCAACCAAAATGGTGAAGACAACACTGAAGAAAATGACACAGTCTTTTCTGATAACATAAAAGACATCCAAAGAAACGGAGTCAACAGTGACATGAATGTATTTCTGCCTTCCCAGCGGTCAGAAGATGCTCACTGGAGGCATGTTCCCAAGAGACCTCTCACTAGACCCATCCTATCAAGTAGGAAGTTGTCTCTTCAGGAAAGATCATCAGGAGGTTATTTGGCATCTAGCAATGCTCCAGGTTATGGTCCTTATGCCACAGGGCCATCACCACGTATAATGAGGAGACCAACAATAGAGTCCAATCGGGTCTCCATATCAGATTCTGAGGTAAGCATGTTCTCCCTTATAATTGTGGTGTCAAGGTAAGGCATGTCTTTCAGTTGGTAGTGGGAGTCTTCACCCTTATGGCGTAGTAGACCTGAAAGCACTGTTTTTTGTAAGGGGCGAAAAAAAATCCCTGGAACCAGGGATTGTGTTATCTGGGAATGGCTGAACAACTTTACATCCATCCCCCAGACCTCTGCTGGGTGTAGCCCTGGTCCTGGTGTTGGCTCCTTCAGCTCTTGCCTGCCCAGGATAGTCCCACTGAGGGGCTGGAACCCCTGTGTCTATTGGTAGCACACAGAAGGCCTGTCAGGCTGTTCAGGGATGGGGTTGTGGCCACATGGCTTTGCTCTCGTGTTGCTGCTGTGTGCCCTTCGGGTGTTTATCAGTCACAGCAGCTTTGCTGCTGGTATTTTGTGGATTTAAGCTTCTGGAGATTATGTGTATCCTATTGTATTTTGTCATTATTGAAGGCATGATTTAATTTTATAAAGAGCTTAAATGCACTGGTGTTTCCTATTCCTGTCAGGATTTTCCTTTGTCTTTAAAGCATTTGTAACAGCAGTGGTAATGGAGGGCTGTGAGCCACCTCTCCTTCAGAGGAGTGTCTCTGGGTGGCTGTGGTCATTTCTGCTTGTCTGTCTTGCAGCTGCTCTCCCAGTACCAGACCTGGGCTCAGACCTGTCCCGGAGGTGTAACACAGTGGTCAAATGTGTTGATGAAAGTGGCTGGCTGGTTGCAATTCCCTGTGTTGTGCCAGGTGGGGAAACCTGTCCCCTGCTGCTGTCCCATGGAAGGATGAGGAGGAAGGCAGCTGCAGCTTTTCTTTCCAGCCTTCTTCCCCACCGGCATGCATGCCATGCTGCAACAGGGAGCAGAGAGAGGGGCTCCTGGTCTTGCACCAAAGATGCTGAGTCTGCAGCAGTGCCTGTAAGAAAGGGGCATGCAGATCAAACTGACTTCAGCAGGGCTTTCTTTGAAAGGCAGACATGGTGCAGGTGGTATAAATGGGTGGTTCTTGAAGCCAAAATGGTTTGTAAAATGCTACTGGCTGGGGAAGAATTTTAAGTAGGGTATGGGCTGTCTGGAGTACTGGAGAAGGTATGTCATCTCTGTGGGGCTGGCAGCTGGTTTGGGAAAAAACACAAACTCGCACCTGAATTATCCCCCAAGCCCATGCTGTGTGTTTCCTGAGCTTATCTGCTATTTGTGGAGGGAAAAAACCCCAAGTTTTTCTTGCCTTGCCATTTCTCTGCAGATGCTCACCCAGTGAACTGACCTTTGTGGCTGTGCCTGAGCACTGAAGTGGGTCAGAGGCAGCTGCTGGGGACTCAGGAGCAGTGCTCACGTCATTCTTCCTCACGCAGTCGATGGGGAACATGTTGCTGAGCATGGCACAGTGCCACTCTGACAATACATTGCTCTTGGGCACTGTGGTGGTCCCAGCCACAATGCCTAAATCCCACTGTGTCATAAGGGACCGAAATCACTGGAGTTTAGACTTTTGCCAGTGTGGGTCCAGGTGACCTGGAGCTTAATATCTGTGTGGTTTAGGGTTTCCCTCCTGAAAAGTGGGTGTTTTCATCTTGCATATCTGAGAGGACGGGTGCTGTGCATGAGCAAATCAGCCGTTGTCCTCTGGGAAGTTTTGCAAGTCACATTAGCTGTGAGATGGGCTGTGGCATCCCCGACCGATAAGAAGGTATCTGCAGAAGGGGCACTGCAGAGGCTGCAGCTTTGACGGCAGCCGTATGTTTTAATAAGGGAGATGGGGAGGGAGAGGAGCCAGTTCTTGGAAGCGGACGTGACTTGTGTGCCAGCTCTCCCATCCTGCAGTACTTTGACTGTGCCAGGAGTGAGGCTTGTCTGAAATCTGTTTCAAAGTAGCTGCAGTTGAGTGTGACTAGCACATTCCCATCTGCAAGCAAATTCAAATTACTTCGTCCTCTCCATAGCATCTGCATCCTGGGGAGCAGTAGTTACTGCCTTGGGGTAGGCAGTGCTTAGTTTGAAATGCAGTTGTGGAGCCCTTCATTTCCCTGCTCCCACAGCAATTCTTTACGCAGTGCTGCGTTTTCAGTGGTCACTTTGATATAACTGTTTAGAGTCTTGCTCTGTTGCAGCCCAGATGCTTAACAAAGCTGTGCTCGTTGGAAACCATCATTCATATTAATGGAGAATCGCTGCGGTAGGAGGGGGAAGGGAGCCCAGGCAAGAGCTGTGCGCCTTCAGAGGTGGGTGCTCACCCTCACAGCAGTGCTCTTGGGAGCTGTGCTTTGTCCTCCCACCTTATAGGGACAGTATCTGTATCCTGTAAGGAACAGCAAAAGGACTAGGAAGATGCATGTTTGTTTATAGGATAAAGTTTGAGGGTGGCCATTGAGTAATGAGAAATAAGCGTTAGGTGTGTGACAGCAAGGTGAGTGTGCAGCCTGTGCATCCAGCATCCTGCCTTTGACCTACCACTTGGCGCTAAGTGGTTGTTGCAGGGTCCTTGTGTTCATGGCTGTGAGAGGCACAGACAGTCCAAATCTGAGCAATGCAGCTAACCAAGATACAGCGGGGAACTCAGAAGCGAAACAGAGAGCAGATCTTCTGTTACATGCATCGCTCGGTATGTTTGCTGTAAGCAATCAGCGGAGCTTTATGTGTGGGCAGGGAGGACTGAGCAGAGCCAGGAAGCAGGGGCAGGGCTTCTGAGAGTTAGGAGGGACTCTGTTGAGGCTTTTGGCCCTGTGTGGGATAAAACAGCCCCGTGATGAGGAATGCAATCATAGTGTACCTAGCAGCAGCTGCTGTTGAGTTTTCTGTTGATGCAGACCTCAGTGAGCAGGGAGGCTGGAAAGTCACCGACAGGATCCAGCTCATGGGTCGCAGCATCTTGTTCTAGGCAAGCTGCACATTTATACTCAAGTCCATATCTCTCACCTGCTTAAAGCCATTTCAGAGTTGCTCTTTTTTCCTTGCATTAAGTATCCAGCATCATCAGTCGGTGCCTTTCAGGTGGCAGGACATTCATCACTCTGGCTCATGGCTGCTGCCTGAGTTACAGTCTGTGCAAAAATGAAGATGAAGTTCATGAGCATTCGGGCTTTATCAGTGGCGCATGTGCAGGCGCCGTCCGTCAGGAGCAGAGATGGATGGCACAGCTGCGTATCAAAATTTCCTGTGTTATGCAGATAGCCATCTAGGATTGAATCTGCTTTGCCTCTCCAGTGATAGCAGGAGTGTCGGCTCACTGCCTTGCTGTCAGCAGTTCTGTATCCTTGACTGATCTGGAGAAATAATGGAGAGATGTGCTATGGGGAGACTGAAGATGGAGATAGGGCAAAGGTGAATTTTCTGTTGTTCTTTGCTGAATTATGGAAGAACCATGTGTTCAGTTAGCAAGACGCTGCTGAGCTTTTCAATGCTGGTTGTTTAATACTTGTTCACAAGTTGGGAGAAAGACTTATGTTCATGGATCAGAGGGCCAAGAGCTGAAGCTGAGCCTGTGACTCTGCGGGCGGATTCAGCCAGTGCTGCGGGCAGGCGGTGAATCAGGCCATCCCGTCCCCAGGACTGACACCGCCAATGCCTGCCTTCTGAGGGGGCTTCTGGGGTGTGTTAGGAAGATGGTGGCTCCTAGGCTGGTAGGGCTGCAGCAGAGCCAGGGCTTGTTGTCTTGCACAGGGGCAGTTCCCAATCAGCTGAGCACAGCCACCAATTAGTTAATTGCCCTGGGACAAAGATTTGGCAGCTGCTGGTATCTTGGTGCGGCTGTTGACAAGTCTAGATATGGGTAGAGGTGCTGCTTGTTGGAAAGTGGCATTTGAAAAGGCGTTGTTATTTTTTTTTAATTGGGCCATCCCAAACCAACATTTTAGGTAGTCAAGAAAAGTCTCACTTAGAAAGTGACTAGAAGAAGAAGAAGAAAGAATCTCTTTTTCCAGGCTTTCTTCCCTGACTTTCCAGCACACTTAATTGCTTTATACTTTTTCTTCTCCAGTCTCTTCTGGCTGAATTGTCCTTCTCTTTTACATGTTCCCTTCCTCTCCTTGCATCCACCCACTCCCTGGCATCCCTGTTCTCCTAGTCCCGGTGTCCATGTGGTCTCCCCACCCTCTGGGATCAGCAGGGGGTGTTCCAGCTCCCCACTGCCTGGGCAGCCCTGCGTCGTGGCGGGGGCTTGGGGGCTGTGTGTGCTTTAGCACTAGTGGAGGGGATGAGTCAGGCCAGGGTGTTCTCCCTCCTCAGTGCTGCTGCTGGCCTGAACATTCAAGGAGGAGGATGAGCTGACAAAGGGAGTTTTCCTACTCCTGATGTCCAATAGCTTATCCCAGAGGCATGGAAAATAAATTGCTTCTTTGGCCTTCTTTCTTTGGCTTTCCACTTATAGGCCTGCTGCTTGTGTGGCCAACTGGTTTGAAGCAACTGGTGTCAAGAGGTGTGAGAGTTAATGCTTTGGTGCTGGGCTGACAGAGGCCTCATGTTCCTCCAGTCTCTGGGAGCTGCCTGGTTTTCTTCACAAGGTCATGGTTTCCTTGCTGTGCACAAAGGTAGACCCAGGTGTGACCAGGGCAGCAGCAGGGACCAAGCTCCTGTGCAGCATGGGCTGGGGAGCTTCTCCTTCCAGCCCCTTGAGTCCCCCAAACGAATTTCTTCTGGACATCTTACTGTGGCGGTCAAACAAGAGCTCTCTTGAAAAGATCAAAGTTTGAAAAACATTGCTTCAAAGAAGAATCCCCCACAAGCATTGCTGATTTCTTTTCCTTGGATTTATTAACCTTTTATTTAAAGTTACATTTCCAACTTGTCTAAAGTTAAGGTTTGAGAGAAGGAGAAAGCCCAAAGAAGCAGTTGCAGAGGGGCTGGAAAGGGACTGCCTTCATCCCACTGGTCCTAGCCCCCTTTTCTTCTTGTAGCCACTCTCCCAGTCACACCCCGTGACCTCTTGGGTGCCCAAGCTCCTGCATCCAGCTTTGGGATCTCAGCGGGGTGAGCCCAGACAGCAGTGCTGAGCCTTGGTGTTGCACTTTCTGCTCAGCAGTGGCCAGTGCTCCTGCCAGCATCCAGTTGTGGTGCTGGGCTTCCAGTTTTGCACTTGGTTTCGGACGTTGTTTAAAAATCTGTTTATTTTTCTTAGCTCCATGAGGTCTGGGCTGCTTCTGTGTCCTTCTCTGTCCCTGATCAACTTTCTGATTTGTATTCATTGCTGCCCCTAATACCCCTTTTCTAGCTTTTATTTTTATTTTGTCTGGTTTTAGAACTACTTTCACTTCCCCTTCCAGACAAGATGAGTTTAAACCAGTATTGTCTTAATTACTGGCACTTAATTCCCAATTTTCTCTTCTATGCTTCTCTTTAAAGTGTATCTCTGAATGTCTGAGACTTGTAATTCTTATCAGATTGGTGAATTTGGCTTCTTTTAGGGGGCAGAATTCTCAACTGTATATGTATATAGGCAGTCTGATTGTTTTCAGAAATACCTTACTTTGGTAAGCAGCTCTGGCTCTTCCTTCCCACCCCGGTGTTCCCCCTGGACAGCAAAGGCTCAATTCTCAATTTCTCAGTTTCTGTGACCCAGCAGTGACAGCAGTAGATTTTATGGAATTGGGCCTGGACATTTGACTTCACTGTACTTTATGATTTTTGATAAGTTTTTGATTTCTGTGGCATTGATTCCCCACACACACACACACCTTGAGTAATATCTTGGACATGTTAACTAATGGGGGCATCTTGTTTTTTAAGGCATAACAATTATTGCACACTTGGATGGACACAGCAGTCTAATTTGCTGACAGGCTTTCATTAAAGGATCTCATTAAGGTTCTTGCTCCGTTCATATTTATCAGCAGGTGCAAATGCATTGGCATGATGAATTCAAGGGGACTGTACAATGTTATCTTTAAGAAACACTTGGCCCAGAGATAGGTGTTTTGCGCCGATAAAGGAATAGCACAATTATCCCACTTCCTGCAGGAGAACCAAATAACATAATAATCCTACCAGTCTGCAGCAACACATGGCAGGAGTTGCTAGAGCTGTGAATTATGGTCTTTCTGCAAGGAAAAAAAAGGTAGAAAGTAGCTATAATCTCGTTTGATTTTTGCTGCGTTCAGCTCAAGTGCTCAAAGCACTGCAGAAGCCAAGATGATAGTGCTTTTCACTGGTAATTATCTGCGTGGAGAGTGATGGAGGTGTGGATCAGGTAGGGATGTGGTGATAGTGTAAACTCTGGGAGGCTGTGCTGCAGAACCTGTCATCGCCTCTCCCTCGGACCCTCTCTGGGTGTTCCCATCCCAGTATTTACCTATCCCTTTCAAAAACCATCCCCCAGAGGCAGGTGTCCTGGCACTGCTCACAAGCTCCATTTGGCAGCAGTGAAAGGCCAGAGAGATGCTTCAGGTGTGGGATAAGAGTGGTCGTTTCAAGCCAGAGGTGAGATGGTCTGAGTCACTCATGGAACCAGTGGGAAGATGGTCTGAGTCAAAGGAATTGGTGCCTCGGACACTGGGACAAGGCATAGTCCCTCCTCAGTTGCACTGAATGCTGTGTAAGGGGGTTTGCCCAGCTGGATGGACTACATCCCACCCGAAGGACTCTGCTCCTTCAGGAGGGAAGGAAAAGCACCATGGTGGCAAGAAGCAGCAGCAAACTTGGTGCTTTAGAGAGGCCACCTTGGCTTGAAACAAGGTACTGAGTGCAGACCAAAAAGTCTATGGCTGCACAGAAAAGGCTGTGTTTACTCCTGCAGCTAATCCCTGTCGGGGGAGGAGGGCTGGAAACAGGACCTGGTCGTTGCAACCTTGGTGATTTGAAGCGCAGGAGATACTGAGGTGGTTGGGGGCTTTTTCAGATGGGTGATTGCTTCTCCTGCCTCAATCAGCCACTCTGGGGAGCCTTTCCCCATCTCTGCAGCTTTGCACAGGGCAAGGCAGGCTGAGCACGGGGAAACCCAGTGCAGGAGACATCAACAGAAAACTGTTCTTGCTTAATTTGTGAAAATCACCTCGATGCAAAGCACAGCCTCACGCTGGGAAGTGAATCTGCTGATGCAGCATTTGCAGGGGAATTTGTCCTCCACGTGTATTCTGGGTTCCTGTGTGCTGCCCCCTCCTTTGAGGAGGGAAGTCTTTTCTACAAAGCTCAGTGGGGTTTTTCTTTTCCATATACTTCAGTGGCCTTGTGCTTTACATCTTGGCTTTTGCTGGGTCATACTCTCTTCTTTCTCCTAGGTCTGATGGATTGATTTTTGCCTTTAGAAAGGTATGTGCTTTGCTAGCAGCAGAATTAATACACTTCTATGGCCCCATTACTCACAGTTGGCTCTTCTTGCCTGTCGGGGCGGTGGAAAAAAACTTCCGTCACTGGAAACAATATCAAGATTTAAATCATTCCTTGTATTCCTGACAAGCCACTGCTTGCAAGCTTAAAAAGTCATCAGTTCCCTATTGCTTTATTCTCCTTCACTGTGATGATTGCTTGTGTTAGGAGCTTTTTTCTGGTTGGTGATGGGGAAAAGTCAAAATTTTCATCTACCACATCCATGCTCTAATGCATCCTGAGGGGCAGAGGAGTGTTACTTTCTGTGGAGATGCTGCACAGGCTGGGGCTGTAGCACCCCCTGTTCTTACAAACAGACTGAAAGCATCTGGCACTGTTTTGCTGTCCTAGTGGTGCTTCTCTAGGTTGCAGGGCTATTTTGAGGTTTATGGGCAGGCTAATCTGTCTACATACTTTGTATCAGCGTTGTTCCCAAAGAAGTGCCTGGTGCAGAGGCTGGATGTGAATTTTCAAACTGCTTTAGTGCGTGGCAATCTCAGGGAGAAATACTGTATTCATAAATGCTGTCTGGGGAAGAGTGTCCCGTCTAAGGCTCAGCCCACACCACGTGCTGTGGTTGGAAACTCCCCCCTTCCCTCACCACCCGGTCTTTGGGGCTCTCCTTACCCCTGCAATGCAGTTAAGTGCAGGGAGTTAAGTTAGGACCGAGGCAAAAGCCTCCACAGCCGCATCTGCAGAGATTCCCCCCAGGAGCACTGGGACTCTGCCAGGAGCTTTGAGCTGCACCAAGGTGTGTGCTGTCCTGCGGACCCTGTCCGGGTGGCCAGGCAGGTCCCCTGGGTGCTCCCCGACAGCTCGGGGTGGGCAGTACACGCCGCTCACCCTGCGCTCCTGGCATCGACCCCCCCCCGGGCTTCTGCGGCACCTGGGGTCTTCTTGTAATTAGTATGAGGGTGGGGGGGTCAGCTCCAAGTGAAATGAAGCTGTGGAAGTGTTTTCCTTCAGGCAGTGCAATACTAAAGGAGGGGTGGATTTAACATCAGATAACTGCGTGGCTCTTCTGTTCCGCCTTGCTTTCCCTCCGCCGACGCCTGGGGTTGCCATCACCCCCTGCACTGCTCCTGCTCCGCGAGTAACTCAGCACCCCGTCATCGCCCCCTTGTCACAGCTTGCTGGGGCTCTGCATCCACCCCCTTCCCACCCCTTGGCGTTTCAGTGCTGGATAGCTTGCAAACAGAGATCAGACCTGCTTAGGGGTGATTTATTTTAGCAAATACTGTATCAGCTTAAGGGAATCCATTATTGTTTGTGTTGCACAGCAAAGGAGCTTGGCTCTGTGTGTTGCCCTCAAAAGAGCAGCCACGATCCAGGGGAGGGTTCCTCTGGGTGCAGCCGCGGTGCATGGCCTGCAGAAGGTCACTGTCTTTGCCAGGCTGAGGTGGGGAAGGGCATGGGATGATGCTGTGACCCCGGGGCTGGCGTGGGTGCTGCCTGGGTGCTGGGAGCTGCCAGGCTGAGAGAGCCCTGTGGAGCTGGGGATGGGTGGTGTTCTGCTTGGTATTGAGAACAGGCCAATGTGGATGGTTAATGTAAAGAGGCTGGAGGCTGCGGTCAGGCTCACCTGTCTGAACCTGGAGTGATGCTGGGGAATGGGGTAGAGGAGCCTCTGGTGTTACACCAGCACAGCCAGAGTCAGAATTCAGCCCATAATTGCTTTGTCTTGGGCTGTCAAAAAACCCCGCAGTGCTCATAGTGTAACATATACCAGTATAAATAAGATTTAGTCTTTCATTATTCAGTGCTCAGCCTCTACTTGATACTGATTCAAATTCAGTCATTCCTTTTACCAATACTCTAATTATGTTCTCCTTTTGATCTGCAGGACTGTGTGCAATTAAACCAGTACAAGCTGCAGAGCGAAATAGGCAAGGTATGTTACTGGAGCTCCTGTTTGTCACAAGCAGCCTGCATGCACACAAACGTATGGGTGGAAAGACTGTGCCAGCCCGTGCGACCTCACTGGCCAAAACTCCTTGCAACTTTTGTTTGTTTTGGTTTTTTTTTATTTGGTTTTTGCCTTATTAGTTTAAGTAAGTTTTGTCAAGGTCAAAGTGGAACTACTTCCTCTGAAATCTAAATTTATTTTCCTTCCCTCTGAAGGTGGTTAAGCTGGCTCCCTTCCAGGGTGTTTGCTTGCCAAATGTAACACTAAGAGCCTTTGATGCATTAATACAACCCAACAAGGAAAGAAAACAAAAACAAGATCAGGGCAGGTGTTTGGTCCCCATCAGGACTAATGTAAGTTTTTATGTCTATGAATGAAATACTAGTTTAATTCTAATTCATTTTTAAAGCTGCAGAATGATTCAGAAGAGATTCCTCTAAAGTTATTTAGAGGTCTGGACTGTGAGGCATTCAGACACCTGCACATTTGGATGTCTGCCACCATTGCAGATGGGTCTACAAGCAACGGTGCTGACTGGAAGCTGTACTTACCTTTGCAGTTGGTACATTGCAGTCAGAAGGGACTGCACTCTGAGCAGAGACCTTCACCAAAAGTTTTGTTAGCCCAAACTTCTCTCCAAAGTGAGAGGCCCCAGGCCGTGGGAGGAGACACCCTTACTGTCTTCACAGGGGGCTGTGTGCTTGGCTCCTAGCAGTCCGGGTGTAAGGCTGGGGATACCACTGCTGGTGGTACAGCACTTGTCACCTGAACCTGACACACAGCTTCAGACCCACTTACGACTTTTGTCTTTGGCTTAAATATGCTTTAAGGAGAGTGTGAGGCCTTCTCTCTGGTGGATTTGCCCCTGCCTCCTCTTTCCCTGCAGGTCACAGTGAGCAGATAGACACCCTGAGGTTGGTGGAGGGTCTGTGAGACCTGCTGTGCTTCTGGATCAGCCAGATGGCTTGTCAGTCTCCTCTGAAACCAGGACCTTCATTCCAGCTCTCAGTGAAGTCAAGAGCAATGTTCTGAAGGCTGTTAGTGTTCATCTCATTTATTCAACAGGCATCTGTCAGGGATGATACCTAGCCATGGTGTCATGTCTCGCTTGCATAAAATGTATAGAACTGTGAAAAAACAGTGATTTGGATGGAGTTTGGCTTCAGGCTGTCACCAGAGTTGTGGATACAGAAGCAATCAAGGTTTGCATCTGCCTGGCTAACATGCAGTTAGTGGAAAACAGGCAGATGGTCCTCACTGAAGTCCACTTGCTGTCAAGAGATGGAGAGGTTTCGTGCTGAAAACGGTCTTTACAAACCTGCACAAAAAAGATCTGCTTGAAAATTATTCTCTCTGTTCCCCATCCATGTTTGAGTTAGGACAGACACGGTGGCTTTGGCTCAGGGCAGGAGGTGATGGACTAACACTCAACTCCTCCAGACATTGTTAATCTTCACATGCCCCGTGGCTTCAACAGAACTGCCAAAATGTACCTGCTGACTTTGGTCAGGCATGCCCCTGGGACCTTGAAGGTTTTTTTTTTTTCTGCCTGTGTAAGGCCACAGTCTACCAGCCTTGAGCAGCAAAGAGACAAGGTAAAGCTCTTGAACTGACTGTGCAATTTGTGTTTATTTTTAGGGTTCCTATGGTGTTGTGAAACTAGCCTACAACGAGAATGATGACAAGTATTACGTAAGTGTCTCTCTCCTCCACTCCTTGCTGCAGCTGCTGTTCCTCATTCCCCTTTGCCCCCCTGAGAGCTAGGTCTCCCCTGCCTTGCTGCTTTTAACATATGCATTTCTGATTTGGGTAACATGCAAGGAATCGAACCTCCCCACCGGGCATGGAGCTGCTGCCTTCATGCCTGCTTGCGTGTGGTGCTGAATGGGAGAGAAACCGGGTGGGCTGCCTTATATAACAGGCAGGGATCTTGGAGGCAGGCTGCAGGAGTGTATCACTGATTTGTCTTGACATTTTCTAGCTATGAAGCAGGTCACCTGAAATTAGAGGCATGTGGGTGGTGGTATTCAGCACCTGCTGTGCATTGGAAGATCAGCTTGGAATGAGCAGGCATGCTTTGTAAAGAAACAAGGATCAGAAAGATGCTGAATAGCGTGGTCCAGCTGGGCAGTGCCTGGTTCCCCTGGCTCACCCTGCTGCCGGGTGCCTCCCCGTACGCTGAACAGCACCTCACTGTCCAGTCTGAGGTGTAGGGTGCAGGGCAGAAGGCAAGCCTTGGCCTTTTAAATCCTTTGAGCTGAAATCAGAGTTGGAGGATTTCAGATTCAGAAAGGCTGCTTATGCTGAAGGCTCTTTCTCTGTCCCTCCCCTTTCAGGAGCAGGTAAGTTCCAGCCATCCCAGCTGGATTCCTGCAAAAGCTGTCTGCGGATGTGCTCATGTCCCTGGGCTGGCCCTGTGGCACGTTTTGTTCAGGCTTGAGAGCAGGAGCTGGACAGCTGGCAAAAGCAAAACTGCCTTACTGTGTGTGGCTGTGCCTGAAAGCTTGTGGAAACAGCTTTCAGCAGGATCTGGTGGATCCCAGGGCAGGTACCTGCTGAGCAGAGCTGGGGGGCTGCAGTGCTGTTGAGCCCCGCTCCCCTTGACACAGCCCTGCCGGTCTGGCCCGGTGCTTCAGCTGCTGCTCCGCACCGTGGGAGGGGTCCTGCTGGTGCTGCTGCTGTGGAGTGTCCTCACACGAGTGAAAATGGGCCCATCGAAGCACCCGGGCAGACTCGTGTGCTGCTCCCTGTCCCAGTGCACAGAGCTCTTGCTCTTGGCACAAAGGAGAATAAGAATATGCCCTGGAGATGTAAAGCGTGCCCGTTCCCTGCTGCTCCTCAGCTCAATTTTCCTCCCTGACTCTTGAACTTACAAGTGACATCCTGGGCTGGAGGGACCAGGTGGGACGTGTGCCTGTTAGTATTGATTGCCCCCTCTGCACTTCCAGTGGGCATGAAACTGCAGGAGAAATGTCTTGAAATGAAGGATGGAAGAGATGAGACAGAAATCTGGATAAGGTGCCCCGGAGCTGGCCAGGCAAAGGAACCACAATTCTTTCCATCCCCTGTGCTTTCCAAGCTGACTCACCCACCGCACTGGAATGATTGCTGCTTCTGACAGCTCCTTTTCTCCGCTGCCCTCGAGTCCTCCCTCCTGTGCCCAGCAGCAGGGTGGTTTTGTTCTGCAGAGCAATGGTGCCAGCTGTAGCTCCCCTGATCCATCTGTCCCGCCAGCGTAGGGAGTGCCAGGACCAGCAACACAGAGAGGGAACACATCACATTTATTTCCAGCTGAAAATATTTTTTACTTTGAAAATTGTAATTTTTATTTGAAAATTTACATTTTGGTGCTGCCCTTTTGTTCTGGGAATCCCACTGCTGTGCTGCAGACTGCACAGGGCAGGCAGGGCAATGGTCACAGCTCAGCGAGAGAGAGCTGGGTTTAGGCTGACATTGCCTGCTGCCTTCTTGTCCATGGATGTGGGTGAATGCCGTGGATGTAGATTTAGCTGGTCAAATCAAAGCCAGAAGTGAAAGCCTGTGTCTAGGTTAGCCTGGTATATGTTGGTTAATCCCCGCTTAATCTCCATTTCTTTTTCTAATCTAAGCAAACACTTTAAAGCTACTGCAGCCCAAGAGTGGCTCCCATGCCCTGACACTTCTGTTTCAGCTTTCCTACCTGAAGAGGCGCAGGGCGCGCGGAGCCCAGCGTTGCAGGGACACGCTCTTTGGCTCACCCCAATCCTCCTGTTGGGGTTGAGGCAGGGTCTGAACTAGATCTCGGGAGCAACCCTGGGGCTGTGGAGCTGATCCTGGGAGGTGTGTGGAGTGCTACAGCAGATGGAGAGATGGGACCAGAACGAGAGCATCGGCAGTGTCTACCTGTGTTTTTTTGCAGTGAACATCAGCATATGGGAGAGGAGAGGGCAGGTGGCTGCACTGCTGCTGACAGGCTGGGATATGAAGGTCTGTGTTTCGTGCTTGCTGCCCTTTAGGCCGGGACAGTGGGAGTTTTCCCCTTTTCCCAGCTGCCGTCACAAGCAGACAGACTGTGGCCCCTAATTCTTCCAGGTGCCTCTGCTTGTGTTTTCCAGGGAGGCAAGCCATGATGGAGAGACCTCTAGTTTTCCAAGATGCTAAAACAGCCCAGGAGCTGGCAAACCTCTTAAAGCTGCAGAGAAAAACCAAGTAAATTCTGTTAACTGGCTAACGGTTGCTTAGCTCCCCACACCTCCTGGTGTGTCTGACCACGTGCTCTCCCAGCACCAAGATAACTTCCATCCTGCTTTGCTCATTATTCCTGTCCAAGGCTGCGTTGCAGCAATGCACCCCGACCACCCAGGGGATACCCATTGCAGCTGCCTGTTACCAGCAGTTAGTAGAAGCAAATGCAATTCTGATAGCTGGGGAGGGCCTTTTCTCTCTGTTTAGTTTTCCTCTAATTTAGCTCTGGAGGGCTGATTTTGTCTCAGCAGTAATAAGCAATAACAGATAATTGTAGGAAATCGGCCCTTGGTTGGCCCTTAGTGAGCAGCCCCTAATAACCGATTCACGTGTGCAGTGTTTGAGCATGAGGCCCCAGTGTTGCTGCCTGCTTTGTTTTCTTTAAGTTAGTGTGCTGCAATAAAAAGGAGCAAAACTTTAAAGAAAGATGAAAATTTGTATTTTGGAGTATAAGTCAGAGTGTGACTCCTGAATCTTGATGAGGCATGGGGCCCTGTGCTAGCTTTCTTCATAAATGCAGGGTTTATAGGTACCAGGAACTGTATCCAGCTCCTGTCAAAGTAAAAGGAAAAAATTCTATTGCTTTAATGACTTTTAGATCTGGCCTAGATTTAGGAAAAACTCTCAAGAAAAAAAGCTGATCACTACATTTGGGAAAAATGTAGATGGGTTGTATTTACTTTGTGGTTTGTTTTGTTTTTTTTTTACCTTCCACTAAAGATGAGCGAGTGCTTCCAAGAGCTTTATCCTTTGTTGCTGTGAACAACCACAGTGCTGTGGAGGGCTGTGGAAGTGTGCTGCCTTGTATCAGTGGATGCAGGCGATGTATTAGCCCAGAGAAATGGAACTTCCAGCACCAAGTGCATGACGCAGTGCCCCCTCCAAGAGACCCTATTGGGATGCAGAGCTGGCTCCCAGAGCAAAGGACCCTGCCACTGTGCTCGGTCCCTGCTGCTGCTGGGACATGTGAAGCTGCTACAGCAGCATTCATGGGGCTCTGCCAAGGAACCTTTTACAGCTGGAAAGGTTTCAGTGTCTCAGTTTGCAGGAGATGCTTGACAGGGAGGGGAAAAAAACCAAAAAGCCAAGCTCTGTGAAAAAGCAGCAAATAAAAAGCAAAGGCAAATGTGTCCAGGCAGAGATCTAGTTTGGAGTCATTGTGCTGATGGAATTTGATTCTGTGATGCCTGGGGTCATGTCTCCTTCCTATTTTCAATCTCTAAATTATCTTGCAAAGAAAAGTGGTCATGAGGGACATTTGTTGTGCTACTTCTGGACAAAAGCAATAGCATTGTAGGTTGTCAGTGGGTTTCTCTTTTTTTTTTCTTTTCTTTTTAAATCTGGTTTCCTAAGAAACAAGATTTGTGCGATTGTGCTCTCTGCCTCTGTACCTAACAACCTTTGCATGGAGGGCTGTTTTCTACCAGCTTTCAATGATGAGGAGAAATTCCTTCCAAGTTTTTGAAAAGAGATGGCTGAACAAAGTGCTGCTGCTGGGGGAAAGGTGGTCAGCAGCAAGCCTTGAACTTTCTAGCCAGTGGAAAATCCACTTTGGTTGTCACACAGCGGGGAAGGGAAGGAACAGCTCCCATGTTTCTCACCCTCTTGCTCAATGTAACAGCTACTGAACTGCTGTCAGCTCCACTCCAGTGCGGTGAGGACCAGGGAAATGATCTCTGGTTTACTGAAACACCCCGTGCTGTTCAGCAGCGGGGTCACTGGGGGTCAGAGCAGGAGTCTTGGGGAGGCAGCTGGAGGCAGGCGAGCACAGCTGCTCTGGGAAGGCATCCCGGCTGCCCTGCTGCCAGCCCGGGGCGTCGTGGCGTGGATGGGGCACAGCCTGCCGATGTGCTGCTGCTGCCAACGTGACAAGTGGTGTCTGCAACAAAAGGGGACAAATGCAGGAGCAGGACTGTAGGGGTATGGCAGCTAAGCCTTTCTGGTATAGACTTTCATCTGCATGTGGCACTCCTCTCTCCCGACAGTGCTTCCCTCTTAGCCACTTTGTCTGAGGGATGTTGTGGTTCAGACAGGACAGGTGAGGAAGGGCTGAAAATGTGCTCTGGTCTGCTCAGTGCTACTGCAGAGCTCTGTCACTAGCAGAGGATTTAGGTGGGTAGTAGTGACCTTTAAGCAACATCCCACTCCCCTGCCCGCTGTAGGTGGGGACTGTGCACAGGACTTCTGCCCTTGCAAATCTCCCTGTTAGCAAATAAAATGACCTCCTAAGTTCTGTGAGAGCATCACAAGGGACAAGTGACAAGTTCCCTTGGCTCAATCATTTTGTCCCCTGCCCTGCCATGTTGCTGTTGTCATTACCATCATTAGGATGTGGGCTCAAGGTCTCACTCTTGTGAAACCTGCATCCCGTAAACCTGGGATCTTCTCACTCGGGCATCCTCACGAAGCAGCTTCCCTGTGGCTTCCAGCTGCAAGGTTGCTAGGAAGAGCGCAGTAAACTTAGATAGTAAATGTACATCAAAGGAAAGCACACAGTTCACACTGCCTCTCAAAGGAAAGTGTCACGACCTGTGTCCTTGAGTGAATTGTCGGAAGGAAGGTGGGTGCAAGGGCATGTGTGGAGGAAATCTCAGTGCCCTCTTCTCCTGAGGAAGCTGAAGCAATGCTTGCCAGTGCAAAGGGAAAATCCCTTGGCTTGGCTCTTGAGCTGGTTCTTTATCAGAAAGGCATTATCTGGGTAATTAGCTCTGCCAGTGAGTACAAATGTCTTTGGCTCTTTCATGCATGTGAGCCCGGAAGGAGAGGTTTGCTGAAGCATCCCTGTGTTGCTGCCGTTATGCACAGCTTCAATTCACCGAGGAAGCCTTGCCTTGCCAGCTCGCGCTGTAATTAAAGTGAAGCTTTGCTGCCATGTGCTCTCCTCTCTGCTCTTGTGATAATAAAGTGGCTCTGGCCCATGCGTGAAGAAGTTTGCTCTTCGTCCCCCTGTTTGCATTTGGAAGTGCAGTGGGACAGACCCTTTGATCCAGCCCTGCTTGTGTAGTAGCAGGTACCGGTGCCTTGATGTTGGTGTAAGTGTGTCCTGGTGCTTCTTCCATCCCAGTAGAGGTGGTTTAGTCAGCCCACCTATGATACAGTAATCCCCACTCGTCTCCCCATCGCCCCTTGTAGCAACCTTCAAGTAGTTTGGCTGACAGCAGTTGCTCTTGTTCCCTCCGTTTCTGTCCCTGAGAGAAATCCTTGTCTTTGCTGCTGCTGCTCACTGTACTATCCTGCTCCCTCCAGCTTCTCCCCAGAGCCTGCCCTGGGAAGGACTGGCCTGATGTGGTCAGGGCTGGTGGTGATAGTTTAGTTCCTCAGGCTTGGTTCCTCAAGCATTGATGCAGCTGGGGAGCTTTCAGCTGCAAATTGCATCTTCTCTTTATTCTTTTTATGAATCTCCTTGCCAGAAGGCAGAGAGGACTCAAGATGGGATTGACACAAGGGGATCCTTCTCCGGGGCTGTGGTACTGGTTGAAAGAAAAATAGGTGTATGAATTCCTTTGATTTTTTTTCCCATAAATTTTCATGATGGAGAGATAAAAGTGAGTCATGTAGGAAGTTCTCCAGGCTTGGTTCTGGCCATCTTTGGAGGTGGTTGTGCACATCTTGGATCCTCTTTCAGCAGACCATGAATCATTTGGCTGTCTCGGTTGGACACAGCGCTGTGCTAAGTAAAAGATAAGCACTTCTGAGTCTGTCTCTCAACACCGTCATTTCCAACAGTTGGCTCAGGAGCTGTCAGGCAGGATTGAGAACTACACAGTGTCTCTTCTCAATTACACGGGTGCAAATCCAGAGGATTTCACTGGATCAGTACCAAAAATAACAATCCTTTCAGTGAGCCGTGAACCTGGCTGCAGCAGGAGCACTGACAGGAGGTGGGGATCCTGGGGCATGTGGTAGCATCGCTGCCAGGAAAAACAGCTTGGGAAGGAGCTCACCGGAGTGGTTTCAGTGATTTGTTCCTGGTGTACATGTTAAAAACAGGTAGCATGCAGAGCCTGCCTCCATGGTATTCATGTAAAATTCCTTGGTATTTGACTATGTCCTGTGGGAGTCCTTGGTTAATTATATTTAACAGGGGTCACTCCAGTGTGAATTACAGATTTGGATGCTTAATTAATAAGAATAACTACCCATCCTAGAGGAAGGAGCAAGTGACTGTCCCAGCTCCTGGGGGCATATAGACTGTTTTCCTATGCAAATTGTACCATGAACTGATTTCTCATGAAATATTTATCTGCTGGGCCACTCGGGGCTGTTTGAGTGGCCCTCAGAAAGGTTATTAACACACAGAGCAGATGGAGACACAGAGACTGTTTATTGAATTCAGATTGCCTTTTGCCATTATGCTAATGCCAATTGGATGGCAGAAGAAATTACCCTGACCCCCCTCCTGTGCCTCAGCTGCCTGGG
The DNA here is from genome assembly GCF_003259725.1 of Athene cunicularia. Taxonomy (NCBI): domain Eukaryota; kingdom Metazoa; phylum Chordata; class Aves; order Strigiformes; family Strigidae; genus Athene; species Athene cunicularia. The sequence continues at coordinate 8,324,843 of NW_020799124.1, read as the reverse complement.
TTTGCAAAGGTGCAGCGTCTGATGGGGTGTGAGAAAGGAGGGAAGCTGTTGACAAAAACCTACTTCCTTCACTGTGCTTCTGCACAGAACTGGCTCCACCGTTCCTGATGGTGCGGGGATGGATGTTTGTGAAGTGTCTTGGGCATGGTGCTGGATCATGCTGCAGGTCCTCTGTGTTGCTCTGGCAGCATGGAAGAGGCTTATGGGGCAAAAAATAGTCTCTGAGAATACAAAAGACTTTCCCAGATGGTGCAGAGCTGGTGGAAGGGCTGTGTCCTCACCCTGTTCCTGGTCTGTGATGTAGGTTGAAAGGGTGTGAGTGGTATGGCTGTGACACTCCAGCTCTTTCCCTTCCTAGAACTTCTGGCAAAGTAAAGGTGGAGCAGCCTGGAAGTGGCTCAGACTTGCAGCATGGCCATAGCATCATCCAAACCAGCAAATACATAAAGGTCAGGTAGCAGAATCTACCACTCTTATCAAGCTCCTGCACCAGATGCAGAAACTGTGCTCCTTTTTCTTTGCCCAATTTAAAATAAAGCCTTTTTTTTTTTAATGGGAAAAGGATGAATGAAACAAATGGTTAGCAGTACGTTTAGGAAAGCCTGGGTCAGCGTGTGTGTCTGTTGTGGCCACCACTAACTAGGAGACTTCTCTAGGTTGAGGAACAGACCTGAGGCAGTCTCTGATGCCCAGCATGTTCCCGGGTCACAGCAATGAGCACGTTGGCTCTTGTTCAGTTTTCACGCTGCTTTTTCTCCTTCCTTCAGGCTATGAAAGTCCTCTCCAAAAAGAAGCTCTTGAAGCAGTATGGATTTCCACGTGAGTATCTCACATTTAGAGGTCTGCCTGTTGTCCTCAGCCAGGCAGATCTTTCTGCAGAAATGTTGTCTTCAAGGACTGCAAAACTTGGCCTCATTTGAAAGCTGCCCAAGTAGGTGGGGGCTGGTTAAAATGCAGTGGGTAGTGAAAGCAGGCACCACAACCACAGGGAAATTCAACACACTTGGTTCCTGGCTGTGATTTTCTGAGTCTCTTTGAAGTGCTGACACTTCCATATTCACAATCTATAAAGCCTAATTAAGTGCTGGAAGTTAGTCAGGGTAGATCCTCTCCTCCCAGGGGCTCTTCTACCCTCTCAGATAGCACCCAGCTTCAGTGGCTGGGCCATGGGACCTGGCAAACAGACCAGGCTGGGAAACTGGGAGGAGATCGTCTCAGTGGGGCTTGGAAATCTCAGTTTCAGGGGGAGACTGTAATGCTTTGGGATGATAACAAGGTGATGAGATCTTCCAGAATAGCTGGAGGTATTCTGCAGAGGGACCAGCAGCTGTTCATTCCTGCATGCTGGGTGCTGCTGAAAAATGAGTTTTTTCCTCACCGTGTTATAATTGCAGGTCGGCCTCCTCCCAGAGGGTCAAAAGCATCCTCTGGAGAGCAGCCAAAACCCATGGCACCACTGGACAGAATCTATCAGGAAATAGCCATCTTAAAGAAGCTGGACCATGTCAACATTGTGAAGCTGATAGAGGTGAGCTGCTTCTCCACCCTAAGCTATACTGAAACAAGTCTGGTTTGTATTGCAACAAAAGGATCTTTCTTCAGCTGCTTCTACTTCAGCCAAAATTGGTTTAAAATAGTTGTTCAGAAATTTAGGCTGGTGATTCCAGGCAAGATCATATCAATTACATATGGCAAACTGACATACTTATCCTGGGCTTTGGGCTGATGCCCAAGAGGAGGCAGCTGGCTGTGCTGGCAGAAATAGCAGCAAGCTTTGACCAGTGAAACATGTGTAGACAAGCCTGGGAAGGTGCACAAGTGGCAAGGCTTCGGTGCCATTTTCAATATTGTCTGAGGTCGGATTAAGACAAGCAGTGTGTTTATGGGTAGGCTGGTTCTTCAAATACAGGCAGAAGCCTAGTTTTTCCTGGAGACAAAAATATCTGTGTCCTTCAAAGCCCCTTGCTCTGCAGGAATCTCTAAATTTTAGCCTAAGTTGTTCTTAGTGATCTGTAGCTCAGCAGAGTGTACAGGGAGCAGTAAAATGTTATGTGATTAAAAATCTCTTGTTTTTCTTTTTTCCCCTTTCCCCTTATCTCTCTGTTATCAATTGCAGGTCCTTGATGATCCTGCAGAGGACAACTTGTACATGGGTATGTGAGTCATTATATGCTAACAGAACTGTCTGGGCTTAGACCTAGTGATGCAGGTAACATGTACCAGGGCTCGGGGTCAATACCAGGAGGAAAATTGTAACAACTTCAGCACAGTTATTTTTTCAGAAGAGTTAAACACCTGTAAAGGCAACTGGGATGGAAGGGCCCCTTGCAGTAGGGTAAGACAGCCTTGTGTCTTAGTACAGCTGTGCGCCGCTTCTTGCCTTGGGGACACTAAAAGGACACGACAGTGGCTCTGGCCTCCTCTGTGCACATGTCAGTTCCAGTCCCAGAGCCAGGAGGGAAGGGAAGGGTGCAGGATGGCTTCTCGTCCTCCTGGCATGAGGTTGGTCTCTCCAGACTCTTCCTGTTAGGCTGTGGATGGTGGTAGTGACTCTGGAAAGCAGTCTTGTCTCAGGGTGTTCCCTGTGACCCCTGCAGAGACACTCTCCACCCGTGGGAGCTCCTGAGGTAGCAGCACTGCTGCCTTTGGCCTCTGAGCCCAGACCCTGCCGTGGGGTGCCCAGATGGGAGGCCACACCTGACTCTGCAGTTATGCAGAGTGGGGAGTTTACACTCATTTTGTCTTCCTCTCCCCCAAACCTTGGAAGTGCCAGCCACAGCCTAACCCCCATTTGGGCAAAACCTGGAGGGACAGGCCTGGGAGGTGCTGAGGTGCCCTCAGAGATGGGCCGGAGGAGGGGGATGGCTGACCTTATTACAGCTCTGCTTCCCCATAACATTTCCTGATGAGACAGACTCAAAGGCTGCTTCTCATGAAATAATTATGGAATGCTTTTGAAGCTGCTTGTGAAGGGGGGCTCTGCCTAGCAAATGAAGCTATTTGCCTTTGAAAGGGCACTTTTCCCTTTCTGCTGAGGCCACGGTGGCACTCTGGCAGCATTGCAAAGCGACAGCCAAGGCAGATGCACGTGTGGTGAGGAGGACTGTTGAGGCTGTTGTTTAAAGGCTTGAAGTCCTGGGGATGGAGAGAAGGGGAGAGATGAGGTAGCAAGCTTTTTTTGTTGAATGACAATAAATGCATGAGGAAGGTGAAAAAGCTGCAGAAAAAAAACCCAAACAAATAAATGCCCAAGGTTTCCCTGTGGAACAAGATAACAGTCCCAGAAATGCAGCAATAGCAGCAGGACAAGTGGGAAATCTCTTGGTGCCATTTGGGAGGTTGCACTGGTCCCTGGCAGCGAGTGGTGGCTGTGTCCATGTTGTCCGTGCCCCATCACCTCTTTGCTCCTCTTTGCCTGGGCTCCCATGAGTGGTTTAGGCAGAGCGATGCAGGCAACAAGGGGAAGCTGTGGGCGCTCAGCACTGCTCAGGATTGAGCCTTCTGCAAGTGGGTTTCCTCTTCCCTGCTGCTGACCCAGATGATGATTACTGCACCTCTCTTTTTCCAGAAATGTCCCCCACTACAAAGCAAAACTAGAGAAAGGGGAGTTTGCTCTTTGCTAATTACTGCTGGCATTAAGTGCTGCTGTGAGCACTCTGCTCTGTGCTCGCTGGGAAGAAAGCAGGGGATGGAGGGTGCTGATAGAAATTGAATAACTGCCAATGGCACAAGATGGTTGAATAATGAAATGCTGCCACAAGCTGCAGCTTCTTTAGCGTGGAGAGCAAGATGAGCCAATGCAAGCTGGCTTGTTGTGTTTGTACCTTCAGCTGGTCTGACATCACAGCTGTAAGCAGGGCTGCCTGGTGCTTTGGGGAGGGTGATCTGCTCGAATTTCTTGAGAGGTGCAAGAAATCCCTTAGTAATTCACAAGGAAAGAGCTCTCCTACTAGGCAAAGGCAGATCCTTCTGTTTGCGGAACAGGTAAGAGACAGGATCAGAAAAACACATTGCCACAAACCCCCTAATCAGACAAAACTCACGTGCTCTATAAACCTCAACTCACACTAAGTCCCCTCCAATTGCTACTGCCAGGGAGCATTTACCTCTGACAGCCATGTAGCCGTGCTGCTGATTGACACAGCAGAAATGGAGCAACATGTTCTTACAGCATCTCATTCAGTATCGGCAATTTAGCAGAAATATCGCACCAAACACCCTCCCTGAAGGTACTGAATAAGACAGGGCTCAAATCAGCAAGGGCTGACACTGGGAACAGCAGAAATGTTGCTGATAAATTAGCACCCGCTGTCTCCCTGTGTGTTGCTGGTAGGAGGTGGGGATATTTGTCTTTGCTGAAGAGATTACTATTTTCATTTTGCATCTTCTGGTGTCCTTGTCATGGGTGAGGGAAGAGAATAAAGTGGAAGTAAATTGATGTTGCAGGTATGGGAATGGATGTGTTTTTGTAGGTGCTAAAAAATGAATAAGCTCAGTCCCCTCTTCCGATTCATTCCTGGTTTGATTTCCTTTTCTTGCAGTGTTTGACCTCCTGAGGAAAGGGTAAGTAAGCCTTCTTGGGACCCCTTGTGTTGAAATTTTTGGTGTTCATCATTAGCTTCCTAGGTGAAATGGAGGTTTGATATGTGTGGTGGGGCAAACCGCTGACTGCAGGCAAGCACAGAGGAGGCAAAATCCAGCTGTAGGGGCCTTTGTGCTGATACAGTCTGGAATGATGTGGTGAGTAGTGATGGGCTGGAGGACACGTCCTGGTGTTGGGCTTTGATCCAGAAAACAAATGCGATGCCAGTTCCCCATCAGGTGCCTGGAAGAAAGGTTTTAAAAGGAATATTCGGCTGGGGTAACAGCCACATTGTGGCTTTTCCTGGCACAGGGGATGTGAGGTTGCATCAATGTTTACTTGCCACCCACCACTGCTTTATTTTACCTCTAACACTAACGTATTGTGGGAGGCTGTTTTGTTGCTGTATTTTTTCTGTAGCAGGAGAAGTGATAAGGTGGTAGGAGTCCCCTCACTGCTTTTTGCTACACCTGTGCTGATTCTGTAGCTCTGCAGAGTCATAGGAAGGTTGGGAGAGCAGTGCCCAGGATGGGGGAGATTCCCAAAGGGCTTATTTTTCTCTCTGGCCCAATGAAAAAGCCTGCCAGCTCCAGTGGGTTGCTGGTGAGAGGCTACCCAGTCTCCCTGGTGACCAGGCTGATGACTGTCCTGTAGGAGAGGGGGAGAAAAAAAGCTCCTGTAATCAGCCGTGGCCAGGGAACGTGCAGTTTGGCTGAGCGCAGCCTGTCTGCCTCTGGCAGAAGGCAATTAGACTCCATTAGTGGTTCTGCCAGTCCTGCTGCTCACATTATTTCTCCCTAGTTTCAGCAGCAGAAAAAATGTACATGAAGAGGGAGGGAAGGCAGTGGCAGGAAAATGCAAATAGGAGATGAAGGTCATCAATCAAATGGAAGCAAGGGAGAAGAAAGAAATGTTACAGGAAGGATTTGCTGCTGGGTGCTGAGGGGAAGAACAGCAGAGCTTGGTTTTGGTGATGGGCTATTCTCAGCCAGAGTTTGGCTTGCAAGGGCGGTGTCTCAGGAGCACTCACTTAAATCCAGCCCAGATCAGTGGGTGTATGTCCAAATGCAAAGTGAAGCTGCCGAGCACAAGCAGGATTAACCCCCAGTGCAGCGAAGTCCTTAGCTCCTGTCATTGGTCTGCTGGGGAACAGAAGATGCTGACTAGCCCTTACAGCCTCTTTGCCCTCAGCTTTCAGCAGGCACAGGCAGAAGAGGGGCTTTTAGAGGATACTGTGCGTCTCCTGGCAGTGGTGGCAGACAAAGGAAGGGAGAGAAGCTGACCAGGTAACCACGGCTGTTGAGGACTGAATGGCTGAGTTCTGGTGGTGGCTGAACCCTAAACAGCTAAATAGGTTTTCAGAGCCGTTTAGCACAGTGTACTGGAAATATTTCCACTTAACCTTTGAGCCAGTTGTTCATGTCTAGGTTCTGACTTGGCTCAGACTAGCTGCACACTGATGTTGCTTCAGGACTAAGCCCCAGCAGGCAGGACATGCGGTGCACAACAACAGGCACTCTGTCCCCACTGCTGCCTGGTGTGTCCTGGTCATGCTGGTGCTCACAGCCATGAGCAGCTTTAGCAAGAAACCAAAGGCCAGATCCAGTTTTGTTCTTTCACTACACTTTTTCCATAGGACTCAGTGAAGTGTGTCTGCCTTATTTTGTGCAGACAGCAGCAGTTAATCCTGATGTTGGCGAGGTCTCTGTGGCTCACGCTGGCTCAGGGACTGTGCAGAGCCACCCACCACTGCTAGATGAGCTCGTTAACCTGGGTGTCAGCACGGCCAGAGGGGTTGGCTACACCTACATCCTGCATCACAGCACCCAGAACCTCTTGGGAGCCTGGCCTGCGATGCTGGGGACATGGTGATGGAGAGCACAAAATCCTCTGGCAGGGAGTGTTACTGCAAAGTACTTAATTACTCTTCCTCTTCCTAACAGGCCTGTCATGGAGGTACCGAGTGACCAGCCCTTCAGCGAGGAGCAGGCTCGACTCTACTTCAGAGACATCGTCTTGGGCATTGAGTACTGTGAGTACCACCTGCACGGAGCGCAGCTTTGCGGAGCGCGTGCGTCAGCCTCCTGCTCCGCTGGGGAGAAGCCTCTCGGCTCCGGTAGGCTGTCGGCCGAGTAAGTCAGGTCCCCAGCGGGGGGTTTCCCTGCTCAGGTTTACCCAGGCAGCATCACAGATGCTGGGAGCAGGTGTTCCTTCAGAAGGACATTAGGAAAATAGTAGCTTCCTTTTTTCTTCCATTTATCTCTTTTTGGAGAGCGTCTTTGAAGGCAATAGAACCAGAAAAAGGGTGTTTGCGGTGACACAGACTGAGTAGTTGGCTTCAGGTGGAACAAATTCCTGTCTCTAGTTCGGCAGGGCAAGCACTGGCCATGGGGAGAGCTGGCAGGCAGCACAGGGAGAGTGTCTGTCCTTGTCTGCTTCCTTGTCTGCATCAGTCTGAGTGACTGCTCGTCACCCAGGGCTGTGGGGTGACAAGAGCCCAATGCTGCTGTACTCTCCACAGGGGGGTGGTGACTCAGGGGTGTTCCCGGGCTCTGACTGGAGACTCCAGCCTCATGGTTCCTCTTTGTAGCCTATTTGATTATTGTCACCTTCTTTTAGTAAGTTTTCTCCCACTGTGGCTGAGGCTGGATTCTTTGTTGAGCGCCTGTCCTGAAGGCGACCACAATAGGTCTGTAAATGACAGCAGGGAGTTTTCTGGCCCCATTGTAGTTGACATGTCCCTGCTGGTATGACTCTGGCAGGGGTGGGAGAAGAGGGGTCCCTGAATTGACACAGGATAGAGCAGTCTGTGCGCTGGTATCTTGTGAGCGTGGCCCCTGAGGAGCAGCGAGGGCTGGCTGGTGTTTCCCCTCATGGACTCCTAGCAGAGCTGGCATGTCTGTGTAACCTCTTGCTCTCCATGGCAGGGGATGTGAGGCTGTTAGATGGTGCATGTACTCACTGCTGATCTGCAAACCTTGTGCTGCAGGATTCGTGGCTGGGCTTCTCTTTTAACCTGTGCCAGCAGTGGGAGGATGACCATGAAATTACTGGTTGCTTTCTTTTCTGTAAGACAGACCCCTGAAAGTAGCAAGCACAGTAGAGCTGAGCATTTGTGAGTGCACGACACATCTGTACCATGCAGGGGGGTGTAGGTCAGAGAGCCTGGTGCTTTGGTGTGGTGTGGCACTGGACATTACTCCCATGTTGTATTGCACTGCACATTCCCACTCCTCCCAAGGCTCCCTTGGCATTGTCACCAAGTCAGAAGGCACAACTCAGATTCCCTGCTGCTCACTCACCTCAGGTCCCTGCCTTTACCCTCAGATCTGCTGCTTGCACTGGAGCAGTTCATGCACAGGGTGCTGCCAGGGACCCACGTAATGTGACCTCATGTGAGAGGTACCCGTGAGAGGCCTGGTCTGCAATTACTGCTCCTGTACCAGCTGGTGCATTGTCAAACTGCTGGTGAGCTGCGTTTGTGTCTCTGCCTGTTTGATTCTGCTGGCTTCCTTGTAGACAACCTTCTATAGAGTTCAGTGATCTCGTTGGCTGCTTTCCCCGCACAGTGATGCATGAAAGGTTTGACCATGGTTGGATGGTTGAGTATGAGGAAGAAGAGTTAGTGCAGCTTGTGCAGAGGCAGTTCATGCCTCACAGATCTGTTGGTTTTACAGAGAAGACAACAAACGTAGATAAGGTGATCCTGTTACCATATTGTGTTTCAATTGCCAAATAGTTTTTGATTACATCCATGAACAGTAGCTCATAAAGAAGCTTGTAAGTCTCTTTGCTTGGATGGCCTCTTGTGGATTAATAACGAGACAATCAGGAAAGTAGGAATACAGCTTTCACAACGGAGAAAAATCATTAGTGCAGATAAACAGGAATCCATAATGTGACCTGGGTTGTTCAATGTATTCCTAAATGACCAAAGGGTAGAGTACAATAAGAGAGATTGGCGATGACATCTAGTTATTCCCTGAATAGTCATTGCTAAAACTGTCTGCAAAGACTGGCAGGAAGGCGCCATGATAGCAAGTGATGGCATGATAAAATGGCAGATAAAATTCATGTTGCTGACTGCAGAATAATGCATAAGGGGAGAAACAACACTAAAAATACATACATCGTGACGGGCTCTAAATTAGCTGTTCTCAATCAGGCTTCATTCTGGATAGTTCTCTTGAAAACACCAGCCCATTACTTAGTGACATTCAACAAAGCTAACCAGATTTGGAGAACTATTAGGAATGAAGTAGAGAAGAAACCAGCAAATGTCATTGTACAGTTACTTGGATCTGTAAGGGCTCTTAGGTACAGGCAAGGAGTATTCTGAATATTTTGTGCAACTTGGCTCAGCCTGTCTTAGAAAGAGCTCTTGAACTGAGAAAGGCATGAGAAGGGTGACCAGGATGGTCCTGGAACATCTGACATACAGAGATGGAACATCATCTGTACAGGGATAAGACCAGAGCTCTTAAGATTTGAAAATTATCATGGGAAGGGGTGGTTTGACAGAGGCTTATAAAATCCGAAGTGTCAGGGAAGTGGTGGACATGGAATGAATCTTCTCTGTCTCTAAAACCCCAAGAACTCTGGGGTAGCAAACAAAGTAATCAGGTAAACAGTTTAAACTGGAAGGAATTACTTTTTCATGTAGCATGTAATTAAACTGTGAAATTCAGCACTGGGGAGATAGCAGGTGTCAGAACTAAACGGGGCTGCAAGTGATTAGACAGATACGTAGAAGAAAAGAGCATCGAGAACAATGAAATACATGGTTACAGGCAGAGTTTGCCATCAGGCTGCCTGAAGCAGGGAGTGTGGGTGCTGGAGGTTACATCTCTCTGCCTGATGCTTTTCCCCAAGCTATTGACCCTGGCAGGCGACGAGGTGCTGGCGTAGGTGGGCCTTTGGTTTGGCTCCTCTTCCATCCTCGTCTGCCCTCCAGCAGCTTATGCACATTGTCCTTGAGGTTCTCTCTGTGCTGACCTGACAGCAGAGGCAGCCGCACTGTGCCAGGTTCCCAGAGACTGATCTAGGTTAGCTTGGCATCTCTCAGGCATGGTCACCTTTTATAAGCCTGGCTTACTTTGACAGTGCAAATGCATGGTTTTGGTGGCAAATCTGAAGGCAGGGCAGCCAGTGGAGGGAGGGACAAGGGCACTTGAGCAAGTGATTGTCATCCCCAGTCAATGAGCAGTGCAGTGTGAAAGGTCAGGCATGTGCAAGGCAGAGCTCGTCACCCTCCCTGATCCAAGGTGAGATTTTTTCCAGCTGTTTCAACCTTAGGAAATAAATAGCTGCTTCTCTCACAAACCAGAGGGAATTGTTTCAAATGTGCTTTCAGAAAGGCAACGTGTAGCTGCATCAAACTCAAAAGTTGTTTCATGCAGCCACGGTGCTTTGAGCCATGTCTGCCTTAATTTTGCTGATCTCCAGTGGCCCCTGCAAGCTCAGCAGCTCCTCGGAGCCCCTCACTTCTACAAAGCTTTTGTTGAAGACTCACCTGGTTTCAAATACCTGCAAAGAACAAGTCTCTGAGCATGATGGACCTTGCCAAGGCAGAGGAAGGTTGTTTGCAGTGCCCTGGTCCATCTCCACATAGAAATGCAACACCACCTCATTTTTTGTCTAAAAGCAGTGGGTGGGAATAAAGTCAGTGTTTGCAAGTCTGTGACAGTCCAGATGCTTCCAGGTGCTGCCAAAATCAGCCAGGTCACCCCAGAAAGTTGGTGGAAATGTATATATGAATGGGAAACTCAAGACTGTTTTTCAGTAGAGTTTGAAGTGCAAAGATTGGAGCTTTTTCTTTTCTCATTAACATTCATATAGCAGAACCTGCATGCCTCAGCTGGGAGAGCCAAGCTGTGCTGTGCTGGATGCTGCTGGCATAACAGTTCCTGCTCAGAGGAAACTTTTGAGTTTAGAAGATAGTAAAAAAAAAAATAAAATAAAAATGTAGTAGTAAAGTGTGGGTAGTCCTAGGCAGAGGGAGTGAAGCTGGGCATTAAATTATAGGATGCCCAAGCACTCCCAGCAAGAGGAACAATAGGATGCTTTATTTTGGGCTGTTGAGTAACTACTTATTTTATTAGCAAATGAAAGTTAAAAATGGTGTTCTCAGAACTGCTGGGTAAATGCGTGGCTATTATTATGTAATTAAGAAAAGTGCACCGTTCGTGCACGCTGAAGGAAAAGTGTTGCCAGGCAATCTAGAGATTGCAAGGTAATTTTAATGTAAGCATATATAATTGTTATATAATTTGGAAGACTCGATAACCATGCAGCTGCTTGAAGCTTGCTGTCATCACAGCAGCAAATGCATCATTGCTGGTTGGGTTTTATTAAATTAGAAATTGCAAACTGGATTCCTGTTGGAGTGTGCAAGGTGTTAATCCAGGCCAGTTCACTGCCCTCAGTGTGGTGAGCGGGAAGGGGCCGCAGGGGCCAAGCTGGTGGGAGACATGGGCTGAGCTTTTAAATTACTGGTGGTGGCACGTGGTCCACAGCCGCTGTATGTCTGTGGGGACTGGACTCCACTGGTTATTCCTGATGCTTGCCTGGGGTGGAGGCCTCCTGCAAGAGGGCTGGCTCTGGGGACAAGTGTTTGGAGGGAGGCAGTGGTCAGCGTGGTGAGAGCAGAAGCATCCCACGCCAGGTGGGAAGCCTGGCTTCAGCATGGTGGGAGGCAGGGACAGATGCCCTGGAGAGGGCCGGGAGCTCCCCCATCCAGGCAATGGCATGGTGCCACCTTGCTTTGTTGACTGCTTTCAGCCAGGTTTCTGCATTTATGTTTAATGGCGGGGAGTGCACTTTGATAGGTGCGTGGTCCCAGCCTCCTTCACTGAGCAAAGGAGAAACAGAGGCAGGTTCAAGGTCTGAGAGCTGGGGAGATCTGCCTGTGGTGAGTATCCTCTCCTCTGTTCCCCAAACTGCTGGGAAAATGTTTTGACCTTAATATGTGGTAATATTGCTGGTTCACATGTTCTGTTTTCCTATACCTGTCTTAGTCCACACAACAGGGCGCAGGTCTATGTCAGGAGTTATTTGAGCACATGCCAACTGCATTTCCCATCTCGGTGAAATGGGCCCTATGAAGGAAAGTGCTTTTGCTCCCGCTTGCAAGGCTTGCCCAGTACAGCTGGCATTGCACACACCCCCTCATGAACTGGGGATGCAGGCTGTCGTCTGCGTGTTGTAAGTACTGCTGGAGTGGTAATTTCAGCATGCATTTAAGTGCTTTGGATGGAAAAGTTTTGCCGGATTATTTGTGTCATTAACTAAAGCATGTGCTTAAGCATTTCTGTGAATTGGGGATATGTGCAATTACCTCCCTTTCCACTTGTGAATTCCCTCTAGTAGTGCTTATCTGGGGTTATTTAAGCTTCAGTCTCCCTTCTACTAAGGCAAACATTGCTTTCCCAGTGGTACTCAGCAGAAATAGATGTGGTGGACAGTGAATAGTCGCCGAAGGAGTTAGCACCCGCGACAGGAGTCAGTCCTGCAAGCCTGGAGGTGAATACAGCACTGCCCCACAGAGCCAGGCAGCCGTGCACCCTGCAGCATACCTTCCAGCATCCCGAGACCAATGGCCCGGGCATTTCCTCAGCCAAACATTGTGTCTTTGTATTTATTGGCCCCCAATACTGTTCCATTCATTCATACAATCCCTTTTTAAACTTGTGTAAATCTTCAGTGTCTTCTGTCTCCTGTTTACATCGTGTGGGGAGTCTGATCCTGCAGGTTTCAGCTGATGCCAGCAGGGACTTGGGAACAGTCATGCCACCTCTGCCACCCCTAATTTATAGACCTCGTTACGTCTTCATGGGTGGCTTTGCAAGGCTGCAGAGTTCTTGTCTGTGCCAAGCATCCTTCCACCGCTGTGACCATCTGTCAGAAAAAGCTAGCAGTCCTGGAGCCCCCCCAAGCCTTGATTACTGGGGGCACAACAGTATTTCAGAGTTGTCTTCTACAGTAAATGTGGTGAAAATAATTACTGCAGGAGTTGACATATCCCTCCACCAACAAAGCCTACAAGTGTGCTGGACAGACAGATTATTCTGAAGTATCCTGGATATGGTGATACCTGAATATGGGTTTGACTTCTTGAAGGCAGTAAAATTTCCTTCTGGATTGACTCAGTGTTGACTTATATTTAATAACTGCACAGTGAATGGGTTTGAATGAAGGTGAATTTGGCGTCATGCTAGTTTGCTCTGGCAAATGGACAGTGGAAACCAGTACCAGGTGAAGCATGTAATGGGAGGATTTTCTTCCAGTGTCTGGCAGCTGTCAGCTGGCCAGAAAGATTTTCCTTGTTGTGAGCAGATGTTTGGTTCAGCACAAGGAGTAGATACTTTAAACTCTTCTCCAGTGGCAGGAGATGTATGTGGGAGCCACAGGAGAGGTTGTGAGGGAGAAGCATACTCCATCAGAAGACATAAGGCATATGCCAGGCAAGTATCCCCATTTGATTTTAGGACTGGGATGCAAGCAGCTTCGTTTAGTAAGAGCCCAAGTAAGGAATAAGAATAAGCAAATGAAAGGTCTGTCTAAGCAGGTGGCCTGGTGGTGACACGAGCCAGGAGCAGACACTTAATGCAGAACACACATGCAAGCTTGACCAGTGGAAACCCCTGCTGACTTGCACAGTCAAGATGAAGCACAGCAACCGTTCCTTCTGCTGTGTAGCTGCAAGCTTAGTATTTTATTCAGCTCACAAGAAGCTGAAACAGTTGCTGTCAGTGTGGCTGAAAGGAAGAAAAAACATTATTGCCTTCATTGTCTGTAGAAAATGCACAATTTCCCTGCTATGACTGAGTCTAGGGAAACTAAGGGTGGCAACTCTGGTCCCCTCTGCAGAGGAATGCTTGTCTCATCTGAGTGATTGGGTTGAAGGGAAGGTCATGACACGCAGCTGAAGCTGTGGGCAGTTGCCTTTCCAGCAGCTGTTCTCTGCAGGGCACCTGTACGAATGCCTGCCATGCTCTGGAGCCCCGCGCGCTAAGCCTGGAGCAATAACAAAGTGCCTGACGTGCAGATCAAAGCTGGCTTTTCTGAGATAAAACTTAATCCACTTGATCATCAATATGTAAGTACAATTTCCGTTATCTTAAAAGGAAATTTAAGAAAATAAATCAACAGCTGAGTCAACACAGTCTTGTCTCTTCTGAAGAATATCTACTGCAAGATAAGCCCGGGGTAGGTGTGCTGAAGCATCAGTGGTGTAGAAGTTGGTTCTTGGCAGAGGTGAGTTCCTCAGACCTCTTGTTGATGTGGGCCGGCAGAGCTGGGACACAAGACAGTGATGGAGCTGCTACGTGTTCTGCTGTGATTCCCAACAAGCTACTTGATCCATCCGTGCCTGCATTTCCATGTGGGAAATGGGGACCTGCTCCTTCGCTGCTGCTGCCTCTTGCCTGCATAAGTTCAGAGCCCCTCACAATGGAGCATGTTGGGGTGAGGGCTCTCGACTGCAACTACAGCTGCAAGGTGCTGGGTGTTATAAATGACACCACTAGGAGAAGAGGGGCTGGCTTGTGTTTTATCATGTGCAGACAAGCTCTGTTTAGATGATGGAAAAAAAAACCAAACAAAAAAACCTTTCCTGTAGCTGCAAGTGTTACTGATACTGATCGATGAGGACTTACATAAGAGTGAGAGTAATTAGCTGGTGAAGCAGATCAGAGAGATGTGCTAGAGCCTCTTAAAGATCAAGCACTCTGATTTCTGTTGTTGTCTGATGCAGTTACGTAGGTGATTGTGCTTGGGTTTAGAGGCTCATGTGGCTTGGAGGACAGGTGTAGAAGACCAGTCTTTGACAAGGCTACTTCTCCTTCCTCTTCCCTGTTGCTTCCTACTGGCAGTATCCCATACCCATCCCTTCTGGCAGGAGTGCTGTGGTCAGCCGGGTGCTGAAGGTGGAGCACAAATGGAAGCTGAACCTCTTCCAAAGGGCTGGACAGTGTTGGGGCCCCCTTTTGTAAAACCTGGGCTTAAGCAGCATATTCAAGTGGCTGAAGATTCATGGATGCAGCAGGGGAGTGGCAAAATAGTGGCAGAGATGAGAAAATCAGAGCTGGGATCCTTGCCACAGCCGCTACACAAAGCCACTGCAGTGAGCTGAGCATGGGAGGGAAGGAAGGTGTTTCCCTTGCACAGCACATTGTGTCCATGTCCTCCAGCTCTTCCTTGGTGGAGCATTGAGGACAAGGGCAGAGGCTTGCTTCAAAGAGCAGCCTTCTGTTTTAAGCTCTGGATGGTGGTGCAGCAGTTTCCTTGGGAGGGTGTTAAATCATTTCTTTGCTACAGGGGTGATGTGAAAGTAATACTAAGCAGACTCTGCAGTAGCACCATATGGATTGCTTTTGCCCTTGAATGGGAATGGGATTCTGTTTTTAATCAAGTATAATTCAGCATCGGCCTCAGTAAATAGCAGGGT
Organism: Athene cunicularia; assembly: GCF_003259725.1. Taxonomy (NCBI): domain Eukaryota; kingdom Metazoa; phylum Chordata; class Aves; order Strigiformes; family Strigidae; genus Athene; species Athene cunicularia. Next base: position 8,309,814 of record NW_020799124.1, on the reverse strand, counting down.
GTGTCAGTGCATTGCAGAGTTTATATGTGTAATTTTTAAGTGAGCTTTTAGCAAGTTGGTATTGCTGGAGCGCTAAGGTTTCCAGAACAGAATGCAGTAAAAGTGGTCTTTTTTAAGAGGACCAAGGAAAAATCCCTCTTTTTCTGGCACTTCTATCCCTGTTCCCTCCTGGTCTTCACTGGCTGTTAATCTAGGCAGACAGTTCCCAGGTGTTTGCTTCTGAATGAAAAGAAAAGCCTGTTTAGTCTCCAAGCAGCCTGTGGTATCTAGAAACAAGGACCATTTGTGAAATGAGTTGCATGATGTGAAAAAAGCTTTCTTGTCCCACTAAAGGCAGCCAAGGGACTGAACAGAAAGAAATTATGTGCTCAGCAGGGCTTTGCTAACGAGCGGCGATGGAGCAGGGAGGCAGAGCAAGAGAGCCCAGGCAGGGCTGTGTGCTGCATGCACAGAGAGGAGCCAGCTGGCCCAGCAGCAGAGATCCTCCTCAAAATCTGCCCCTTTCTCCAGCCCTATCTACTGTACCACAGCCACCGAAGAGCCACCCCTACCTGAACACTGTCTCAAGATACAAACGGTGCAGGATCTCTGAGCCACAGCACAGTTGACAGCCGTGATGCTCCACCTCAGTGCTGCCCCATACCCGCCCAAGTGGCGAGACCCTCTCAGGAGCAATGTGCATGTTAACAGCAGCACTTGGAGTACTGGCTTTCTGCAAGAGTTTCATTTTGTGGTTATTGAAGTCATTTGGCTCTGACTACTTATTGGTTCTGCAGGGACGTTGACCCCAGTTCAGAGGCACATAAGCCTATGCTTCCTTTTACTACCATTTCCACATCACCTGCTGGCTTTTCACAGCGATGATGTTCAGCGTGCGTCAAAGCGATGTCCTAAATGGACTTTTTTTGTGTGTTCTGGAAGTACAAACTAGCTGCTCATTCCCTGGACAGTCGGCACCCAGAGTGTTTGCAAGCTTGGAGGCATCTGGATGGCAGAGTACCACCAGGCAGCTGTGACAGCCTCCCGGCTGTCCCACTGTCTAGGGCCAAGAATGAGAAACCATGTTTCTGGTGCTGATGAAGTTATGGGAGAAGTGGCTGTAGACAGCCTGAAACTGTTGAAAGGATGTGATTAATTTAGGTGTGCCGCTGGAGAGGCTTTCAGAGAGTCCATCCTGGGACAAGTTCTGCCATAAGGACCAGCTGCAAGGTCACTGGCAGCTTTTCATGAAGCAGCGGGTGCTTCTTTGTTCTGCCCCTGTTGAGAAGGTGAGAAAACAGAAGTGGGCAACCCCAGCAGGGCACATCTCGCACCCCCTTTGCTCTGAGAAAGTGGGTTACTCCAATTTGTACATGAACACCCAAGCTGCTAATGCATGCTGCTATCCATGCTGCTAATACCAACTGAATTAAAATACATCTTAAAGAAGAAACAATGCCCTGAAGAGCAGATTTCCAAGGAGACCTTTTATTTTGAATAGTTGTTTCATATGAGCTCAAAATTGAACAGCAAAGTACTGGTTTATCCCAGCTGCTATAGGCAGCATTGCAGCATACCTGCTGGAGGCTGTGTCTGAAATCAAGAAGGACAGAGGAAGATGGTCCTTTCCCAGTTGTTGCTCACACCCTGAAGGGTTCCAGATCCTCTTCTGAGGTTCTGTCTCTCTGCCACATAGCATCAGCCTTCACCAGGCTTTTCTTAGGTGCCTGCGCTCCATGCCCCAAGTCAGGAGACAGTCTAGGCTTTTAGACATGATTTCCCTTGTTTCTGAGCACCCTTGGGCTCTAGGGTTTGACTAAGTCCAACTTCAGATGTGCCTAAATCAGGCTTTCTAACACAAGTTGTGATGAAAATGTAGTATGTGGGCCTTCACCTGTCCTGCCTGCTTCGTTCATGGGGTGACTGTGAGGTTTAGTAAGCAAACATTTCTAACTGGCTTTGGGATCTTTGCATAGGTGATGCTCTAGAAATCCATGGGATTGTAACTCAGATGCAAATTGGCCTGAAATACCGTTACCTTTCCACTGAAGTGAAGGATAGGTCTAATAAAACCAAATTTAATGGAGCGCTGCAGAATCAGACTTTTTCCTAAGGGTTCTGTAATATCTTACATTGTTTCATTTTCATTATGAAGAGGTATTGATCTGTTCTTTGAATCGGGTCTGTCAGCAGAGAAAGTGCAGAACATCTTGGAGCTCATGGGAGGTTGTTCCAGCAAGCTGCTGACCTCTGCTTTTAGAGCAAAATCCTTTCCAAGCAAAAGCAAGGAGTGGAACCATTTTGTCGGTTTGTCAAAGCAGCTTCAGTAAAGTGCTCTTCTTTGGCCAGGTCAGCAGCGATTTTAACCTTGGGAGGGATGCCAATGGGTGCATTTGCATGGGAATGAGTGATTTTCGGCTGTTGATGTCCCCCTTGAGTGTGGCAGGTGGGGCCTGGGAGGGGAGCACCGATGGGAAGGTCCTTCCCAAGGCTCTGTGCATCCAGCAGCCACGTCCAGGGTCGGCATGGGTCTGAGGGCAGTCTTGACAGGGCTGGTGTCTGCCTACTTTGTGACTGTTTCTGTAATGTCACAAGCGAAAAACCCAATGCCTTGCTGTGGCCAGTCTCTTTGAGCAGAACACAGAGTCGCTGCAAGTTTCCTTGAAGGCATGGATTCAATTTAGGGGTCCCAGTTCCCCATGAAGGGATGTAAGGGGACCTCATGGGTTGGTTTAAAAGAAGAGTAATCCCCAGGCCATCAATGGATCAAGTTTAGGTGCAGCAATACAGATAGTTTATTTTGGTTATGTTTTGTTAAAGCTTGTGGGTTTTATTTGGATATTGAAAGTGCTTTTCCTTCTCTTCTGTGACTGATACAGCCCTGCTCTTGTTTGCTAGCGGCCGTGTCACAAAGTGTCCTTAATCCCCAGGAGAGGATGAATGTTTTGTTTGTGGGACCTCTGATCCTGGGTTCCAGTGACATTGAATATCATTCCTAACAAAGGTGCCTTTCCTACTTGCTGCTTTTATATCCGCAGAGGGAAGAAACTTGCTCTCGGATGCTTCAGGCTGGTGCAATTAGAGGGTTAATTTGTGCCGGTGATTGTGTTTGACTGTGGCTGTCAGAGACTCCTCTTGGGTGGCTCCATGGGTTGTGTGCGCCTTGTGCCATGTCCCTTTTGTACAGTCATTAGCAGTCTGGAGGGTATCATTAGTGGTAGGCTTTTATTTCTGAGATGCTTAGCTCTCCCTCTGGAGTTCTGCAGGGATAACACCATCTTCTCCACTGCATGTTGTGCTGGAAATGCAGATCATGCTGGTTTAACAGGTACCTTTCCTGCAAGGCAGCTCTGTCCTGGGCTCCTCTGCAGTGTGTGACAGTGATGCTTGTGTCACTGTGGGCACATTCCACCACTTGGCCCATCAGCCTTTGGCCAGCCCTGCTGAATTAATTGTTCCCTGCTCTTCTCCCTCCAATGCATAATCTGCAAGAGATCTGGGCTTGCAGCAGAAGTTGGTCTATTGGAAAGTTTTTCTGAGACTGTTGATGTCCTTCAGATGAGCCGTTCTGCTTCCTTTCTGCACCTCTCAAACAAGCCAGGTAATGATTTTTCGGGAATCTTTTTACTCTTCTTTCTGCAGCCCTGCATTGTACCGAACTGTACCGGTGGCAAGGCACAGCACAGGAGAGGGTAAGACTCTGCATTTTGAAGCCTGTTTTGGATAGTGTGCAGGAGAGGATGCCCACAGCAGCTGTCAGACTGGGGCTGTAAGAATTGTGTTTGTTCAGAGCAGAAAAGGGATTTCAGGTTGCCTTCACCAGGTTAGCAGCTCCACACCAAACCATTTCTTGGCAGACATGAGCTCTTGCTCTTATAATTTTTATAGCTGTGATGGAACCTTGTTCTGTCCTTCTTCCTTCATGGCTATTGCCTCTGCACAAGGCAGCTGGATAGGAGAGGGGATTTGCAGATAGCAGAAGTCTTTCAAGCCAGCTGGCACAAGATTTTCATTACCCTCACCCAGACAGCATGGCAGCACAGCACGTGGGTTGGACACAGCTCACTGCACCGCTGCTCCTGACCTGCCCAGCCACTTCCCTCTGTGCCCGTCTCCCTCCCATCCCACTTTGTTATTTGAACTGTGTGCCAGGTTTGCAGAAGTGCCTGGCTGACACTGCATTGCAAAGCCCTGGGACTTGTCAGGCTCGCTTCTGAGAGTGCAGCCTGTGCTCCTCTGCCCCTCAGGCACTTGTGCTAATTTTTTCCTCTGAGCAGTTGAGATCAGAGACTATCACTGTCCCTAAAGCTCACATCAGGCATGTGGATGTTCTGGTCTGGGAGACGCAAATGTTCACGTGCTGTTTGGCTTTGATTTTTGCAAAGGATGTGTTTCTTATTTCTTTGTGCAACATTTGTATTGCTCCTGTGCCTAACAGCCAGCAGTGCCCAGACCTGCTGGATACCCGGCTGAGATGGGCACTGAACAAACACAGAGCATCTGGCGAACGACCCATGTTTTTTCTCTACTTTTATTAGATGGTACAAAGGCAGGGAATGTGTTTTACAGGATAAATAGTTATTTGATATGGGAATTGGTTTGTGGTTTTGTTTTGGTTTTTTTACTTTCCTATATGGAAGAAATAATAAAAAGCCTAGAGTACCTGCTTGCCTAGTGTAACTCCTTCAGTTTTCACAGACTTGGCTCCAGGGATGTACTTGGATGGCCCTCATATGTTTGTGGCCTGTATTTGAGAGACATTGGGAATTTTAGCCCTGCAGTATGAGGCAGGATACCAAAACACCTTTGTAAAAGGCAGTTAATCACCTCCTGAAGGGAAACTTCACTCCTCCCCTCACTTTTTTGCCCTCCCTATATTACCATAATGAAATGTCAGCTCGCCACCAGCTTTGCTGTGGAGCAGATGTCTCCTCATAATTACTGTTGTTGCAGGGTTTTCAGTGTTTATCCTGACTGTCTAGCTGGGCTGTTACAGCATTAACTGGCTCACATCACAGCATGACCACGTACTTGCTGTGCGTCTGGAAGAGGATGGAAGCGCCAGTGCTCTCCAGCAAGCTTTTGTCTGCTGGGTCTCCAGATCAGCTCTTTAATGTGCCAGGGACAGCACCCCTGACAGTGCTTTAAACTAAGGAGAGGTCCTTGCAGAAAAAGTCTCTGCAAGCATGACCTCCACTCCCAGACATGGCTGCTGGAAAGCTGGCTTGAAAAGAGCAGAACAATTACATGAAGTTTATTCTTTCTCGGGATGCTCCATAGCACAGGCTGCTTTTGTGGCAGTGTGTTGACCAGGTGTGTAGAGCAGGAAGGGATTAGACCAGCATTTTCCCTCACAAAATGGTGTATTTCCTAGGAGATAGGAAAAGTGCTCATGGGCAGGTATAAAACCAAACATGCTCTGTTCGCAAGAAGGAAGTGTGGGCTGGGGGAGGAGGGAGGCTGGGGGGTCTTGTTCCCCTCGGAAGGACAGTAAAGACTTAAAGGATTTCCTCTCTGTTCAGTACAGTCTCCTGGGTTTTCTGTAGTTCTGCTTTTGGGGTAATTTTATGTTCTGCAAGGTTTTTTTATTTTTTATTTTTCAATTTGTTCTCCAAGTTCCTGACAAGTCAGCCACTTACCTGCAACTCCCTGCTGCTGCTTCACTCAGTTGTCCAGAAATGGCTTTCTTACAGCTGCAGTATTGCTTCCCAGATAGTTTGTAATGAGTGAGCTTTTTTTTGGTGCTGGTGTTTTCAGTGCATCTCAGCCTTCAAGCTCTTTGCAAGGGTTTCTTTCATTTTGGATGTCCAAGCAATTCATAGTGCCCATAATGGTGACTGCTCCATGGTCAGAGGCATCTTTTGAGTTGGAAACACCAACTGATTTCTGAGCTGTTGGCTGGCCTTGGTGCTGGGCTGCTAGTTGTCCTGTTTTGCCTAATTACCTCCTTTGGGCCTGTTTCATTCTACCTGTGGTTCTGCCCCTTTTGATTCGCTTTATTGCATTGCAGTTTCAAAATAAACAAGTTAAAAATGAACCTCTTTGTTTGGATCCATACAACAAGCTTCCCAACCCATCAGCTGGTCCAATGAGGCCAAGCAAATCTGCAAGATTTGAGTAATTTCCTTCTCTGACAGCTCTGCTCGGTCCTGCTGGTTGGGCTATTTTTGGGTTTATGTCTGTTCTTTGCATAATTACTGGTGACAGATGTATTTTGGAGTGTTGTGCTCTGTACATCTCAGTGAGGCACCGAAAAGGAACCGCTATAGGAAATGGTACTTCTACTGCATTATATTGTATATCCAGTAGCAGCCTCGAGTTGGGGTGCCTGAGCTCGCACCTTTAGTTTCATTCTCCTGGAAAGGTTTCCTCTGGGTGGGTTGGCTGCTGTGGCAGACCATGCTCCTACTTTTTTTTTTTTTTTTTTTAGTGCACTACCAGAAGATCATTCACCGGGACATCAAGCCTTCCAACTTGCTCTTAGGAGATGATGGACACGTCAAAATTGCTGATTTTGGAGTCAGTAATCAATTTGAAGGGAACGACGCCCAGCTTTCCAGCACAGCAGGGACACCAGCCTTCATGGCTCCAGAGGCCATTTCAGACACTGGCAAAAGTTTCAGTGGAAAGGTAGGTCTTTGCTCACAGTCTTCTGGGACCCCCAGGCATGGCACAAAGGGCAGCACCACACCTGCATCCTTTGCGTGTTGCCCACCCAGGGGTTATTGTGCAAATTGGGGTTGTTCAGTAAAACCAGAGTTCTAATTCTGTGTTCAGTCCAGGCAATCTCACGTTGGTTGCTCTGTGCAGTGGGCAGACTGACTTTGCTGCAGAACTCTGCCCAGAGAGGAGGCATGTTAGTCTTTTCCTTGTCCAAAGGGAAGGGAGAAAACTCCCAATTCCCTTCCAGAATAATGAAGAGGCACAGGGAGCTGCTGGCCGCCAAGGTCATGTCTTGATCCCCTGAAAGTCAGGGATGCTGTGAAGTGCTGTGATGCGGATGTGGGGATAGGGTCTAGTGTGGGTTTTTGCCTGGAATAAGACTTTTGAGATTCATCTCCTCTTTGATGTTCAGCCCTGAGAGGTGTCATATCCTGTAAGAAAGGGCTGCTTGCTGATCAGTGCACTCCACAGCAAGGTCAGGGGTGGCAGCATCTGGCCCAGCACAGCCCTCATTACCCAGGCATGCTACAGATGCCTTTAGGAGCCCAGCTTCATAGAGACTCTGCACAATAAAACAAAAAGTGTTGAATGCATACAAATAATGTTCTGTGATTTGGTAGGAAAATCCAGCTCATTCGGATCATCTGTGTTGCATCTCATTTACTGCCTGTGCATGCTTTCTTTCAGGCACTTGATGTATGGGCCATGGGAATTACCCTGTACTGCTTTGTTTATGGGAAGGTAAGCTGGCTTTCCGATGCTGGAGCCCTGCATGGGAGTGTCTGCCTGCCTGGCTTTTGACTCATTCCTTTCCAAATAAAGGCAGATTTTTAGTAACAAAGACCTACCTTCTGCAAGCTCCTGTTTTTCCAAATCACCCTGCAGATGAGAAGGGGCTGACATTGTGATCTGTGGAAAGGCTGGTGTCTAGAGTTGGCCCCTGTAGTCAGAGCAGTTGTTTGTGCTACAAACCCAGAGCAGCACCAACAACAGTTTGTCAGGGGGTTATCCATATTGCCAGTATTTAGAAACAAGCCAGATAGAGCATGGAGAGGGGCATAGGCTTGATCCCAAGCCACTGCAGCACTTTATCACTCCAGATTACAGAAAGCTCTGTCTGCCAGAGCTGAACTGGGCCAGATGGAGGCCACTTTACCAGAGCCAGCTCTTCAGAGCTGCCTCTGCAAACTCCATGTCCTGTCATGGCATTTTCCTCTCCTGTGGCCAGAAGCCCCTTGTCCTACCTGTGCTCTCCCAGGACAAACAGTACAGCTGGTACCAGTCTGCATGTGCAGGTACATTACCTGAACCTCATGTCCAAGCATGGACCACTGCAGATCCCTCCACACGGGTACAAGGCATCCAGCTCAGGGGTAAGAAGTGGCTGGGGGAGATGGCAGAGGCAGAACTATCTCCATTGCTGGTGTGATATTGCTGAGCTAAGTCAGGATGGAAAATACTCTCTGACCTGTGTCCATAATGATTTGGACCAAACCCTTAAGTGAAAGGGTATGACCTTGGTTTTACATTCTGTTATAATCTCATGGTGATATTACTTCCCTCTGTGCAAGCACTAGCGGAAGGAAAGGGCATATAAAGCCAAGCACAAGGATATGCTTGTCTGTTCCTTGTGACCCTGTACAGTAAATATTGCACATTTTGTACCTGTTTTATATTTCATAATTTAATCTGGCTGGGCAGTTTGGGACAGGGCCTGCTAGCAGCCCACAGCCCACTAAAACAAGCATATCTGTTCCTTCAGTTTTGATGCACATGTTCACAGGGCCTGTGAATATGCTGCTGCTCCTATCCCCCGCAGTACTCCCCACAGCTCAGTTGACTGCCTGCCAGTTCTGCCTGCGCCAGAATCTAGATCTAAATGGATCTGGTGTAAAAACTTGTGCTACAGAAAAATATGCTTTGAGTCCAGATATCTGAATTTAAGCGGAAACCCAAGTGTTCTAACAGTAATACCTAGCTCCAAATGGTGCTTGTCACAGAGGGACCTTGAAGCAGTGATACAAGCCAACTGGTATCGGTGTCTCCATTTTGCAGGTAGAAATAGACCAGAGAAAAAGAGTAGTTCATGGTCACCTGGTAGGCTGGATGGGAGGGGGCTATCCCAGTCCGGTTATGTATTCCCTAGATCCCTCTGCTGCTGTTCTGTGTTTATTTTTTAATAAGGAACAAATCAATTTCTTGCCTTTGGAAATTTTATTTATTTCCATCTCTGCATAAAATTGAGAGAGAGCAAACAGAGTATACTTCTGTTACATGAATGACAAACGCCTAAGCAGTGCCAGGATCTCTGACAAGTGGAAAATCTTATGTTTGCTTTACAGTGCCCTTTTATAGATGAATATATTCTGGGTCTTCATAACAGGATCAAGAACAAGCCTGTAGAGTTCCCAGAAGAGTAAGTAAACTTTACTCAGCTACTGTAAAATAAAGTTCAGTTTTCAGTGTTATTCACCGTGCAGCGTAAATGCCCGTAGGTCACCACAGAGGGAAAGACAAGGGCAGGCAAAGTATTTTGCATTTTCCTGGGTCCTTCACGTGGGTTTTGTGTAGATGTTGTTGTCAAAGCATTACAGCTGCCTCTGCTGCTCCTCTGTCCATGTTGTGCAGGCAGAGACTAAAGGAAATGGCTCTTCAAATCTATGGAAGTGGAGGTGTTTCAGTATGGGTCTAGGGAGTTCTGCCCCAGCTACTTGATCCTGGAGATGCTGGAAGCATGGCTCGGGTGGAGTTTTGTGTTTCTCCTACATGGTAGCCACTGGAATGATTCAATGGATTAGTTTTCCAAAGCAATGTGGCTTATAGACCCTGGTCTTGGTGTAAGCACGTGCTACTTCCATGGACTTACCTTGCAGCTGGGGGAAGTGTCTGATGGAAGGAGGCTTGTCCTGAGATACCCAACCACAGCTTGGTGCATCCCCACTCCTCTGCCTCCTCCATCCCACTCCAGGAAAATACAGGTTTGTCTTGTGTGCTGGCAGACTGGGGCTACTTATGAAAAACTCAGAAATTAATTTACCTGCTTGATATTGAGAGGCTGTCCCCACCCTGCCTTGGTCAGTGGGGAAAGCCCATGTTGGTGGAGACGGCTGGGCTGTGTGAGGCGGGACAGCCGGCTGCGCGGTCACAGCGCGTCCCCTCTGACCACAGAAGTGACTCAGCGAGGGCAGGGGGACAGGCCAAGGCTGCTCACGGGAGGTTGGAGCAGTGGCAAGTTCAGCGTTGAGGCACTCAGCAGTGAGTCTTTGTGATCTTGTCAGATGAGCCTGGCAGGAGATGATTACACTTGATGTGTGCTCAGCTGCCGTCACCGAGCCACCAGGCTTTTCCTTTCATGTATTGGCCACTCCTTGGCATTTCTTCCATCTGCAGGCCTCTGGTGACTTCCTGTTGGTGATTAATTTGTTTCTCTTGGTTACTATCGGATGAATAGTCAAACCTGGACTCTATTTTCCTCCCCAAATCAACACAGTAGACAGGCAAAGATTTTTCGACCTTCTTGACCCAATTACTCATTCTAATAAAAATGTAGAGATAAAATGACTTGATTTAAAAAGTGAAGAAATTAAAACTCTAATGAAAGGCACATCTGGCAGTAAAGAGGAAGGGAGGGATGTTGTCAGGCAGCCTGCAATATGTGCATGTATCCACCATGTATTACATGAATTTTTTGTGAGATGCTCACTGAATTTTTAGACACCAACAGCAAAGGGCTGGGCCTCTGCCTTGGCAGTCCCAGGCTTCCTTCTGAGTCTGCAGAAAGCAATGGGTGCTCAGGCTGTCCTATTTTAGACATCTGCTTTAGATGGGGTGACTCATGCCCCAGGCTCCAGGGGCTGTATTAATTACCTCTCCATTAACTGTGAAGCACAGCCACTGCAGATAGGGCAGACAGAGCTGTCTCTGCTCAGGCTGTGTGGCACACACCTCCCAGGGACCCGCACCACAAGGTCAGGCCACTTGTTAGATGGCGAACACAGACCCCGGTTGTGGGGTATGGAGCAATTCTGGCAAGCCAGCCCTGTGCCATTGGTGAGGTTTTACAGATAAATAGGTTTCAGGCATTAAGAGCATGAAGGCTGGTCGTGCCGCACTGCCATGTTCCCACCAGTTGCTCTGCGGTCAGGTCAGGACTTTGTCCTGACAGCACTGCAGCAAAAATAAAAAATTGTTTATGTTTCCCTGGCAGTCTTCTCTCTGCTTGCTTGGGTCCTGGCAAAATGCCCATCCTCTCTCAGCCATCATATATTTGGGTTAGCAGTCAGCTTACAAGTGACTGTTCCCATCTGTCTCTGCAGCAAGCTATTAACATTTAATGGGTTGTGCTAAGAACCTTTTCTTCATTCAGACATTTCCTTCAGTGATAATTTGGCTGTATGATTTATTTGGATTTTTTGGTGACCTGCTCTCCCAGTCTGAAAAAAAAAAAAGCTGCACCCCTAGTTAGGTGTTTGGAGGAGCAGAGAGTTACTGGGTGTTGACGACTCTAAACTACATTTATTTGTTAGATAAAGGCAGTAACAGAGACGCACATAAAGCTGGAATGGCCTGGACTGGATCCACCCTGACCTCCCACAGAATTAGCACCTCACTACAGTTAGGAATATTTTGGTTTCAATTTATTTCACCATGGCTACAAAAGTCACATTCCTGTTTGCAGACAGTCCATGGAAACTCATTGCCTGTTTCCTGACAACCTTTAGGACGGAGATAGAGCTGACTGTTCTGGCGTCATTGTCCCTTCCCTTCCCTTAGAGACGCTGGGATAAATATTTATTGCTCTGGAGTTCTCATTCATGTCAGTGAGTCCTTGGCATGACAAAACATAAATGGGGTTAGCTCACACCGTGATGATCCTGGCATGACTAAAAAGCAAGCTGAAGAAGTTTATGTCCAGGCATGTAGTAAGGGAGCCAGAAGCTCAGTGTAGTCCCTTCTGGTGAAGAGCTGAAGTCCAGGACAATGTTCTCTGACCTGCAGGCACCCTGTAAAATGATCTGTGGTGCTGGCAGCCCTCCCAGATGGGTGCTGAGCTCTGTGATGCTTGGCATTTTCCTGAGAGCCATTGCAGGACTATGACTGAGAAATTCCAGATAACGCAGGCTTTCCAGATGAAAAATGTCATCGGGTACAACATGCACCCTGGAAGAATGGAGAGGAGAAAAAACAGTGACAGGGTGACACTGTCTATCACCTGTCCGGAACCCACCTGACACTTTGTGATCCTTTTTACAGTGCTTTTCCTTATGACATTAATCCTGTGTTGCATAGAAATCAATCTGGTGCCCAGAAATGTTATGTGATTATATATAGTCTACTTGTATTTTAAATAAAGCCATTGCCAGTTTGGCACAGATCTGATGTTAAGTATTATAAAAACACCATCCCACCCGCATCTCGGCGTGGTCCTTCATTGAGAGTCTGTTTATTCTGACCTGCTAAATGCACTGTCACTCCCCATAGCTGTTCCTGGAGCTCATCTCAAGAGCAGCACAGTTCTTCCCATTCCCACCTCAGTTGACACCTGCAGTGCAGCCGAGGAAGTGGGAAGCCTCTGAGGACTTATCCTGCGATTCCTCTTGCCTGGGCCATATTGCCCCTGTACTGTGGACCCTTGGCATAACTCTGACAGTGTTCAGGCTTTAAACTGAACCCGCTTCCTGCCCCTTCCCACTGAATGAGCAGTGTTTCCTTGTGCATGGTTGTTAAAGATCCCATAAACAAAGTCCACATAAAGTATTCATAAATTATTAAATAGCAGCTCTGTTTTCATCAGGCTACAATATCCTTTACTGCGATATGGTCTTCATTTAGGTTTATGTTAGTTTATTCCCTCCTCTGCTTGCAGGGGTTGCAGAGGAGGTGGGCACAGCACCCGGTCCTCATCAGTGTTTTCAATCCAGCCCTGCTGGGGAGTGATGTTTTATGCTGCCAAACCCCATCTCCATGCAGAAACGCAGCTCCTCAAAAGTAATTTGTGATACAGCCTTTCAGCTGCCTGATACAATTCTGTTATATGCTGACATTTTATTTCAGTAGCACTTTGATCATACAGGTCAAGTGTGTTTTAAAGACAATGCCTGCATCATTAGCAACAGAAAATCATTGAAGCTTAGGCTGGAGTGACAGACAGCAGGACCAAGGGCTCTGTGTAAATAGGGTGGCTTTTGAGTACAGGCACTAGCATTTAGATCTTGGAAACGGTGTTAAAAAATTAGATGTATTTCTCGTAATCTCATCTGTTCATTCCCTCCTCCTGTTACCCCAAGGTTGAGCTATACAGGTAGGAAATACCAAGCTATCGAACTGGCTGCCATCAGTGTCGTTGGAAGGCGTTTAATTAACACAACGTGCAAGCTTAGCTGGGAACTTGAGTGTCAGGTGGGGATGTTTCTTCCAGCATATGGATGCTCATGATGCAGGTTTGGCAGATTAAGTCGTGCCCTTCTTGTTTCGTAGAGCCCAGCTCCAGTTCTGCTCTCAATAACACTGTGTTGTCCCAGAATCTGTCCTCTGAAATTCCCCTGTAATGTGTTGTCTTTAAAATAGTCCTTAGATCCTTTCACCTGATCCCTTGTCCTGCATTTTGAGAGCATGTAACTGTGTTAGTGGGCAGAACAGGATAACCAAACCCTGGAGCAGTGACTGTGACGCCTGAGAAGGAACCAACAACTAGACCTTCCTTTCTCGAGCCAGGTTTGCAGGGAAAATATCTTCTGAGCAAATCCTCTACCAAGTAACTGCAGTAAGGACTGTGCATGCCTTGAACACTTACAATTCCCATGTTAACTGTATACTGCTATTCTCTTTACTCAGAGCACAGATAAGTGAAGAACTCAAGGAACTTATCCTACGCATGCTCGATAAAAACCCAGAAAGAAGGATAACAGTCCCTGAAATTAAGGTAAATTGGACATCGGTATTAGTCTTTTGTCTCAGCTGATTTTGTTGTTCCTTCGGTACCTTCTCATGAGGCAGAGTTGTTCTTGGTGTTTGTTTTGGGAGCTTTCTCTGGCATGCCGCCTCGGAGAGTGCTCATTTTGCAGCATGTAACAGCTCTGTCACTGCTGCTTGCTTGGGGAATATTTACAAAAGCTTTCTTGTTTACTTATTTAAATTAAAATCACTCAAACTGACTGAGCCTCAGTGAATTCCCAGAAGAATCAACATTGTCATGGGGACTGCTAGCTGCAGAGCTGTCAGTGCTGTCAGTGTTGGACCTGTGTTATGGGAGCTGGAAGTGTGTTCCTCCTCTGGTGCTTGCAAGGTCAATGGCCTCAAGGCAGCACATTTGTTTCTGTCAGCATTACTTACTAATAGAAAGAAAGGGTAGGCTTGGTAGAGCACAATGCTTCACAGGGTTTGGCTTCATTCTGGTTTTGGATGGGCTTTCTGTCCTCCTGTCACCCATCACCGAGGCCTCGGACCTGCTGGAGGATCTTAAGATTTCCACAGAGATCCATCAGCATCCTCTGCAGGCATGCCACTCGCTTTGTCTCAGACCAACACCAGCATATTTACCACCAAAGCTGACAGTAGGAAGGTTGAGCCTCAAGAAAAAATGTGACGTTCCTTTCATCCATGCCCGGGAGGCCACAGCCAGTCATGGTGGGAAGTCCTTTGGAGCTGTATTTAAGCGTTTTGCTTGGTAGCTCTCGCAGGCATTTCATGTGGAAACCCATGTCCTGTAAGACCCCTTGGGGAGAAGAGCAGAGCTGGGTGCCGGATCTTATCCCTGGCTGTGCACTGAAGGTGCTTGCTGCGCTTGAGGACTTGTGTTCGATGCTGAAAGAGCATGTGTGTCTATGCCAGGCTGGGCTCTGGGCTCAGCCCAGGGCTTTGAACACAGCTTTCCTCGTGTTCACAACCAAGGAAACCATCCCATGAGAGAGAAGCAGTAGAAAAATGGCAGCTTTCCTCTGCTGTTCCCACAAGTAAGATGATGGCTGAGCAGCTTCTTGGCAGAGGTGGCTGTGGAGTGACTGCCACCATCACTGAAGGCCCTGGCCAGAGGAATCCAGCCCACAGAGCACAGGAGAGCCTGACGTGCAGCTGATGCAGTCCTGGTGGGGAGATGGCACACTCCCTCTATTTGTATTCACAGACAAATCCCAAGGAGCTTTTTCACTCTGCAGTAACATATAGCAGGCCATGCAGCATCGGGGCTCCAGTCTTGGCTTCTTGCATAGTCAGACGTTTCTAAGTGGCTGCTCCAGGACATCTCCTCCTCCTTCCCTTTTTGTTTTTCCCCTGTTTTCATACTCTTCTTTCTCTTTCATGTTTCTTACATGTAAGATAAAATCCTGACAAGGCTGCAAATGTTCTTCTGCTGGCAGCATTAGCTCCATGCTGTGTCTTATAAGTGGTCATTTATCACTGTGATAGATCTGTGATGTCTACATTGAAGATAAACATGGCAAGAGTTGGAAGGAGATGGTAAAATTATATAAGGGGGTTAGGCTGGACAAATATCTTAACTGCTTTGCCCAACTGGGTTTGGAACTACTGTTCACCATCAAAATAAATCAAGTAAATAATTCTGTATGAGGAACACTGAACATATGGCTCGACAGAGTCCTCTTCCCTAGCTGAAAGGTTCGCAAGCCCCAGGCAGGCTGCAGGGCTTCGTGCACTGGTTTCACTTAAGGCTGGACATGGTGATGTGCCTTTGAAAAGAGTTGTTATAAGCACAATTAATGATCTTTGGAAAACACAACTTAATTAAATGCTGTAAAGCAGCTCATCACTAAACCCTTGGAGACCACTCTGGACACCTGCATACAACTCATTGGGATGGCAGTAGGCAGTGAGCATCCATCCTAATTAAACTCCTCGTCCTGGAGCATTTCTGGCAGTGACATTGGATGATGCTCTCCCGGACAGGCAAAACGTCCAGCCCTGGATGTTGGTGGCAGAGACCTTTACCCCATCCTGTTCTCAACTCCCTCCCTCAGCAGCAACATGGAGGGATGGTGGGAAACTGCCTTCCCTCTCCTTTGTGGGTGTGTGGGGGTTTACATGGTGCCCAGGTGGCAAGGTGTGTTATTTTGCCTCTTATGTAGGTGGGAGGCCACTGCAGTAGCACGAGGCCTCAGTGTTCAGATGCAAGTACTCCATTTTAAGCACCTCAACCCTTGTTTGTGCAGATTTGTAAGTGATCTCGATTCTCTCAGGTAGCGAGCACACGTAATCCTAGATGAAATGGATGCATAGGAGAAAAAAAGATGAAAATGCTTTGGATTAACTCATTTTCAAAGCCTTTCAAGCTTGATTCAGAGGGTGCTGGGCTCCTCCAAGGTGCCAGACAGTGCCAGTGGGTGCGACAGCACCAGGCATTAGGGGATGCCATCTAACCAGCTGCCAGATTGCAGCCATTTCCAAGGGAGCTGGTTGAAGCACATCACTGGAGATGGAACATGGAGCAGTGCTAACAGCTTACCCCCCTTAATCAGTCCTGTGCCCCTGTTTTCCTCCCGTCACTGGCACCATAGCGCTCTGCTGTAGATGGGAGAGCTGTCTCAGCGTTCTTCCCCACGCAGGTGCATCCGTGGCTAACCAAGGGTGGCGAGGAGCCCCTGCCGCTGGAGGAGGAGCATTGCACAGTGGTGGAGGTGACCGAGGAGGAGGTGAAGAACTCAGTGAAGACGATTCCGAGTTTGCCAGCTGTGGTATGTATAAACCACAACCACATCCTGTGCATGGGTAAAGAGCATGGTACTTGCTGAAGCTTTCAACTGATGGAGGAGGTTTGGAAAGGGTACCTATGGGCTCCTGGTATGAAAAGCTTGGCCTTTCAGCCCAGTGTGAACTTTCTGTGTCTCTGAGTACTGCAGCAGCCTGACTCTGCAGGGCCTGACTGCGTGAGCAGTCCTGTTTATGTCTGGCTGCTTTCATAAGAGCTGTAGGGTCACACCCCAAAGTGTCTGGCATCAGACATTCCAAAACACCAGAAGCATCCCAGGTGTGTTTTGTTTTATTAATCTAAGAGGTTCCTAAGACACCTCATTTGGATGCTTAGAATGAAGGCTCCAAACCTGGAGGTGTGACCTGGCCAGAGAAGCAGGGAGAGGACAGATGCATGTGCCTGCCAGCCTCGGGGACTGCAAGTGGGTGTTGAGGGCACTCTCAGCAGTTTGTGTATAGCCAGCTGGAGCTCTGCTATGGGCAGTTACTACAATGCGGGTGCCTTTAGGGGGCTCCTCTTGGGGAAAGAGGTGCTGAGCACAACAAGGACCTGTTTTCACAGTTCTTGTGATGTTGACATAGACACCTGCCCCAACAGCCAGCTGTGGGAGTTAAAACCATCTTTTCCCCTTGATAGCAGGATCTTTGCCTTTGAACCCACAGGAGCTAGCATCAGCCTGCAGGCAGTAGTGCCTGCCTGGGAGGATGGCCCAGGAGACCTGTGGCACTTCCCCCTCATGGGCTTGGACCACCACGAGTGGCCAGCAGTGGTCAGCAGCACCTGCTTTGCCTCTGGCATCCAGAGGAGCTCACCGCACAAGGGAGTGGCGTTGTCACTGCCTGAAAGTCAAATAGTTGTTCTGTGGGTTCCTTTAGTTCATGCTCTATCTGTAATGCTGTTAAATGTGTGTTGAGTTGTTGAAGAAGCTGTTGTCAGAGTCCTCTGAACTAGCTTCAAGGAGTCAGTCCTGCAGTTCTCGCTAATCAGTTTTTCTTTCTCAAAGATCCTAGTGAAGGCCATGCTAAGAAAACGTTCCTTTGGAAATCCATTCGAGGCTCAGACGAGGCGGGAGGAGAGGTCCATGTCTGCACCAGGGAACTTACTGATGTATGTATACACAGCCTTTCCGGGCTCTGCTGCACGTGCAGAGTAAAGGTGTGTGGGGAGGGTGAAGGAAGCAGTTTGCAAATGTTTGTGTAGCATTTAAGGGTGAAACTCCCTTCTAAATCAAACACTCAAGGTAAAATCTACCTCAAGTCCTCTAGGATTAAAATAAAATGCATTAAAGCAGCCTAAATAGTTGCAGTTCTCGCTGTAAGGTGGGTTTGGCCTGAACACATGTACGGTCTGGTTTTTAACCTGTTAGTTTATAATACACTGTGATCAAAGATCCATTAGAGATCGGTGAACTGAAATAAGTTTGAGTCTAGTCTAGATATGTATTGGAGGGTTTAATTCTTCACTCCTTTTTATGGACAACGAAAAAGGTGCCAGATGAGAAGTTTGAATGTTTTATAAACTCAAAATGAGATTATGTGGTTTGTCTCTGGTCCGGGGCCCAAGTCCAGGCAGAGACACCATGAACACACTTGGGCAGACAGTGGAGAACACTTTGACATTTTCATTTGAGAAAGCATACAGTGTTTTTTTCACGCTGCCAGCTATGAAATAGTGGAACGCATTGTAACGGGATATTTGGAGGCTGGATATAAATGGCTATATTAGGATTAAAAAGGGAATAGACAAATTAATGCCTGTTGGATTCATCAACAATTTTTAAATACAGTGGTCTGGATGTACAGGGGTAGTCGGAACATTTCTCTGTCCTTTATTTGATTTTTTACTCTTTCTCCCTCATTTTTGTTACCAGTCCCTTTTGGAGCCAGGATTCTGGGCCATTAGTCCAGTAAATAACAGCTAGACCGTTAGCCTGACCTGGGACAATTATTTTCATGTTTCCACCCCACAGGATCTGTAAGACTGTGGTTCACAACAAAGCTGTGTTGTCCCAAAATGATGCTTTTCCACTCAAAATCCCAGTACCATGGCTAGCAAACTCCCACGAGGGTGTGCTAAGAGTCTCACCACACCTTTGACAGTGCAGATGGAGTGTCTCTTTCACAGGTGTGTGGGGATTTAAGGGCTCAGCTCAATTAAGGATGCTAATGCTTTAGGGCCAACTGTGTATTGGAGACTTCAGTAAAGTCTTTGCCTTTGAGTTCAGGACCAGTTAGTATTAGACCCTGGGTTAACATTTAAACACCCCATACACCAGTGCTGCTGTGGGAACACAGATGAAGAGCATGGCAGTCACAGCTCCTTTGCCAGCTTAGCACAAGGGATTTGTCCTCATTGACTTCCCTTGGCTCACTGCCTTCCAAATTAGTTATTGCTAATTTGACACATGTCCCTGCCTATGTCTTCACTGTCCTTCCTGGTCGCTCTATAGCATTGCTCTGAGATGGGGAAACTTCTACTAAATTTGAAGAAAAACGTATTGTATGCTTCCCACTGTCCAGGACAGACAATTCAGAGCAAGGTAGGATTTATTTTCAAACCCTGCCTGAATTGATATTTCAAGGCGGTCTCTTCTAATACCCTGAGCCTGTTTCCAAAAGGGACCTGTTCCCTTCCACCTTCATCTGGGATGCTTGAAAGCCCCTGTCGTTAACCACCTGGTGGGAAAACTTCATGAGCCTCCATGCTGTGCCTGGTTCCTGCCTGGAGTCAGGTGCTGCTTTATCTGCTCAGAATAAGTAAAGTTTGTTAATCTATAGCTGTGTAGTTTCTGATTAGCCACATTATCAATGTCTAATCCATTTTTAAACCTTTTTAGGCCTTCAGGATGAACTGTAAGCCTCCACTTTTGTTTGTCTCCTTCCTAAAGTTGCTAGTCATATTATTTTCAACTTATGCAAAACCAGCATCTTTCCCTGTCTACTAATTTCAGCCCCATGTTTGCATTCAGGCTCCTTGTACAGGACTGAAAGGTTTTTGAAAACCATGTATAATTTCCACTGTTGTTTTGCTGTGCCCAGCGCTCTGGGTTTACAGAAACATGTCAGGTCAGTCTAAGAGCTTAAAAATCAAAAGAGAAAAAGTGAACGGTCTTCGGATGTGCCAGTTCTCCACTGCACTAATCACTTCATTTCTCAGTCTCATGCCATCAGTGACAACTTTTAGCAGTAACAGTTGACTTTATCCTAAGTTAATTCATGCACAACTGGAGCTTTGAGAACCCATCTTGAAACCCTTCTGTTTAAAAGAAAGACATTGGCTAAATCTCTCCAACATATAGTGTTATATATTAAACACTACAGCAGGGATGCTTTTTTAAGGGATGGGGATTATTATTTCAAACGTTGAAAAATGTTAAACTGGTTGAATCTAATGAAAATCACTTCTAACTTAAATAGATTTGTTGCATCTAATGACATTGATTTTAAGTGAACTGAGTCTAAATGGGAATGTTTCTTGTTCAGTGAGTTATCTCTTGATTACAGTGTTATCTCCACAGGGGCAAACAGAGCTGGACACTAAACCCATCTAGTTCTTAATTCCTAGTGGGTGGTTCTCTAGTAAAAATACCCTTAATACAGATATAAGATAGAACAGCAGTGAAATGTTATGAATAGCACTGTATTAGTTAAAACAGGTTTTGAGTAAGTGTGGATGACTGCAGCTTTCTAGGTCCAAGCAGGAGCAGATATTGTTGTTCTAGCATAAAGGCTCTGGACAATTCCTTCATGTCAGACACTGCTTCCACCCCTGGAGTTGGAGAGGGGACCCCAAAAGTGGGACTTATCAGCAGGGTAGTGCCTGCAGCCATTGCTGCTCTCTGGACACGCTGCTCTGTGGTTGCCTGCAAGGAGCTGAGCAAAAAATGAGCCATAAGTTCTCAAGCTCTCCACCACAGAGCTGCTTCTCCCCAGTGACAGTGTCTTTAGAGAGATAAATCAGCTTTTGTCGTATTGTATCTCCTAGTTATAGGTAGAAAATAACTTGTTGTGTTTCTGTGTAAGAAAGAAGAAAAGCAATTAGAAAACTCCAGTTTCACATTCAATTTATTTAATTAGGCTGCATGTGAAATTGCCAGAGCCCCACTCACTGCTGCTTCAAGCATCTTAACATCTGTGCCCATACTGAGAATGTATTTTGCAGGAAATCCTCTGACAGCTGAGCCTGCTTTCTCGTATTTGATGCCCAATTGATGGTTCTTAAAATGGATCTGTCCTTTAAGCTCACTCTTTGGGATTTGGAGAGGAGGAAACTAAATCATGCGGTTAAATCTTTTTTTAATTTCTCCCCTGCATTACCTATTCACAGTGTTCTGGGCTCTGTTCTTGGAAATGCTTCGTACAGAAGCTGCATGTGTAGAAGTCTTTGTGATAGCAGGAGGTCTTTCATGTTTGCCGCAGCCTTTGTTCCTTTAGAGGACACCATTAAGATGCTGGTGACTTGAAATGGTTTGTAAATTAGTACTGGGAGGAAAGAGGGCTTTTTTAGCTCTCCTTAGATCTGGAAGAAGCAAATCCTCTCCTGGGTGTTATATATTGCTTTAATAGCACAGAAAAGTTAAAAAGGCAGCTGTTAAAATGGCAGGCACATTCAGCAGGTAGAAGGGAACTAAAATGAAGATGCTCTGCTTAGCAGTTCTTGTTTTGCAATGGCTGCCTCTCCCACGAGAGCACTTCCCCACACCTCGAAGCCATGTGTGAGTGCTCCTGGCTTTCTCTTTACCCTGCGAGCTGCGTGGGGGCTGCGGCTGGGGGGCTGCGTGGCACCGGGTCCTGCCTTTAAAGCTTGCAGGATCTCCCACAAATGCAGCGATTCACTGAGCCTTGCAGATCCTGCGCACCATGGCCAGGTTCAACCTGTCTTTAATGGTGGCTGCAGAACCAATCTAATTTTTCCAGTTGCAGAGTATTTTTTTAAACCGAGCTGTTTAGTGCTCACAGCTAAGTTCTGAGTTTGTTAGCAGTGTTTGCTACATTTCTTCTGCCTGCTTCAGATTTCTCCTAATTGAGTCAGCACGGGCTTCACCACATTTTATTACTCTCATTTATTGCAACTACTACCTATCAAATTAATTGCTGTGTTTTGACAGACCCAATTTACTTTTCCATTATGCCTGCTATTACTATTGATGAAATGTGGTTGTCAGCTCCTGTATGGGGGATCAGTCTGTATTTAGAAAGCCTACCCTGTTTCCAGCCTTCCCAAAAAGAGAGCAAAAGAGCCGTCACTGCCCTTAGGGCCATACTGTCGTGTAGGCTAGACATGAGGAAGGTGGGGGAAGAAGGAGCAAAAAAGTGACTGACCCAAGTCTCCAAGCAGAAACAGCTTCTCCCAACGCAGCCCAGAGGTACCTGCCTCCTGGGGGCTCTGTGCTGAAAGTCCCAGGGCGTAGTGCCATAGGGCTGCTCCAAAGCAGGCTGCAGAGATCCCCGGGGCAGCCAGGCTTACAGCATCAGCTCTGACAAGCACTTCTATCTCATCATAAGCCAGTGCTGCCACCACCACCACCGGGGTAACTCCAGCCCCGTTCCCACAGGTGAAACCACAGGACACCCCGTGGTGCGTACATACCTTCTGTATTCTCTCTCTCGAGCAGGGGCACGCTTACTCCTAACAGCTGAGGTACTAGTCCCTACAGGTGGAGAGCAGGACGTATCCTCCTTGAATTGCTGGAACTGTCAGGACTTGGTCTTTGCTAGAGCTCGGGGTCTGTCTCTCCAGTCTCAGGAAGATTTTGGATAGGTACCACATAGATGCTGTCAGAACAGAGTCAAACCCAACCAAAAGCTGTACCAATTTTCACTGCAAAGAGAGAACGGCATGTCTGGTAGGAAGAGCCAAGCCCCGCGGCGCAGGTAGGTATCCTCATCGTCCACCTAAGGATTTGTGGCATCAACTGTGGCACAGGATTTTCCTCTGGCAAAGACCCACGGTCAGCAGGACCCTGCAGTGAGGTCCCAGCACTTGTGTGGCTCTGCCTGCGTTGAGCTCAGCTGCTGCACCCCCCATTGCACGTGGTGGCGATGCCGTGACAGTGATAGGACACGAGGCCTCCGGAGGTGCCGGAGTGCATGGCCCAGGGCAGCACAGCTGGACACCAGCAGCATGCTGGAAGCCATCTGGAGCCTTCAGCAGTGGTAGGGCTGGAGTGGGTTTGTACCAGTGCTTGTCTCATCTGTCCTTCAGGCTGCAAGTAAACAAGACTGATGTGTCGTCCTCCATTTCACTCTGCTCGCTAGGCTTGTTAGGTACAGAAATATAAGCTCCTTTGCCTGCTGCCATCATCTTCATGATCACTTTCTTCCTTTGTCTCATTGTTTTGCTCTCAGGGACAGACTCCTCTTAAATACATCTGCATGTTTGCATCCATCTTTAAGGTAATTCAGTGTTTGTGTTTCCCCTGGGTGCTGTAGAAACGTGTGTCCTCTCCTCAGCCTGTGTGATTTGTGTGGTAGTGAGAGCATTTGGCTCCATCCTTCCTTCCTGTAGGAGCAATTTTACTGCAGTAATTCTGTGTGTGTGACACTAATGTTTATGTATGCTTTTTTTTATTATTATTATTTGTGGTTCTTTGGCATTTCAGCCTTCTTTGGGGAGGGAGGGGTGAAAAAAGCCAGTTGGGTTTTAGCAAGAACTGCTGCTCAGCACAACAATCTCGTAGGCTATAGCTACAGATTTTGAAAAAGGCTGAGCTTTGTAATTTGGGCTCAGGTTTAATATTTAGTGGTTATGCAAATGAAATAGAGCTAGAGCCGTCTCTTCTCCAGCTGCTCTGCCACTCCCGTGCGCTTCTGTCTCTGATGCTGTGCTGGGAGGGCTCTGGGCTAACCGAAATCAGGCTCTCTGTGTGACCACCCACCCCCCTCAGCCGGGACTTCATTAAAACGGTCATTTGTCTGCACAGACCCTTCTAGGAAGCTCTTGATCCAATTAATTCTGTTAAATAACAAAATAACATTTAATGCAAACTGCTTACAGACATCTCAGTGTGAAGTCTCAGGATCTAGTGCTTAGGCAGGATGCAGCCTCCACCTGGATCTGGGGAGACCTGGTAGTGCTCAGAGACCAGGGAACAGCCACATGCTGCTCAGTACCTTTGAGAGCAGCCTCACGACTCTGGAGACTGGCTGGCCTGGTTTACTGCTCCCAGGCGAATGGGTGAGCTGGAGTGAGGATGCTGCCCGCTCCAAGTGAGGAAGGACTTGCAAAGATTCTCCAAAAATAGGAGAAGACAGGCGGAGGAGGATGGGGACTGACATGACACCATCGGTGACAGCTGATGCCACTGCCTGCTGCTACACTTCCCATAGAGAACTTTCCCAGAGAGGAAAGGGGACTTCACTAGCCTAGAGGAGGGCAGATTATTGGTATTTAATGGGGGCTCAGTGGAGGAATTAAGCACTTACCAGGAGTGTGTGTGTGTGTGTGTGTATGATGTGATTCAGCTCTTTGTAGGTTGTCCCACTTCATCCCTGTCCTGTGCTGCCTGTGTTTGAGGGGAAGAGCTGAGAGGCTCCTTCCTTGCTGGGCACAAAATACTGTGTAAATACTCAGGCTGTGATCCTCCTGCAGCTGCTGTGGTTAGCAGCGGCAGGGTCTCCTGGATAATTGCACAGGTTGGGCTTCACTCACTTGTGTTAAAAAACAGCAGAAATACAGTCTTGTTTCTTAAAAGAATTATTTGTTGGAGATTGATGTTCAGCCACAGGCCTCACAGCACGAGCCCTGGGTCCCATGCAGACTGCAGAGTGCTGATGCTGATCTCTGCCACCTTAGTGCAACCCGAGTTTAGCTGGTATTTGCCACTGTGCAGGTGTCAAACTGTTTTGTGTTGCACCCCTCTTGCCCTGCCGCAAGGTGCTGGGGGAGGCAGAGGCTGCTCGGGGCAGTGGGGGAGCACTGAGCACAGCCCAGGCACAGAGCAGGATGTGCTGGGCAGCTGCGGGCAGGGACCTGTGCTCTGCCGGAGAAAGGAGCCCCGGCTGATGTGTGGGGTCATCAGTCATCTAAAGAGGCTGGTGACAGGCACCAAAGATGCGGCTGTTCATCAGCCTCCCCCCTGGGGAAGTGGTCCATGCTCCAGGTTCAAGGTCAGGTTTATCACAGGGCTTTGCTGGAGCAAAGGGAGATGGGAACATGAATTTTGATCATTTCTGGTTTCTTCAAAAAATGGTGTAGAAAAGAGATCTGTGTGTGCTCTCAATGTTGTTCCCAGCAGACAATAACCCCAGAGCCCCAAACCCACACTTCCCAACGCTGTGAGCTCCAGGCACGTGCAGGAGTGCTGACTCTCCCCTGCCGTCCTCGCAGGCTGGTTGTGATGCAGCCAGGCTGGCTTGAGCGAGGCCAGACACCCTGGGAGGCAGCATCACCTCCTCTACACTCGCTATCATCACATCTTCATGATGGAGAAACATCCATGGGTTCAAGTCATGTGTCAGCTGTGGGGTGTTGTGAGTGGCACCTGGAGGTGTCACGTTTTTTCCCTTCAGCCCAGAGTAGTGACAGCTTTCTCTGGTCAGAGCTGAGTCAGGGACTGTGTTACGGATGGCCAGCAGGATGTTACTCCTCAGGGATGCCCCCAAGTGCAGGGCTGCTGTGTACGTGTCTGCCAGCACAGCTGAGGCTTGGCCCAGGCTTTGTCAAACTGGCTCGTTCACCTCAGAGCCTGTAGAATCCCCCAGCCCGAGCCAGCAAAATGTTCCATCAGCCTAAATGTCTCCGCTCACACTTGAGAGTGATGCCCTAAGCAGCTCCGAGCCTGCCTCCCCACTGGCATGTCCCATCCCACAACAGCAAAGCTCAAGTCTTTTGCGTAGCAAGACACTGAAAATTAAGAGTGGGGCAACAGGATTGAAGGTATCATGGCGTAGGTACAATGCAAGTAAGTTACTTTGGCTGTGTTTTGGGGACTGCCGCTCTTGGGCTGAGCAATTTTGGGGACCAAACTCACAGAAACTGAAATCAAACAGCTCTTGTGTAGGGAAAACTGGGTTCTGGTAGAAGCATTCAGTTTTTATTGATATTTACAGTGGGATTTGGAGAAGCAGTTATGGCATCAAGCCATCACTGTTCTTTAGAAAAAAAAAAAAAAAAAAAAAAGATTAAAGAAGTGCAAACCAGAACTCCCTAAATACAAACTAGATCATTTGGAAACATTGCTACTGCTCTGCAAGAGTTTCTCCAAGAACCAGATGCCTCCTTGTGATGCTGCAGCCAGGAGAAGGGCATTCAGGGAAGCACAAAGCCCAGTCTTCAGGGTGCAGAGACCAAGCAAGAGTCTGGGCACACGCTGCAGAGCACTGCAGTGCATTGAGCAGGGATACTGCTGAGCTGTTTACGTGGTACCACAACAGCAGGCTGGTTCATTGCTGTTCCCTCTTAATATTGATGTGTTGACCTGGGTTGCCTGTTGGAAATAAACCCTCCGCTTTTTTTCTCCCATTGCTATGTGCCTATAATCTCTTTATTTCCTTGCCATTCATGTAGAAAACAAGGGAGCAGAGAAGGAGGCCGGGATCCGGAGCTGCCCGACGTGTGTGAAGACGAAGCCACGTCCTGAAGCCACCTGGCTGCCGCAGGCTGGTCGCTCACGTGCTGCTGCTGTTGTGCCCATCGTGGTGTTGTCTAGCGCACATCTGCCCTCATCACCAAGTCCAGGGCCTGCAAAGTGAGAAAAACAAAACCAAACCAAACCCAAAAACCCCAAAACGGACCAACTCAGAAAACCAGAAAAGAGGAACAGAGCAGCAATAAGGAGAAGAGTGAGTCCTCGGGCAGCACGGCTGGCAGAGGGCTGGCTCAGCCTCGTGGACGGCTGCGTTCCTCGTGCAAGGTGTCCGTGTGCTCCTCCATGTGTGCCTTGCTCTCCACTTGTGCTTCACGTGTGGGCTTTGTAGTTGGGTGTCTTGGCCGATGAATGTGGTTTTATTTGTAACGCAGCAAACCAAACATTGTCTCAGGGGTTATTTGCCCCAGAGGCTTTTTTCCTTGCTTTTTTGCATTCTCTATTTGAAGCATCAGGAAAAAAAAAAAATTACATCAGAGCCAGGTTTTGTATCAGAGTGCAACTGTTTTATCTAATGAACAGGGAAAGCACTTCTGTATATCAGGACACAGTCCTGCTTCTGTTGGAGCTGATGGCAAAATTTCTGTGAATATCAGTGAAGTGAGGATGAGGTCTTGCTTTTGGAGTGAACGCTGTCACTCTACGCCTTTCGCTCTTTTTTTCCTTCTCCTCTTATCCCTCAGTTTTGCACAGTGTAAATCCTGCCAGCATCGATGGCTTTAGTCAGGGCAGTGTCGTAGAATAGAAGAACCACACGATGTTCCCTGTAACATGCCATGAGCCTTTGAACGTCGTCAAGATCTGGGATACGCTGTGACACGGAAAGGCCCAGTGCACCGAAGCCATCTGCTAAGGAGTGTGCTCTTCCCAAAGAGCCTGACTGCACCCCACAAGCTGCACCCCTCCTGTGCACACAGGCGTTGTTCTCAGAGCTGAAAAGCAGGCAGGTTTGGGATTTATTTTATTTAAGGATAACTTCCTTTCCCTCACTCATCTCTTAGCTCCTTTAATATTATGTACCTGATGCTATTAAACTCTAATTTCCTGATAAATGACCCAAACTGGGAGAGCTCCCTAGGATGGAAAACATTGGTGGAGGATTTTTAGACTAAGAAAAGCTACAGAACACAAATGAGATCAAAACTTGATCTTTTGTTTTTTAAGGCTTTAATTTTTAATTTTATTTTAAGACTGTAATTTTTATGCACGTGCTGATGCTGCTATTTTATCCATAGATTGCTTCTAAATTTGAGATTAGAAGCTTCATCTCTACGGTTTGACAACAGGTGAGAGATTGCACTTAAAAGGGCAAATGCAGCTATTTCAGTGGCTGTTGACTATACAGACTGTGTGTATAATCAGGAATTTCACTCTTGCACTCAAAGAGTAAAAACCAGTGATATCAGTCCATCAAAATACATGTCAATATTTCCCCTTGAGCTTTACGGGGTCTGAATATGCCCCTGGAAAGCCAATGGGATTGGGTTCTTATTTTATAGTACTTAAATAAAGGACACGATTAAATTTGGTTCCTACATAATCTTACTGTCTTCTTTTAGGTTAATCCTGAGGGCTTGGGACTTTGTTCCCTGATTTTTTGTGTGAAAGGGACATGTGTACAAGGGTTGTTGGTAGTGACTGGTGCACTGGTGTTCCCGTTCTGTTTCCTGCAATGGAGTTTGGTGGTTCCCAGCATTTTCACAGCTGGGCTTTGCTGCCCATCCCCAGCCTGCTGCCTCCCCTTGTTCATCTTCAGCCCCCACAGTGAGGTGCCCAGAAGCAGTCCCCAGCCTGGGCTCTGCCGCACATCTCACCTGTAAATAGTGGCAAATTGGGAGATAATATTGCAGCTAATATATTTTATTAAGGAGACCTTTAATTTGTAAAGCAGACAAAGGTGTTAGATCCCATAAAGATTACTGCTCTGGGCCTGTGCTCTGCATCCCTTGCATCCAGATGGTAAATGCTGCCTGCCTTGGTGTGTCTGCCTGTGCGCTCCACATCTCCGAGGGCTGTGGTGCAGCCCACGGGGTGACACACTCCAGCCTGTGCTTGGATCCTACTGCCTCGGAGTGAAGATTTCAGCACCCGGTGAAAGGGAGTGAAAAGGGAGATGGGGATTTGGTAAAGGCTGAGAGCGCAGCGGGGGCTCCACAAATGCAGCGGGAGGGACCGGCCGGGAGGAGCCCCTGCCTGCCCGAGGGGTGGTCTTGGAACACAGACGGGTCTCTGCTGGGGTGCCACCAGGTGCTGCTGCACCCCAGGGGCTGAGCTGAGCAGTGGGAGCAAACTGTCCTCCAGAAAAATGGGTTCTCTCCAACTGGTGTCCCCAGGGCTGGCTGCGGTGCTGGGCAAGCCCCCAGCCTGCGCGGAGGGGTGGCTTCGGGACGAGGACGTGTCTCAGGATGTTGCCTTATTCCCGAGAGAAAAGGGAGTACCAGGAATCCAGTACCATGAGATTTCTGAGGTCTAAGCAGAGCTCTAAGACTGCAAACATGGGGTTATTCATTGCATTTTTAATATATAGTAAGAATAATTTGCTAATCCAGTCAGTTGCTGGGGTTATTCTAATGATGACCAAACAAGTGGGAGCTAGCGAGGCAAAGCTGCTGAAGGCTGTTTTCAGCCTCAATTAATGCAACCAAACGAATCCTAATTTACAAATTAGTTCTATGTCATGTTCCTTTAGTGTAGCTAATGTGCTGCTTCAGTTTTGGAGAGGAATGGGCGGAATGGGTGATTTTTTGGAAACCTACTTTGAAACATTTGCCCTTTCAGCTGAGAGAAGTTCTTCTGGAGCTCTTTACACAGCTCCAAGAAACAACCAGAGTTGTACAGCTGAGCTTTGTCGTAACTTCAGCAAATCTGACAGTCTTGTGGGTCTTTCCTTTATACTTTAAGAAATCATCCGTATTATGTTGCAGACAGCAGCCTGAAATTTGCATGAAATTAAGAAGGTGCACTAGCAGCAAGAGAAACACTCGGATTTATTCAAAGGTTTGGTAGAACTCCTGCAAAAATATGCTCTGCCTCTGGCTTAGCTGAAATGAGATCCTTGCTTGTTTATGTGCGTGTTAGGGCAGCTCAGAGCAACGCTGTTTCTGCTCTGAAGAAAGGAAGAGATTAAAGAGAGAGTATTTATTTGAAAATAAACACCTCTGGAAATCCAGCCCTTTTATCTGTTCAGGAAAGTCATTCTCTTTAGCTGGATGGATAAATATGTGTCTCGCTTCTCTCTGTGAAGGAGGGGATGGGGTTTGGTGCAGCAGGGCTCCCCGAGCAGCGAGAAGAGCTGGCAGCAGCGCGCTCTGATGCTTTTGGATGTGCTCTGTATTTTTTCCCCTCCAAATCCTTGCTTGCGTGTGCTAGTTGCGGAGCACCGGCATCCTGTGAAAAGAGTTACCAGGATGCTCCGAACTGTCTTGGCTGGGCTCTACATCCCAGCAGGGCGGCTCCTTCCCCCGCTGCGTGATGGTATGGTCAGCTCGGGTCAGCTTTGGTTGGCTTTTCCAGCTTGGGGACGGGCCCAGGTTGAGGAACCTTGATGAAAATTTCTCTTTCAGGGAAATTGCACGTCTTTTTGACTTCCTGGAGGTAGATTTCTCTCTGTCTTGCTCAATTAATAGCTCTGGGCCTTCAGTTTGGGAAGTAGTACTAAGTAAAAATCCTGGTTTAGTCTCTCCTGTCTGGTGCAGAGGAATGCTGCAGTGAATGTCTTTAACCCTTTGGGCAGGAATACATTGCTATGAATGTCACGCAAATAAATGAGGTTTTCAGCTCTTTAATGATGTATTGCAGCATGTGAATGGATGCATGGATAACCACTCACAGCGTTTATAAGGGCTCTGCTTTGGGCAGTGGTTTTCCCAGTGGTGCATCCGTGGGAGATGGCAGCGTGGGCAGACGTGGGGTAGCCACATGATTTAGCGCTGGAGCAGGAGGTGTGCAGAACAGAGAGGGTGTTTGTGGGGTGTTTCCAGGTGTCCATGCTGCTGGGGGCAGAAGGAAGCCCTGGAAGTTGAACTGCAGCACTGTCTCTCCAGCGCAATCCGTGTAGGAGCCCGTGTTTGCAAGAAAAACTAAATCACCTGCAGTAGTAAGTGTGACTGGGCTGTGATTTTTTTTTTTTTTTTTTTTTTTTTAATTTTTTCAGTGCCTTGAGACACAAGAAGCAAGCTGCACAGCAAAAGACTGGGCTTTCTGAAAGATCAAGTGCACACATGTCTTTGACATGTTTTCTTTATCTGCATTTTGAGGGTGGATAAGTCAGGCCTGTCCTTTGCTGGTCATGGAGGCATCAGTTATGTATCTTGTTCATGTCGTATCTGGGACCAACATCCCCTGTCCAGATGGTCGTTTTTGCATCTTGCAGGTTGCCAGTTAGAGAAATCTTTGAGTTTCAGAGCTGAAAGTGCACCTGGAGATTTGAGGGAGCACTGCAGGTCTGCAGGCGCGGGGGCTGCAGCCCCTCCCACGGCAGGGAGACGTGGGGCGGTTGGAGATGGAAAATGGGGCAGCTTTGGGTATCTTCTGTCATGTCCCCTGTGACACACCATGAGGGGAACACCTGATAAGTACAGGGTCTCTGGCAAGCCCAGCAGGCTCCTGCCACTGTGCCCCTTCCAAGGCAGGCAAAATGGTACAAAAACCCGCTGAGGCTAAAGACACCCCCATCTCCTTGCTGCGTGGCATTGCTAACCCAAACTGTGTTGTTTGGGGGTGTTAGGAAGGGTGGTTTGACAAATGCTGCCCTGGAAAATATTCCTGGGGAATAAAACAGGGATGGTGGGAGCAGCCAGCGGTCAGGGCTGGTCATGGGAAAGCTGATTTAGTGTAGGGGCACGTTCAAAGGGAGCCTGCCGGGGGGACTGTGGAGCTGCTCCATGCAAAACGAATTGCAGCTCAATGAAAGGACTCCCAGGACGGGGTTTAGTTTCTTATTTATTGCCAGACTTGCAGCAGGGAGCTGGTGGGAGGAATTTTATGTTCCTTCAGCATGGCTCCGTCTCCTGAAGCCATCAGCAGTGCTACAGCAGGGGCTGAAGGAGGTTTTTCTCAGTTTCTGTGGTGTGTGGCTGGGGGAGCTCAGCTGCTCTCTCCAGCTCAGTGCTTTCCCTCATATCTTGCCCAAGAAGGCCAGGAGCTTTGTCCCACCAGCCCAGGGGCTTCATCCCAGCCCCTTAGAGACCCAGGCTCTCTCTGAGGGTCCCTCCTGGCTGCCCTCATGCTCAGAGCCTTCATCCCCCATCAGCTGCAGTGATCAACATCCCGTAGCTGGTGCTCTGGGCTTTCCTACGCCGAGCAGCACCATCAGGCAGGTGAGAAGCTGCTGCATGGTTGCGAGTCACCCTTTGGTGATGCAGCTCATTCAAGATCTTCAGAACAAACGCAGCCAGGATTGTTGTGTCTCCAGAGTTGTCTGTGGGCAGACTGGCTGTGTGAGTTAAAAGGATCATTTATGGTCTTAGACACCTTCACCAGTGATTTCCAGGAGTAGAGCCCACACCTTCAGTGTTTTGCTAGCTGCTTGCTATTTCTTGTTCTGCTACAGTAAAAGATGGTCCTTCTTCCTTCTTCCGGATGGGGAATCTCACCTTTGTGTCAGATGGTGATAGAGGAAAGGCTCCTTTCTGCCCCGAGGGGATGGGGATCTCAGTAAAGGTGACAATGTTTCCTAAGGAAGGAGGTCTGTGCTGCAGTGCTGGGGGTTCTGCTGAGAGCTTGAGCCCGTTGGGTGTCCAGCAGGAATACTGGACACTGGAAAGCAGATAGTGGGTTGTTGTGTGTATATATAACTTAGTTTGGGTACCAAACTTGTGCGCTTTACCAGGGCACATTTACAGTGTTGTTTGCAAGCAAAGCAGTGAAAGGGGTTTCTTTCCTGGCCCAGAGCCTCCTACAGAAGACCATGCTCTGATCAGGTCCCTCCCAACCTGAATTAACCCGGATTACCCCATGACCCTGTTACTCTGAATGCAGCCTCCCACAGGACCAGGGGAGGAAAGCAGCTTCAGAGCTAGTCGCTGCCTTTCACCTTCCCTCCCCTGAAGGAAAGCCATGTACGCTCAGAGTCACTGCTAGCGGACACCCTGTCAGTAACCACAAGCCATCAGTCAAAGCATTCCAAAAAACCCAGTGTAAATTCAAGAAAAAATAAATTGCAACTTTTGAAGGTATAATTCGGATCCTCTGTGCCGTAATTTTGCTGCTGTTTCTGATTTATAGGCCTGTTCTGTTAGTATTTAAGTCTCTTGTTATACTTGACGTTAAATAGATGACTCTGTATGTACTCTGCTATAATTCAAGCATGATGTATATGCACTCAGAGCTGTAATGGCATGTGGCCGTTACACTGTAAATATGTACCATGAATAGAGAGGCTATTTTTTGCATGCTTTTGTACTCTAGAACTGAAGA
The DNA here is from genome assembly GCF_003259725.1 of Athene cunicularia. Classification (NCBI taxonomy): domain Eukaryota; kingdom Metazoa; phylum Chordata; class Aves; order Strigiformes; family Strigidae; genus Athene; species Athene cunicularia. Next base: position 8,277,466 of record NW_020799124.1, on the reverse strand, counting down.
GAAAATGACAATAAAGTCCACAGAAATGACACTCCGTGCAAGTGCAGTTCCTAAGGCGGCGCTTGCTGCTGGCTCTCGTGTGCTCTCTGCTGTTCAAGCCCTCTCTGTGCTTTTAGCTGCAGCAAAGAGGGGTTTACAGGGCCTCCACCACCCCTTCTCTCCCTTCCCTTTCCCTTCCCTGTTGGGCTTTTCCCTGGATGAAGAGGCTCAGGGACCTATCGTGCTTCAGTACCACATCACCAATCATTAGAGCACCTTGCAGTAATGTCACCTGTGAAGCTGTCTTGCCTTAATGGCATTTTCTTCCCAAGAAACACTGTGCAAGTTGCTTTGAAGAGGGGTTGGCCTGGGCTAGAGCGAACTCAGCATCTTTGTGGTGTCTATCTCATCACCTGTCATTAATGTTTTTCCCAAATGGACACAGGATGGGCCCAATACTGGACACATGTGTTAATTCACGGGGATATAGGCTGTTGGCACCTTCGAGTCTGAATGTGAAGGACACAAGGTCCAAAGCACTTATAGTGTCTGGTCTGTTCACTGGGACGTCCTGGGCTTTCAGTTCTCCTGACACCTTCACAACCTGTTCCCAAGTACTGCAGTGAGCTGCCCAGGAGGAACTGAGTCTCCCTGAGCGCAAGGGAACAGCCAGGCTCAGTGTCCCCTCCAACAGCTCATCGCTCGGGGGGCTCAGTACACAGTCCCTTTGGTTAAGCAAACCAGACTCAGCTTCCCCTTCCCATCCATTTTTTTGGCTTCACAGTCAGGGGGCAGAAATGGGGAGATCAAAACCTTTCCAGCCGGAGATGATCTCACACACAGGTCCAGGTCTGTGGTAGTGCCCAGACAGCAGAAGTAAATGGAAGGAGAGTCTTGGATGCACCATATCCTGAAGTGTTTTTCCAGTAGAGCTGTGCTGTTCACTGTTGTGAGGAGGGGATGTGCTGGGGGACAAAAGCTCAGTTTTGCTGGATGCTGTTTCTAGATGCTTCAGCAAAGTCTCCAAGTGTGGGCACAGCTTTGGAAATCCCTGATGTCCTGTTCCTCCCTCCCTGAAGAAAGCAGGAGCCCGCTTTGTGCCCTGAGACAGTTGTGTGTCAGGAAACTCATCCTGTCACAGAAACATCCCTGTCCGAGCCAATCCTCACATCTTCCCGGACAGCCAGCAGCTAACAAGGCACGGCCATGCTTCAAACTAGGATGTTACAGCTTCGTTTTCCCATTCTGCCTGCAGCAGCAGACTGCACACTGACGACTGCTGTTTCCCAGCAAACCACACTAAGATAAAAACTTGCTCTTTGTTTTTCAAACACTGAACAAAAAGCACTCTTAGGTGCAGCCTCAATTAAAACAGCAAAGGGTTTTGCTTGGATTTATACATGCTATGGGCTTTATTTCTCACCTGGGGGTGTTTATTCCTTACAAGTCCAGTCTTTGTGTTTTTGGTAAGGGAATGGCCCCCTCCGTGTTGGCAGCGAGGATGGGTGGCTCGGCTCTCCCAGAATCACCGCAGAAGTGGCTGGAGCTCCGTGGCTGCAAGGAGCAGGGGCTGACTCGGTGCTGGAAAGGAGAGGACAAGCTCCATTGCCAGCTCCTGTGGGCTCAAAGCAGCTGCTGAACTTCACTGTACACTTTTATCCTTGTCTTTTTTTTCCCCCCTCAGTTGGGTTTCCTAGCTTGTTTCTGGCACACCAACACCAAATTAGCGACTGAAGAGGTGAAACCCCCTTTGGGGCCGGGTCACTCAATGCTGCAGCAATCCTGACCGGCCGAACCCAGCAGATGAGGAAGGTACCACATTGCCTTGTGCTATCGGAGAGGTGGTTTGTGTGGTAAGCACAGAAAAACATGCCCAGATGTGCCCCAGTGCCATAGCAACGGGGCTGAACCCGCTGCAACAACTCACGGAAAACCACTCCGTAAGAGGGGCGGCAGCAGCTCGGGTGTGCAAACAGGGACATTGAGGACTCTTTAATGAACAAACACTTTTGCTGGATTAATGCTATTGCCCGCTCCCACGCTGGGTGGGAGCGTTTTGTCAGTGAGTAAATAAAATATTAAAGTCACATAACTGCTTGTTACCCAGGGATAACGGCATCCTGGTCCCACCTCGGCAGGTCACATCGCCACCATCACACATCCAGCCCCGAGACATGGTCAGTGATATGTCCCAGGCCAGGAGATGCCCCCAGGGTTTAGGGTCATTTTAGGATCTCGCTGGGGACTCAATTTGAGGGTTTATCCAGCCAAGTAAATGGCTTGAAAGCCACTGCCCCTCATTTTCTTTTACATGGGCTGTGTTTCCAAATGGATTTCTTGAGCAGTAGGTTATAATTTAGTGCTTATTATAATATTCATTGAGCTGACTTTTTCTGTAGCATTATACCAAATACTAATTATTAGAAATTAAGGTGACAAGAGGGAATAACATTCTGAGTTGTGTGAGTAATGACAGCCCAGGAGGGATAAGTGAGGTAAAGCAGCAGGAGAATTTCCTTTCTAGAGGGAAAAGAGAGGTAATAAACTCCCCAGAAGCAGGTGCACAGGAGCCACGGCTGCTGAGCAGAGGGTGTGCAGAGAGGTGCCGGGCAGGGCAGCTGCCGGGAGGAAGGGGACAAAAATATTGGAGTTGCTGGTGAGTGCAAGCAGAGGGGTCGCAGGCGTGGGACCACTGGGTCCAAAACGTTCAGCTTTGAGGCATCACCACCTCGCAGGATCCATACAGGGAAATGAACTCCAAAGGCTCAATCTTACATTGACAGTATTTCTCTAGTTCATTTGCTTAGTTTATTTTTTTTTTCCCTTTTCAGGCTGAAAGTAAATTTTCTATGATGACTTCCAACAAAAGATGGGAGGACGTTTCTGCTGGGTCCGATATCAGATACCAGTGCGTGTCCTTGCGAGCTGCAGGTTTGGGTGCTGGTAAGCAGTTGCTGCGGAGTCTTTGGGCACAGTCCAGCTACAAATAGGTGGTGGTTTTAAAAGCCTGAGACTTTAGTTACAGCCAAGGTGGAGCTAAACCAACCTCTGAACCACACTTTGTCATGCCAAGTTCTGTCCTGAGAGCCATGACTGCCACTTAAACTGCAGCTCTGGTAGGAGGGATGGAGGTGGGATGAATGGCTGGGGAAGCACCCAGAGCCATGCTGGGCTGGGCGAGGGACAGGCTTTTCCTGTCCCCAGTGAAGGGGGAGCCGTCAGCCCTCAGAAGACATGGCCCCAACTGGGAGTAACCCCATTATAAACTTCACCCTTTATTGTTATCCCTGCTTCTCTGCTCCAAGCTGTGCGGCTGCCCCCCAGGCTTCCCTCCACCAAAGGCTGTTGAAGCACACTCCATCCTTCCTATGGTTTAGCGGTGGGGAGAAAGATCTCACGTGAAAGCGATCCCTTTATTGCCAAACATTTCCAGGATTTGTCTTGTAACCTCCTTGAGTAGGAAAAAAACCCTTTACCATGTTCTTTTCTAAAGCAATTTCCAGGGAGGATCAGCAGACACGGCCAGGAGCCGGCAGCATCAAGCCCTGACCGAGTTTCTTCGCTTGATTAAATCAATGTTTTGCCACTAATGTGATCTGAATGCCCGTTTTCTGTGCCCCATTTATTTTAATGTGGGGGCTGGGGTGCAGGGGGAGGCAGCACCAGAGCAGCTCTCTGGAAATCCCACCGAGGCGCTCAGCCCATCCCATGTCACGGTGTGTGATGTGGTAACACATGGGGGGAGAGTGGCCGGACACACCAGCTGGGATAACTCACATCTCCTGTGGTGCCTCGCAGCACCCGGCTGTCTCCCTGCACCCCCGCCAATCGAGCTCTACTTTTTTTGGCAGAGGAGGTGTCTCAAGGCTGTGTTTTGGGAAGGGGGATGCTCTTGCTTAGTCTAGGCCAGCCAAAATCCCTATGAAAAAAAAAAAAATTGGGCATAATAGGTGGGTTTTTTTCATCATTATAACAAGATGGTGTTGCGTGAGCAGCTTCTCCCTGCCCTGTGGACCCCTCCAGCCCTGCTGCAGGATGGGGACGGGGATGGGGACAGATTGCCGGCAAGGGAGGGAGCTGACCCACCACCAGCTTGAGGTGAAGCAATTAAAGTGTATGGCTGCCACCGGCGTTTCCTGCCTGTAATTAAAACTTTTAATGAGGAGGCATATGGTAACCCCTCTGGCCCCAGGCTGGCATATTGCCAGGTGTGGGTTTATTAACGGCTACTAATTACACTGTCACAGTGTATATGTTGGGGAGGGCTGCATCGCCTGGCCCCAAGCACTCCAATTGGCTGTGAATGCTGTCAAAAAAATTTTAGTTTTATTTATATTTTTTTCCCCTTGCTTCAGAACCTTGAAGCCCCAGGTGTTTGCAGGGCATTTTGGAGACACCACCACCCCTGGGACACAGCTCTGGCTCCTTCCCCACTAGACCTGACCCCCTCCTCCATGCACAGGGGCTGCAAATCCGGCTGCACGTTCTCCCCGCAACCAGCTTTTTACTCGTGGAGTTATGATGAAAACCTGACAGGCCCAGTAGCTGCAGCGGGGCTCAAAGCCTTTCCCCATCCTGATGGTGCATCCGGCTGCTGGGATGTCCCCGGCCCCCGATGGCTCCCATGTGTCTCCGGACCAGGACTGGGTGTTATCCTGGTAAGAAAACCAGTGGCTGCATTCCCCTTAGACCTCAGCCCTGCTGCTGGCATGTTTATTGGACTAAAAGCACTACAGTAAGGCTGTTTTCCCCCTCTGCATAAGGATCTTGGTAATGCTTTACAACAACTGGTTATATTTTTTACATCAGCTATTATAAAGTTCCTTGCTCCCAGCCTGGGGCTCTCTGAATCTTCCAGCTCTGCACAATCATTTGGAGAAAATTAGTATTAAAATCAACCACGTGGAAGTTCTCCCCTTCCTTTAAAAGCCAGTCCCTGCTCCCACTCCTGCAGCAGCCTGGTGCCATCCTGTCTCTGCCTGCCCTGTCCCTGTGCCGCTGTCACGGATGGGACAGGGGCTGTGGCCCGCACTGTGCTGACAGGCTGAACAGCCTCGCGAGGGATGGGAGCCCATGGATAGTGGGACAAGGATGGACAGAGGCCACTGGGGATGGAGTCGGGGTATGTGAAGCTGCTCACTAATATCTGGACATCGAGGGGCCCCACAGACATGAGCTCGATTTGGGGCTGGGAGTGCCCCTCCAGTACCGTTAGAACCAGCAGCTGAGGGATGAGCTGCCACAGCACCGAGTGACGCTGGAAAGAAAACCCTGTGGCCTTGGCTGGACACAGTAACACTGCGTGAGTGTGTGAGGTTAAGTGGGGGGTTGTCTGGGCTCTGGGACCCTCCCTGGCAACCCGGGATTCAGGCAGCAGCAGCTTTGGCAAAGCGGCGGCGACAAAGTGCAGCAGCAGCTCCCAGGTTTCTTGCTTGAGGGTGGTGGGTTCTGGCCAAAGGCATCTCCTGCACCGTTCTCTGGAGCATCAGGAAATAATTTATTTTAAAATACTTCTTTATGATGACTCGAATGACAGGAGTGCACATGGCAGGACACAATTTTGGGGAGCAGGTAGGCAGGGACACTGCAGAAGGGCACAAGGCTGGTGCAGGTACAGCCTGGCCAGAGCCCCAGCACCAGCAGGGCTGAGCAGTTGCTACCAGATTTACTTGTTCAAGATATTTTACCTTTATGACATTAGAGGGGATTTTGCTTTAGCACCATGATACAGCAATACAGGGAAATACAACACATTGTGTAGCGATTGCTATGCCCAGTACAACCATCACGCCCAGTAGTGCTGCTCACCCACCGCTCCAGTTGTGAAGAGGGTGCTGGAGAAGCCCTTGGCACTGTGCAAGCTGCCTGGTCGGCAGAGGAGAAGGCACAGAAGTCTGAGCACAAATCAGAAAAATTCCTCTTTAAAGGAAATTACAGTGTCAGGGAGTGTAAACTGCATCCTGGTCCAGCCTTCTGCAAACATGCGCGTGCTCCCTCGTGGCAGGTGATGAATGCCCAGACAGTGTCTCCTGCTCGTTAAGGGTAAAACAACTGACTTACCTCAGGAGACAGCTGATGGCTGGTGGTGCACAAGTTCTGAGGGGGGGGGATAAACCCACCTCTTCCCCAGGCGAAGCCTTGGGCCGGTCTCCTGGTGCCCTCTGCTGCAAGGCGTCCCCCGGCTGGCAGCGCGGCCCTGCCGGGGTGGCACTGGGGTTTTGGGGAGCCGGGGGGGCTCCTGCCCTCCTCACAGTGGTGAGACTCGGCTTCGTTGGTGCCAATTTCATGCTGTGACAGTATTTTCAGTTTCATGCCATAACGTCGGCATTAGGCAAGGTGAGCTCCTGTGAGCATTACCCTCCCTCCATTAAAACTTCTGTGGATATCCACTTCATTCACCATTTTACTGGAAATGCTCTTCAAAAAGGATTTTTAATGCTTATTTGGATTTCATAGGTAAGCATTTTTTAAAATATCGTTATTCCCTCCCACAAAACAATTGTTCTTCAATATACTGCTACCACATATGTTACTGAAATACGCTGGATCTCCTGGTGAGACTTTTTATTACTCTTTGGGAAAGATTATATTTGGCCACACCCTTCTCTATGTATTTCCCCCCCCCTGCAGTTAAAGACTTTTATTCCTAAAGGGGATTTTATGAACAAAAAAGGAGAAATTAGGTTACAGGATGTTAATAGCAGTTGAATTTCAGAAGCTGGTTTCTCCACAGGGGTCATGGCAATTTCTTTTTTAATTCACAGATCTGCTCTTCTCCATAAGTCGTGTATTTGAACTAAACGGTTTTGGCATCAGACCTCCAGCATTTAATTGCAGCTGAAGAGAAGCCTAAACAAAGAGCTCAGTGTAATAAATGTCCTGTTGAAAACCTCAATTAGCTGTAAATGGCTGTCTTACCTGTTCGTTTTAACCATTTAGTCATGCACCCCTTTTTGGGAAATAAATCCCTTAAAAGCTCTAACTGGAGCTGAGAAGTCAGGTCCCCTTTGACGGGGCAGTGCCCACAGAGCGCTCCCGAGCGCCCAGGCTCACAGACACACTCGGGACCGTCAGCGGCGGGACACTCCCCCTGCGGGCGCAGCGAGCCCTGTGGTGGGGTTAAAGATTTCAGATCTCAGTAGTGCCTTTCCCACCACTTCTTCCTCCTCTTTATTTCTAATACAAGATAACTTTGAGGACTTCAACGAATATATCGCGGCCTGAGGAGATGTGGACAGCAATCAGGCTAACTGTGCCCCGAAGGGCAGGCAGCAACTTTGTCAGATTCTGGGGTGTAGTTCTGCCCGTGTGAAAACGTTCAAGAGCTCTTCAGGCTCAAGTTACCACCTCTGTTTCTGAGCAGATTTTTCAGATGCCGTTCTTTACAGTTTAGCATTAAATGAAACAATATCTACAAAATTGTATTCAATTTACAGACCAGCGGCTGCCTGATTTCTGCAGCAAAGCTGATGGTAACAGTATAAAATGAAGACATACTTTTTCAGCAAATTATCTACAGCAGACATTGTGTTAATCAGGACATTTTTCTACTCTTCAAACTTCAAGTTAGAGAATATTAGATAACTTTTAAGTCACTAAGTCGTTTTCTAAACAAGCAACTTGATTCCCTGGTTTTCCCTCCGCTGCCCTCTGGCCTGCACAGACTGACCCTCGCTGCAGAAGTCCAGAGATCAGCATCAGGAATCTCCTCCGTGTGGATTCCAGGAGTCAGCCACACAGCAAGGACATGTGTGGTTAAAGAAAGAGAGTGGTTTTACCCAGCTGATTCTCTACGAAGGTTCAGAAGTCGGGGGAGAAAGAATTGCAAAGTGTATTTTATACTTTTAATGCATTTCTTAATTGCAGTAACTTCTACATTATTCACAAATTTAATGTCTTCCAAACATTTACGCTAGTAAAGTAGAAATCAGTATTGATATTTTGTGATACGTCCATAGCGGAGATTCAAAACCTGCTGAGGCCAACAGAATGATGTACAGAGAGGATAATGTATTCTGAGTCAAGTACAGATAGGAGCTTAAGTGACCTCAGAGAAAACAAGCATACCAATCTTCACAACATTTCTACAGGAAAATCTCATTAAACACAAATAAAATTACTTTTGTTATTTAGTAGAAAAATAGGACACTGGAGAACAGAAAGAAAAACAAACAAAATATGTATATATATAAAGCAACATAAGCTAAAGTAGGACAAGGTGATCGAGTTGCTCATTTCCTCCAGTGACTTCTAGATCTTCGGTCTGTGGAGCAGCGTGGTGTCCTTGCTGAAAGCAAACACAAGCTACCTCTTTGCAAACATATGTGTAGTGGTAATCAACCCTGAAATTTCCACAATTGGGCTGACATTCAGTATTGAAGCAAATAGATCTATTTCCCATCAGAACCTCGACAATCACTGTCTCACTCTTCTCTACGTGCTTCCCAAGTCGTTGGCTTTTAAAACACGGGGAACGGCACCTTGGCCTTAAGCAGACACTGCTCATGGAGTCGAAGTGTCCTCACTGACAAAAACATCCACTGTCACCGGACCTGGCATCAGGCTGGAAACACACTTACACATTCTTACAGGTCTTACTTAGATGGTGTTTTTTAATAATTCTTAAAATAAACAACAGCAATGTTGTGTTCAAAGTTAAAAGTTCCTAAAGTCAGGAAGGTACCTGCACAGTCAGGTTATCCAGCCCAAAATTTATTCTCAATCACCAGTTTTGGAGAGACATTTTACAGGTTTCTTTCTTCCCCTCCTTCTCCAGGGAGCTGCTAAATAGGTGCAAACTGACACAGTTCAACAGTTTTTAGTCTAGACCCCAGTTGGATTGGAGGAGTAAGAGATTAGGGGAGATGTTTCTGGAAAGATAAATCCCTATCTTTTAAAGCAAGATGTCTAAATGATTTTTGTTGCCTTTTCAGAATTTCCATTACAATAACTGATCTTGCTTCTTTATCTTTTTGCTTTTCTCTTCAACATCTTTCAGCACATCTTGCAGTCTCTTAGCATTCTGTGTCAAGAAAGCAAAGCTTTCTTTGAAGTTGCCAGTCCCGTGCTCCCTACAGATATTCTCAAGCCCATCAAACCACTGCAAAATCTTCTCAAGCTCAGCCTGAACAACCTTCTGTTCTTCCAGTTCTGCTCGCAGCGCCTGCCCAGCAGATGCCTCAGCCCTGTACTGCTTCTGCAGCTGCTGGATCTCATCCTGAAGCGCCTGGAACTGCTCTTTGCTGTAGGGGTACTGCTCGTGGACCTTGTCTTCAGGAAGGAGCACATTCTTAGGGATGTTTAACACCAGCTGCAGAAGCACTTCTTCCATTTTACTGAAGAGTTTGTCAAGGTGCTTCTTCATGAAGAGAAGAAATTCCTCTGTACTTTTCCGGATTTGGGAGGGTGTGATTTTACACCCAGGAAGCGCCTCCAACTTCTTCAGGATTACAGTCTCAACCACCAGCATCACTTCGAAGAGGTAGTCCTGGAAGGCGATGTAAACGCGCAGCATGCACGTCTGGGGGGTGAAGCCAAAGAACTGCGCTTCGTAGGCCATGGGGTTGACCGACATGGTGGCGGGGGAAAGCCGGGAAGGGCGGGAGAGAGAAACGCAGCCCCGGGGGAGACGGGCCTTGCTGTAGGCGGGAAGACCGAGCCCGGACCTGAGAGGAAGCCGGTTTCCACAGGAGGCCCAGCGCAGCCGCGGCCTCCCGCGCCGCCACTGAGGCACTGGGGCCGCTCCTCCCGCTCTAGTGCCGCAGACCCAGGC
>NW_020799124.1:8247706-8267665 GCF_003259725.1 Athene cunicularia | reverse complement strand
GGCTGCGCGGAGGGTGCCCGGCAAGGGGGGGACGAGTCTCGTTGGAGCTGTGCCCGGCGGGCTGGGGAGAGGAGTGCGCCTGGGAACCGCGGAAGGGGGTAGCTTGGACACCTCCCCGCCCCGGGGCCGGGTGTCTTCCCTCGGGGCCCTCCGAGCAGCGCCACCGGGGCCCCACCTGTCACCCCGCTGTGAAACCCGGAGAGGCGCGAAGCACAAGCGAAGCGTGACAGTGTGAGGGGGGTATCGAGGCTGGTCTTGCTAGAGAGCTCAGTGTGCTGAATGAGAACTGGCGCTCTTTGGCACAGAGGAAGCGGGTTATTTAGGGGTGTATAGCTTTTTCCTGGTGTATTGACTCCATCAAATCCTGTCTTTTTTTTTTCAGCAATTAGAACTAATCACACCCTTTCAGCTGTATTTCAACCCCGAATTAATATTTAAACACTTTCAAGTAAGTGTATTCTATAGTATGGGAGGTTTTTAAGTAAACGAGTTTCTGAGTGCGTGTTGTCTCAAAATAGTGTTACAAATGACTATGTATTGAAGTTATACTTTTAAAAAGCTAGTGAAGCTGGAGTGCTGATCACTGTATCTTAGCATAGGTCTTTGTTTTGTTGGCTGTGAAGGAGATTCCAGTTACATTGTTACCTGCTTTTGTATTTAGACAATAAAAATAAGCTGTCATGTGTAAAACCCTTCTATTGGTCTTATTTCCAGGTATGGAGGTTAATCACAAACTACTTATTCTTTGGACCAGTTGGCTTTAATTTTTTATTTAATATGATCTTTTTGTATCCTTCATCAAGTTTGGTTTTTTTCCTTGGAAAGCAGAGTTCCAGAGTACGAGCATGTTACTGTACGTGCATATAGGCAAGTTCTTCTCCACCGTGAAGTTCTTTGGAGTCTAACAATGCTGACTTCACTGATGTCATGAATGGACATCAACAGGATTTCCTTCATAAGTTGTCAAGAATTTTGCCGCTTATTTTTGTGTTGTTAAGACTTTGTTGTACAAGCCTGATCCTTCAGGTTGGTTGGTTCTGACATACAGGAGATAATTCCAAGTAACTTTTTTCTCCTGGGTCTGTCCTCTGCTGAGAAAGAGCCAGCTGATGAAGTAAATTGATACAAAACGTACATCTAAACTCATGTTATAATTGAACCCTTTTCCACCTGGATCTTTCTTTAAACTCATTTGTAATCAAATTTTCCTGACCTGCGACTTCAGATATCGTTACTGCAGAATGCTTGAAGAAGGCTCTTTTCGAGGTCGAACAGCAGATTTTGTATTTATGTTCCTTTTCGGAGGACTTCTAATGACTGTATCCTTTTTGTACTCCAGACTGCTTTAGTGAAGCTAAAGATACTTGAATGAGGACTAACCATGATGCTACTTTTATCTTAATTTTTCAAAGATAATATATTTTGTTTGTAGTACAAGGAATGACAGTATTTGTTAAAGTACTTTTGAATGCTTTGTGACTGTTGCTGTCAAATACTGGGCTGTTATTATCAGATAAAAGGGGACTGCTCAGGTGTGTAATCATGCTCAGACTGTCTAAGAGAAATGCTGTTGCTTCAGTGATTTCATGCTAAATTTATACTTTAAAGGGATTGTTTGTGCTGCAGGTACCCTGAATTCTCCCACAGGTGTTGAATTTGATCGACATGAACCTGGGAAAACAGAGTTAGCAGTTGTACGGAAAACACAGATTAAGCTGTGAAATTCTTCTCAAGCTCATGACCTCACAACAGTGATTAGTGAACTGTTTCCTTTAACTACCCATCACAGCTTTTTGGCCTGTTTGTGAACTTGGTTTTTTTGGGTCAGGCATTCACAATAATGCTCGTGTATGTATGGAGCCGCAGGAATCCCTATGTTCGTATGAACTTTTTTGGTCTTCTCATCTTTCAAGCCCCATTTCTGCCCTGGGTATTGATGGGCTTTTCACTTCTTTTGGGGAACTCCATCATTGTGGATCTTCTGGGTAAGCAATTGCAAGAATCACAAGAATTTGTTCCTGCTAATGTTTTACATGAAACACAAAATGTGGAAAGAATGCTTTTTACTTAGTTTGTCTAGTGTATTTGTACCAGGCTTTTCTGATTTCTAAACATTGCATATTTTGTACTGTAATAGGGATGGAAATAGCTTCTAATGCTTTGGCTTTTTATTGCTTGGAATCAGCCCAGGTATGCAATTTGACTGGGCATATGACTGTTGAAGTAAAGTAGCTTATATTACTATTTTTATCAACTCTAATGAAGCCATAACATCAGTATGTTTAATAATGACAAGCAGTTTTCCTTGTATTTGTTTTGTACCCTAAGCTAAGCTTTTCTTTTGGTGTCAGTGTGCTTCATTGGTTTTTGTATTTGTATATTTCTTACCATATTTTCTGTGAAAGAATCAATGTGTGGTGTTTTGTTGGTTTTGTTGTTTTTTTTCCTGAAAACTCTAGTGAAACATTTGAAAGTTGCAAAGGAGAAGTATTGAAAAATCACCACTTGACTTTTCTTTATGTGCTAGGCATTGCTGTTGGGCATATATATTTTTTCTTAGAGGATGTCTTTCCCAATCAGCCTGGTGGTGGAAGGCTTCTGAGAACACCATCTGTCCTGTAAGTGTTGGTGTCTGATTTGGAATGGATGTAGAAAAAGTGCTTGCATGGAAAACTCTTTCTAATTCAGTCACGTCCATTTCTGGTAAATTAGCTTGAGACAGAATTGTGGTGTGTCTGTACTTTTATTTAACTCATGTGTTGCCAAACAAGGGAGGGGGATCTTACAGATGTGTAAGTGGGAAGTAACTTCTTGCCAAGAAGGGCTAAAGGGCTTTTGTAACCCTTGATTTCTTTGGTAACACTTTGTAGTCTTTGCTAACTGAGTTTTGCCTGTTGGTGGCACCAAAGATGCATGTCTCTTGTTGAGGTGTGAGGAATATGCTGTGTAGAGTGACTGAGGTATTAAAAATACCTAATATTTTTTTAATCTGTAAATCATTCTCTATTTCACCTTTGGCAGAAGACTTCAGTGTTTGTACTACTGAGTGGTGCTACTCCTACTCAGTTCCCTCTTGCACAGAGGGCTGTGATTGTAATGCCTGGGTGAAAGAAGCTTGCCTAAACAGTAGGGCAGTTGAGACTGGGAAAGTTGAGCTCTGTGAGCCTTAGTTATCTAGAACTGAACTGATTTTTTTGTTGTTTGTTTGAGCTTGCCCCTAGAAGCCTGAATAATTAAAATCTCCTCTTCAGACTCATGCTTAGTTGAACTGATGGGTCATACTCATTTGATGGGACAAGCACACTGTAGGGTTAGTTTATTTCTGTTCAGTATAGGCTTTGTCTTCAGCAAGTAATTGTACCAGGTGATGGCTGCAGGAATGACTGTCCCAGGATGGCTGTGCTGGTCACTTTTGTAGGCCTACACTAATCTAACATGGCCTTAGCAGCTGAAGGCAGGTTCTGGTGAGGGGTATCTTCATGTAAATGCAACTCTAGACTAATTTAATGTCAAATTACACATGCACAATAAGGATATGTATGAGATTTCCTCTTTTCAGAGGGTGTATGCACCCAGCTGTGTGTAGGAGTCCTAAGGCTGCTGGAGCGGTGCATGCTGTCTCAGTAACTGTCTCCCTCTAGAAAAAAGTATCAGCCTGTCTTCAGACTGCTGTTAAATCCTTTCATGTGTCTGTGTTCAGAAAGCTGCTGCTTATTCTTGTCTGGGTCTAGAATGGTGGATTTTTTTTTTTTCCCAGATGCTTTAATTTTCTTTGTTTTAGCTGTAATCCTGTAATACCCCTGGTTATATTTATTCTTTTTCCCGGTTCTGAACACTTCTCTGAAATGGCCTGTCACTCTGGGTGAAGAGAAATAATCCCTTTAGCTATTCTAAGAACTGTCTTGTTCAACAACACACTTTTAAGATGTTTTGGATGTAATGATTCCTTGTATGCAGCCTGTGCTTTTTTTTGTCTTCTGCTTCAAAGAATTTACTACATTTTTGTTTCTGGATAAACAAATCTATGGAGAGAAAACCTTTGAAACTAGATTTGAGAGCGGCAAAATAACCTACAAGATTAAGCATGATTTTTGTAATAAATAGGAAGCCCAAGTCCCTGATGTCTCAAATGCAGGCTCTTCTGTGGCTGTCAGTGCCTGTATCCTGCCTGTGAGATTGAGATAATACTGTCTGCATGTGACTCTTTCTTTGGCCCCTTCTCAATATGTGAAGAGCTCTTAAATAGCCTATTGGCGTTTTGCTCCCTTATCCTGTCCTGGCAGAACATGCTAGCTGTATGAAATTCTGCCTTACACTGGAGGTGGAGTTTTAAGTTTCAGCTGAATCTCATCAGTCTTGGTTGATTTAGGCATATAATTCTAGACCTTCTTCCAGATGGCTCCTAATTGGAGAGCAAGTGTGACTTGGATATAAATCACCAGTGCTTTGGCAGGCTCTTTCTGGGGGAGGACACTGTTATATGTGCAGAATTTCAGTAGTCTTGGTCTTATTGTAAAACATGTATTCTAAAGGGAAAAAAAAAAAATCTTTTCTGTTTTCCAGGAAAGCAATATTTGATACACCAGAAGATGATCCTAATTACAATCCCCTGCCAGAAGAACGACCAGGAGGATTTGCATGGGGAGAAGGTCAGCGCCTTGGAGGCTAGTAAACGTTTGTGCCAAAACGCAGTGACAACTGGGAGAGACTGATGTGAATTAATTTCCATACTGGGGACTCTCTCATTCCCCATCGCAGAAAGAACGCTTTTTGACAGCTCTCTGGTTTTGAATACAAGCACTTTATGAAATGGCAGTCTAATCCAAGACACTTCCAGGCTACCAGTGTCTTTCCCAGTCAGGGAATTCATTGTGCTGGTAATGAAAATACTAATCCCGTGGAGCCAAAAACCTAGAACTGGAAACTATTTCCTGTCAACTTCAGTTAACCAGACTACAAGTACTTGTTTAATGTGATTTCTAAAGCATTTTTTCAAGCTATTTGATACAGGAAACTATGTGGGAAACTTTACAGGGGACAAAACCAACTTTTTTGGGTTTAACAAATTTTTTATTCTTGGATAAAACAGCTACAAGATGATTGAAAGTCTAAATCCCTATTTCAGTGGCTAAAGGATTTTTATCTGAGATGCTGTTGTCTCCATTTGTGTTTGACTTATGGGAAATACAACATGTAGCATAATGTAGGCTTTTCATTTTGTCAGTTGGGTTTCTGGAACGTGCCTCTGCGTGAATATGCTTGCAGGCTGACACTACATTTTGATGGCTTTTTTCCCAAAGACTTTTCAGATGACAAAGTTTGAGTCTGGTTTGTTTAAATAGGTCTACAAAATCCGGCCCACACATGCACGCTTCTAACAGTCATTTAATGACTTGGAGCACTAGGTAAGAGAACTTGTCTGGAGTCAGAACTGTTCAAATATCTCAGATGGTTTGTTGAATAAAATGTCTTGTGGATCCTTTTTTGTTAATCCATTATATAATCCTGTAGTCTTGAGGCAGCTGGTGAAAAAAGCAGAGGCTGAAAAAGACAAGTCCCTCAAGAGATCATTAATGCAAGTTTTTCCCACGGATGTCTCAGAACTGCTAGGAAGTGGGATTGTCCACTCAAGATGTTAAATTCATGGACTGTGTATGGATTTAGTTGTGAGAGGACTGAGTGTCACAGGTCAGTGATGCTGAGTGGGATTTAGTTTGAAGTCATATTGACTATAAATATCTGTATGAGGAGCCATGTAAGGAGTTTGGAACACGGTTCAGCTCATGAGATGCTGTGGACTGTACAGGGTAGCGCTCTATTGATTATAGTAAATAGTAGATAAAAAGAGATACTGTTGAAACTGCATCTTCCTCCTAAATTTGGGAGTCTAGGCTTGCCCTTGACACATGTGATCATCTTGTTTATTCTCAGAATTTTGCTGTTCTTGAAAACTGGCTACAGGTTTTTAACTTGTCAGGAGATTAATGTGTTGGGATCTCATGAAGAAGTGTTTTGTCCACAAGCAGTGTTATTAGATTCTGTAAACAAAATTGGTGAGTCTGTTTGTGTCTGCATTTATCTGTTAGAGGTTGTAAAAACAAGGGAGATTATTTTTTTTTTTCCCCAAAACAGACTTTAAATTTTAGTATCTAGGATGACTAAAAATGTGGGCAAATGTTGCTTCAGGGTAGCTTATGAGACAGGAATTGGATCAAAATGTTTTTTGTAGTTCTGTGTGTAAGAGCCACTTAGTGGCTTGCTGGTGGGGATGAAGCTAGAAGACAGCCCTGTGGTGTGGAGAAGACCCAGAAATCCAGAGCCCACTGTGAGGTGGGAGAGGTGACGTGCTCCTTCCTGAGGATGACCTGTTCACGTCATGTACTGGTAAAACAGATTGTCCTCGCTCTTCCAAAGCTGCTTTCTTCACACGCTTCCTTCCACTCTGGTGGGGTATTTAAGATTGTACTCCTCTATTAACAGAGTGATGACATGGTATCTGTGTCTGGGAAGAAATTAAGTGTTACTTACTTGTACCCTGGGACAAAATTAGCTATTATGGTCAGATCACTGTTTATAACGAGGGCTCTGATTGCCCTTGAAACCATTCCTGGGCAGCCTGTTCCGCAGAGAAGTGTGTTTAAATACCAGAGTTGTCATGGGAGAGTGTTTTGTCAGCTGTGTGAGGGGTTATTTGTCCCAGCAAATCATAAATGGGAATGAGGTGGGTCTTTAACCTGCCGGTTAGTGATACTGGATGCTGGTTGACTCTGCCTTTCCCGGCTGATGTTTCGGTTCTGTGGGTGCCTCTGCCAGGAGAGAGGGCCTTGCTGCGCTCCCCGTGCCCCCGGGCGCACACGAAGGGCCTCGCGGTGCCCTAAACCGCGGCCTCCCGGGGGCGAGGGTCCCGAGGAGACAGCGAGTGTCCCCGGCGCCGGGTTTGGGCTGCTCCAGCCGGGCGTCGGGGGGTGGCGCGGCCTATAAGAAGTTGCACAGACACGGTTTGTGTGTAAATCTGAAACGTGGTAAATTGTTCATATTTTTTATTCTTGAGTTTTGACCGGTTAAGGCAGCCGGCGCCTTAACTTTTATGGAGAAGGCAAAAGTATTTCCTTCTCCTTTCTGTTTTGCCATCTGCATGGAGTTCAGTCAACCGAAAAGTCAAATGGCAAAACCCTGCTCTTCGGAAAAAGTGTCTCCTCAGTTATGTCTTCAGGGGCATTCACTTCGTTACGTTTGCTTTGAGTCCAGACTAACAAGCTTTTTGTCTGGCTGTTAGGAGCTGAAGACATACAGCTTCTCATCTGGAAGTCTAAAGGCTCAGCATTTATTAGAATTAAATGAAAAATACTTTTTATTTCACTCCTGTAAGTGAACTCTTAAAAAAAAATCAGTCGTGATGATTGATAGATGGAACTGTGTTTATCTCTTTTCCTCTGTATAATCCTGAGCTTGTCATTACTGGTTCTAAATCTACTCTGTAATACACCACATAAAATTGTGCAGCTGTGAAGTGGGCTAAAAAGCTCTGTCATGCTTTTGCCAGTCTACACCTGCAGTGCTTACAGCTTGGCTTTCTGATTCTTCTCTGGTTGGTGGCCATCCTTCCAAATTTCTCATATGTCTTCCTCCTCCTCCTGTCTGTGCTTGCCTCGCTCCCCAGTGCACTCTATGCTGTTGCTGTTTTGCGAGGATTGAGAGTACAGGGCACTTGTTTCCAGAGCTTCATGCTCTTTCACGGAGAGCAGTTCTTGTAATAGGCCAGTAGAAAGCTGAAGGGGATCTGCTTTGAGTTACAAATGTGTTTTAAACTGTAATGTGCAGGAAAAGGACTGTGATGTTGAAGATGTTCTCTGCTCTTCCATGCACATTGCACTTCAAAATGGTTTCACTCACAGTGCCTCTAAGCACTATGATTTGTGCCACATTTTACCGTGCCCAGTAAGTGACACTTTGTCACCGATGCTGTGGTGAGTATTGATGGGTGGGAGCTGGCTTTATGGTTTTCCTGATTGCTGCCTTTGGTAGAGGGCTCTACATAGAATTTGTGTTGGAAATACACCTGCGGAGAAATGGAGTGGTGTTTGTTCTGTTGTGTGCTAGTGCTGTGTGGATGGAGGAGATGTTCACCAGAGCCTGAAGAGATTCTCTCTTGATTCCAGGAAGGTGCAGGGAGAGAGTTGCTGGCTTGTTGGTGCCTCAAGTGCTCCTCTAAGAGACACTCAAACGTTAACTCGCTACTTGCTGTTGTGATAAAAGCTTTGCTTTAATTTGCTTACAGATTTACTTTGAAACCGTCTAGTGCATAGTGTGAATGTATGCATAAAACCAAACCCATGTCTCTTCCTTGCTCTGTGTAATTACCTTATGTTGGCTGTGTTACCAATAAATACTTTGTATCTGGACAGACTGGAACTTGTTTCTAAACCAAAGTGTGGCTGGAAAGAACCTGGGTGAAAGGAGTTTTGTAGAGGAGTGCTCTAACAACTAGAGCAAGGCGTTGGGTTCTGTCTCTGCTGCTGCTTTATGGTGTGATTTCAGGCAAGCTGTTGAACTCCTTCCTGTCTTCAGCCTCCTGGTCCTGAAATACAGCTGGAAGTTAACATAAAAAAATGAGTTGGCACCTTTCACTTGAAGGTACTATAAAAGAGAAAAACTTTTCCCTTGATGTTCCCTAGGAGAAACAGGCTCAGGGAAGACCACACAGGTCCCCCAGTACCTCTATGAAGCAGGAGTTGGCCACTACGGCATCATTGCTGTGACCCAGCCTCGCAGAGTGGCAGCTATAGCCTTGGCTACCAGAGTCTCAGATGAGAAGAAGACAGAGCTGGGGACACTGGTATGTTGCTTTACAGGGTCTTCAGAGAGTTGGTTTAGTACTGCAGTGTTGATGGGGCTTGTATCAGGGCTTAATGGATAAGATTAAAAGCAGCCACAGGGTACTAGGTAGTTGTAATTTAATAATGTGCCTGAAAGGAAAAGAAATGGGTGTTTACCTGCTATTGTGGCGGGGGTGTGTGTGGCATTTTTGACTCTGTTTGTGGTATTTTACTACTTCATTATTATTTGTATTCCTCCATTTGAAAAAATACAGGATAATGAATAAAACAAAAAAAAAATTGCACACTCTTCCATTGCTCCCTGTATCAAAAGTCACTGTCAAGGAGAACAGAGTGCTGAATCCATGCAGATCTGTGAATCTGTGGATGAAAAGTGGAGGAAAAATACTTTCCCTACATAAAATCTTTGGAAAGCATGGAGCTGGTTTTGGTAGGGAAGGAAGGAAAGGAAGCTTGGAGCATTTGTGATGAACTTCTAGTTGGGAGAAAGCCAGTTGGGATACAGGGTTGAGAGCATCCTGTGGGTGGATGATTAGATTTGCAAGATTAACTGCTCATAGATTGCAAATACACTGTTACACTTTCCAGAGCCTCCTTGAAGTTCTGGCTGGCTCTCTGGTGCGCTGAGCAGGGTGCTTTGTTTGTAGTCCTTCCTTGTGGTGTGATACCAATGAGAAATGCAAGTAACTTTGTGTTTGTCCTTTCTGCAATGATCACTTCCATAGGTTGGCTATACTGTACGCTTCGACGACCTTACATCTGATGAAACTAGAATCAAGTTTTTAACAGATGGAATGCTGCTTCGTGAAGCTATTGGGGACCCGATGCTGCGGAAGTACAGCATTGTCATCCTGGATGAAGCTCACGAGAGGACAATCCATACAGATGTACTCTTTGGAGTGGTGAAAACTGCGCAAAAGAAACGGAAGGAACTGGGCAAACTGCCACTAAGAGTGTGTACATCCAGGATGACAGCGGAGGGCAGGGGTGGGGCTTTGGCTCTGAGTGCTATGAATATCTCCTGAGGTTTTCCAAAGTGTTTGAAATTTCAGCCTTGGCTATTTTTCTGTTCCTAAAAGGTCCCTTTAAATCTGAATAGTTAAGGGTGGCCAACTTGATGTGTGAGCCTGATGTGACACATCTGAACAAGGTGTCTGGTATCTTATTTTTTCATAAGAGCCTCTTGGGTGTGAGGTATAGACTAGATGTGGTGCTGGGAGAGGTTTTGGTGCTGTTGCTGAGAGCACCCTGGGCATGGGAGCTCTCTGCTGGGTATGACAGCTGTAGGACGTGCTCCCACTGGGGAAGGAGAATGCACATGTGTTTCTTGGACACATGTAATGAATGTATGCGAGTATGTGATGGAGCGTGTGAAAGCACTCTGGGTTTGATGGGGAAGGCACGTAGGGGACTGGTAGGGTCTGAGCACAGTCCTGTTCAACAGACTGTTCCATGGCCTCGCTTTGGGGACACTCAGCTCTCTTTATTAAATGTCAGAAAATAATTTTAACATGTCTTCACTCATTTTATCATACCAACACGTTATGCTTGTGTGATACCAAAGCTGATGGCTTTAACAAGGAAGGATCAATCCTGTTCCAAACTCCGTGTGCTTTTTGCTGTTCTGAGCAGATACCTGTCTCGAAGCCAACTGTTGGCTGGTCCTGACTGGTAAGTGTCCTGCTGGGTCGGAACTGCAGCACTAACCTATTTTACACTCATTTTAAGGTCATTGTCATGTCAGCTACGATGGATGTTGACCAGTTCTCCCAGTACTTCAATGGAGCTCCTGTTCTCTATATAGAGGGCAGGCAGCATCCCATTGAGGTCTTTTACACCAAACAGCCTCAGAGTGATTACCTCCAAGCAGCACTGGTGTCAGTCTTCCAAATCCACCAGGTATGGTGGTCTCATCGGGTTTGCACCTCTCTGGGGCCATGGATTGTTGGTTGGGGGGCTCATGGGTTGCTGTGGCAGAAGAGAGGGTACGAGCTTGCTGCTGCCAAATCAGAGATGTCCTGGAGGTGCTTAGTGCATCCTCTGGGATAAGTGGAGAGTGGGGGGCGTGCTGGGCTAGTGAATCGTGTTGGCTCAAGGGAGGGGTTGATAAATGCCAGTGTTTTTCCAAAAGTGAAAAGAAAGATTGGAAGTGGTCAACCATAAGAGCCTTGGGTTGTGGGAGGAAATCCAGGCACAAGCCAACAGTAACATGAAGATGATTCTAATTTACTGTCGAAGTGTAACTGCAGAGCAAGTACAAATCTCTTAAAATGACAACTTACAGGCATTTTGTGACTAAATGTTTGAAGGCAAAACTGCCAGATCGTTACGTCATTTATTAAGGTCCATTTAATGCTTAGAAGATGCTGTTGCTGTTAGGATTTTGGGACTTGTACGTCAAGGCCAGAGTTGAAAGGAGACTATGAAGCAAAGCTCTCCAATGTCAATTCATACCCAACACCTAAATGTTTCTCTCATCAGAGTTTTCTGTTTACTGGCTTCTACCTGGGTGCTTGCTGGCTCCCTGTGTGCATGTCCTGGGCAGTTATTTAATGAAGTCGATGTGTGACTTTAAGCAATTCCTCCATCTTGTTGAGACTCAGTCCTGCAAAATGCAGTTTACTCTTCACCTCTGGTGAATCCATTGGGAACTTCAGGCTGTTGCATACCTTGCAGCACGTGTGTCTTTTCTTTCATACTTGCTTTGCTGACTTGCTGTCAGGACAAGATCTCGTTACAGTCTCTGTTTTCCCTCCATATCCAAACCATCTTAACTTCTCACTTGCTTTTTCCTCTGGCTCCAGGAAGCACCCTTTTCTCAGGACATCCTGGTGTTTCTGACTGGTCAGGAAGAAATTGAAGCAATGACCAAAACCTGTCAAGACGTTGCCAAGCATCTCCCTGAAGGCTGCCCACAGATGGTGGTGATGCCTCTTTATGCTTCTCTGCCCTACTCCCAACAGCTCCGTGTCTTTCAGGCTGCACCCAAGGTGAGGCAATGTGATGGGTAAACAGGATGAGTTTGGTTGTTTGCACGTGTGTTTGGATGAAACGTGGAATTTAAGGGGTTAAAGCTCTCTGTACTGATAGTAAGTCATTGTCTCCACTGTCTGCTGACTTTAGGCTGAATGGTTCCAGGGTGATACAAGAGTGCAACTGATGGTATTAACAGATGCATATGATAAGTCATCTGGGATCATAAAAAGGAGGAAGGATTAGGGGGAGTGAAAAGGGCAGAGGAATTGAAGTTTGCCCCATTTCATAGGAATTTTATGTTCCTGTCACACAAAAGTTACAGCATTTAATGGGCCAAATACTAAGAAAACTAAACACCTGGGCATATTTGGCAGGGCTGTAAGAAAAGGAAATTGTGCTGCCTCAGGCCCTTTTATACCTATTCAGCAGATAAATAAGGATTCAGATCTTGTGCCAGAAATTAAACTGAAATGGTTTAAGGACATACTGATAACAGCTGTCCTGGGTGGTGTATTTTGTTGCAAGTGTTTTAGAAACATGTTGCAACATGTTTTAGAAACTGTTTAGGAACCAGTGATTATCTTTGTTTGCAAGAGCTGACATAGCAAGCCTGGTCTGTGATCATAACATGCTGTGATACATAGGCCTGGCCCAAAGCAGCAGTGTTTCTTTGTTGCAGCTAATCTAAGGTGGCTTTTGACTGGCTTTGCTCTTCCTTCCAGGGCTGTCGCAAAGTGATCCTCTCCACCAACATTGCAGAAACCTCCATCACCATTGCGGGAATAAAATATGTTGTGGACACAGGCATGGTCAAAGCAAAGAAGTACAGCCCTGGTGAGGAATTGTAAAGAACAGTGCAGAGATTGTGTTCAGTTTTGTAGAAGTTATCTGAGGCAACGAGCCCCACTGAGAGCTGATTTAAAACACCCTCTGCACTGTCTAAATGAATATCCCAGGTTTCAGATGTGGGTTTTGGTGTTGGTTTTCGGTTGGTCTTTTGATTTTTTTTTTTTGAGTACCAGCCATGTAGGGGTATAAAAATCTGTCCAATGTGAATCTTTTCTTCATGGGCACAGGGCATGATACTTTTTTGTTTCAGGGTGCTAAATCAAGTAAAAGTCTGAGCAGTATTTCGATGGCAGACCCTGGGATTTTTTTTTAATTGTAATCCTATGTGTTTTTAAAGCTGAATTCCGCACACATTGACTGAAGTGATGTTTTTTCACACACAGAAACTGGTCTGGAAGTGCTGGCAGTCCAACGGGTGTCGAAG
The DNA here is from genome assembly GCF_003259725.1 of Athene cunicularia. Classification (NCBI taxonomy): domain Eukaryota; kingdom Metazoa; phylum Chordata; class Aves; order Strigiformes; family Strigidae; genus Athene; species Athene cunicularia. Next base: position 8,254,579 of record NW_020799124.1, on the reverse strand, counting down.
GCCCAGGCTTGGCAGCGCACGGGGAGAACAGGGCGAGAGGACAGCGGGATCTGTTACCGGCTCTACACAGAGGATGAGTTTGAGAAGTTTGATGAAATGACAATACCTGAGATACAGAGGTGAGAACAGAACCCTGATACCATCATACCTCTTGCCACACCTCTTTTATGGACTGTTACAGATGGAGGTCTGTAAAGAGCTGAACAGCAAAACTGGATGTAGGGTTTGACTGTTTGCCTTTTAAGAAAAATGAACTGTGGAGACTAAACAGAATAAGTAGGAGGCATTTGCTCAGAGTGGGCAGTTGGTATCTGAGTCTCTGAACACACATGGACTTTTCTCCAAATTTTGGACTCACCTCTTACCCTTCCTGGTAAGGCTTCACTAGTCAGCATTGTACTAGTCTCTGTCAAGCTGCAGCACAGATCTGAGTACTCCATCTCAGCTTATAGGCAAAGAAAAGAAAAGAAAAAAAAAAATTAAAGAACAATCTCAGTTTGTGTTTTCTGCCTATGCAGGTGTAACCTGGCCAGTGTGGTGCTTCAGCTCCTGGCCATGAGAATTCCCAATGTGCTCACCTTTGACTTCATGTCCAAACCATCTCCTGGTAAGTGATTACAAAGGCAGCCTTGGAAAAAAATGACAAATGAGTCACTGAGGAATTGCTTAAAAATAATGTCTTCAGGACAGCCAGAGAGGATGGAGTTTGGAAGGTCAGGGCTGTGAAAGAGGAGCAGTCTCTCTCTGCTGCATCTTTTCCTGATGGCCCGGAAATCTCAGCTTCATTCACTGCTCATTGTTTGGGTTTGATCTCATCAGAGCAGCCATGGTTAGGGCAGAGAGCTGGGGAGTCCAGCTTCCAAACAGAGCAGGGAGCAGTTTTGGATTGCAGAGAACTTGAAGGTGTGCCTTGACTGCCAAGGAAAGCCATAGAGGATCTCGCACAGCCTCTGCTCAAAGCTAGCGATGACAGCTTTGGTTTTGCCTCTGTTTTTGCTATTTAAATTAGAAAAGGTGATTGTTCTCCCAGATAGAGGGGGATAGACCACAGTTTGGGTCACGAATTTCTCTAAAGTACTTGTCCCTCTGGCCAGGGGAAAGAGGTAGTGGTGGTGCTAGCTGATCCTTCGCATCCCTGCCAGTGCCAGCCAGGAGGCCTCACAGCCTGAACATCCTTGTTTTGGCAGATGCTATTCAAGCAGCGATTGAGCAGCTGGACCTGCTGGGAGCTGTGGAACACAAGGAAGATCAGCTTGTCCTAACCCCCCTGGGAAGGAAGATGGCAGCCTTTCCACTGGAACCAAAGTTCTCTAAAGTAAAACTACAGAAAAATTAGCTCATTTTTATCTCACACACTCTAATACCATTGTCAGATTCCTTAAACAATCTGGAATGGGGGGCAGCTGTAGCTGTACGAGTGTACATTGTACATCAGTGAAGCACAGCTTTATTTACAGCAGTTGTGATGGTTTGGTTGTCATTTGTTGTTTAATTCGGGGAGATATTTTCGTAAGAGATAATTTCTTTCCTCTGGCAGCTCTGAAGCTGAAACAAGGCTAATTTCCTTGCAGTTTCTGGGATTGCTGGCAGCACTGTTTAGCACTTAATGTCTGATGCTGCACTTGATTTTAGTCACCGTGTTTGTACTGTGCACGAACTGGCCAGTCTCAGGAAAGAGCATGGCAGTCGCTGTTAAAGATGCTTGGTGGGCCCATAGGATGATTTACAGTTGTCTCCAGGCCCAAATGTTTATGAAATTATCCTAAACAATGCTTGGTAAAATTCCTGGACTGCCAGTGAGCAGAAAAGTCTACCCATCTGAAGTGGATTTGGTCGACCAAAAATCAGTTTTGTTCTGTGATTTTTTTCAGACCATCCTCCTGTCCCCCAAGTTCAACTGCACAGAAGAGATCCTGACCATCGTGTCACTGCTGTCAGTGGACAGTGTCCTCTACAGTCCCCCTGCCCAGCGGGATGAAGTGCAATCTGTCAGGAAGAAATTCATCTCCAGTGGGGGAGATCATCTTACCCTGCTCAGCGTGTACAGAGCCTTTCTAAATGTCAGTGGCAACAAGGTAGGATGCTCTGAGGATGCCAGGGCTGTCTGGTGCTTTTTTGGCATGCAGCAGAGTGACATCTGCGTCCTTCTGAGGCAGTGAGGAGACTTACTCATCCTTTACAACTGGGGAATTGGAGCAAGCTGTTCAAGTGCTGAAAGTTCTACCAGAAAGCTGGAGCAAAACTGGTTAGCAAAGCTTCCTGTGGCCAGGTCTGTAATCGGAGCCAGGTCTCTTGCTTCCCTGGTTACAGCTGGAAACAAAAGGGAGTGGGAGAGTGTTGAGCCTTGCTGATAAATACCTAGACGTGCTCTTTGGCAGGATTAATTGTAAAAACACTGGTCATATTTACAAGCAGATTTTGATTTATCCTACCCTATAAACTCCTCAGTCTGATTTGTAGATCTGTAGACTTGCATACCCCGTTCCTTGCAGCATTTGTCATTTTTACATGATTTGTTTTCACCACCTGTGGGATAGCAGGTGCTGTTGTGCAGTACTCAGTGACCTTGCAGAGCAATTCTGAGTGGGAAGAGAACACCATGCTGTTTCTTAGCACTGTAGAAGGGAGTGTAGACAGAGGGGAAACAATCAGGGGTAGAAAATGGGTTAGCACCTTTTCTCTGAGAGACTGTGGTGTGGAGGATTCTGCTTGTCACAGTATCCAAAGACTGTCATGGTTTTTTGGATGAAGAAACAGCCCCTTCTAACTCCTGGTGTCTCTGCTGCAGGAATGGTGCAAACACAACTTTGTCAACAGCAGGAACATGATGCTTGTGTCAGACATCAGAGCTCAGCTCAGGGACATTTGTGTAAAGGTAACGTGTTGCCATACTGTATCTCTGTTTCACCTGTCTGTACTTTTTGTTTGCCCCCAAACTGATTTTAGTTGTGCACAAAGTCCCAGGAGTGACAAAATGTGGGTTTGTTTTCACTCTCCCATGAATAGTCAGGTAAAATTCCTGACTCTGCAGCTGCATCCCAGAATCTCATAGCTGCAGGGCTCAGTGGGTTGAGGAGAGGTGAAGAGAGAAGGGGAGCTCTGGGAAGGCTTCTCAGGTAGAGGACAGCTTTTCCTCAGGGATTTTGCTGCTCTAATGTGGATGTGAGTGCTATGTGTGCCACTGAGTGATGTCAGCCTCTGCAGCCCATGCTGGCTGGCTGCTTCTCCAAGTCAGGCATTGATTTATCAGCAGCTTTCACATCAGCACTGCTCCTGCCAGTTCCAGAGCGGGAGGCGCAGTGTGGGAGCTGCTGCTGAACTGGCTGCAAGTCTGTACCTGACATGGGAGCCACTGATGGGCACCCCTGTCCTGCTGAGAGGACTAGTTAGCCTGAAACGCCCTCCCAGGAGAGTCTTGATCCATTTTGTGGCTGATCTTTTGTTTGATGTTAGTCTGGTTATAATGGTTGGACAAGGTGATCTTCAAGGTCTTTGCCAACCTAGATGATTCTGTGAATTGGCCTCACATCTACCTGAGCTGAATTCCTAGTGGTCCTTTTATACTTCCCACGCTAGCAGATTTCTGACACAGTATTGCTTGATCTTGGAAGCCCGCTGGAGCAGGGCTGTGTTTCCCCACGAGGGTGCACAAACACACTTGCTGACTCTTGTGTCTCTCACTGCTGAACAGCTCTCGATGCCCATCAAGTCCTCCCGCTCAGACACCGAGAACATCCGCCGCTGCCTGGCTCACAGCCTCTTCATGAACGCTGCGGAGCTGCAGCCCGACGGCACCTACAGCACCGTGGACTCTCACCAGCTGGTGGCCATCCACCCCTCCTCCGTCCTCTTCCACTGCAAGCCCGCCTGCGTGGTTTACAACGGGCTGCTCCGCACCAACAAGTGCTACATGCGGGACCTGTGCGTGGTGGATGCGGACTGGCTGTACGATGCAGCGCCCGACTATTTCCGCAGGAGGCTCCGAACGGCCAGGAACTGACCTCTGGGGCCAGGGTTTTTAGGCTCACCCTAAAAGACTGGGTTTTGTTTTGTAATAAACGTGCAGACAGCAGCAGAACTTTGCCATTCTGGAGATGTTGAATGTCCCTTGTGTTGGCTGGTCTGTCAGTTCTGTTAAAACAACACATGCCTTCAAAATCAAAGCAGGTTTTCTATTGTTGAAGGAGAAGATAGTGCACTGTGACTCAATTTGTGATGTTCAGTGTCATACAGCTGTTACCTACTCAGAAAAAACAGCCAGGAGAAACATTAATGTCGAAATCACTTGTATCATTAGCAGGTTTTATTGTGGGGGAAAAAAAAGATAGTTTTAAATGTCTACATACAGGGGGGAAAAAAAGGGGCTTTTTTACTGTTTCTAGAAGGTCTTTTATGTCATCAACCATCTTTCTGCCTGCATGTGATGTTCAGTGTCTGATTTGGGACCATGTGAAGGCCAGGAATGGGAGTGCCTGCTTGGACAAGGTCTTCACTGCTTCTGTCTAAGCCCAAGGGGCTGGCAGTGGTTTCCTGTGGAGGTTGTCTAGCTGCCTGCATGTCTGGCGTCATCTTTGTTTGCCCTTTTGCTGTCAGGGCACGTTGTTCCTCAGCAAATACTTCTGGCTTTTCTGGCTCTTGTCTGTGCACTTCCAGCTTTGGAGTTGGCACAGCGTCCACAACAGCTCATCAGGCCAACTTGCAGAAGATTGAGAAATGAGAATGAAGATGTGGTTTAGAGATTGGACTTTTAAGGTCCTTGATTCATCAAATGCTTGCATCTTCTACTCTGATACCAGTGCTTCTCCCTGCTTCTGCCTCCCTCAACCTGTCCCACTTATAATTTAGTTTTCTATTAGAAGTTTGGAACTTGACATTGTCAAGAACCACAGATCTACCATTAATATCTATTATTTGTTTTTTTCTTCCATATTCCCTTGGCATCTACCTATCTCTTTTTTTTTCCTGTTGGAGAGAAGAGACAATACCAAATTTAATCTTTTTAAATACTGGAATTAAGAAACTAGTGCCACTCCAAAGGGGAAACTTGTTCTTTAATGTGAAGGAAAGTGGATTTATTCCATTATCACTGTGTGTTGGTGGGAGGAAAAATGTAAGTTGTTTTTAAGTTATATCCTAAGTACTTTAAAAATAATGGTTGGGAGAAGTAACTGCCAGTTTCAACAGAGATTGCTGAACCAGTGGAGTAATTTATACAGATTTTTTGGAGGAGTTGAACTAAAGCAGATTAGTGTGTCTGAAAGGGTGGGAGAGGAACCTGCTCTGCACATGCAGTGTCACTGTGTAATATAGTGGGGTTGGTTTAGATGGGCCGTGATGGTATTGTGGGGTTCAGTCCTTTTATTCTTCAAATAACTTTAAGAAAAAAAAAAAAAAAAAAGCTTCTAACATTGATAGGGCTGCTCAGGGATGCAGTCATACCAGCTGTTGGCAAATGCTCATTCACTCTATTTGCTCTGGGAAAGCTGCTGCCCTTGCTTGTGATCTGTGGGGACAAGATGCATTTGCTACATGGTAATTTGTCCTTTCTGGTTACACACATCAGTTACACAACACATTGTAATATGCCCTTTCTTTGGGCTCTAGTGTGGGTTTACCTTGGTTTTCTCTTTGAAAACTGGGGCAGATACCTTTTTTTTTTTTTTTTTTTTTTTTTTTTTTTTTTCACTTGTTCTGCTCTGTAAATTGCTGTCTCCCAAATTGTGTAAGTAGGTCTCCAGTGTACCTGGGACAGTCTCATCTCAGCCTGTTCCCAGGAAGGGTGATACTGAATGTCTGCAGGAGTGGAGTGAAACATCCCTTTGCTGTGCCTCTTTGCAATATTGTTCTTTTGGAAAAAAGAAGAAAAGAAACTGGTTAGTGGGGCACAGGCAAAAATTGCCACTTCTGTATGTATGACCAGCTGCAGTTTTGGATCAGTATTTCAAGAGTATCCAGCTATTTCAATTGTTCTCACTCATATGAATCACAGGAAATTAAAAAAGCACTGTAGTTACCTATTTCTTGGTTTTACAGACTCTGCATCTGTAGGGGAAAATGGAGTATAAGCACGTTTCGTTTGGGCAGTCTGATTTTACAGTGTTTAAAGGAGAGGATGGATATTTATTTCAAACTTAATTTGTACATTTTTCCAAAAGTAAAAAAAAAAAGTGATGGCAAAAATCCAAGTCCTGAGTGTTGTTTTGTGAGACCCAAAAGCTGTGTGGATGGAAGAAATGATTGCAGGACATTCAGGTAGGTATGAGTCCCAGCGTTTTCAGTTCTTGTGGGAGTGCCCTTTGAGCAGTCTGGGGTGTCTGGGCGCAGACATTAAGATGCGATGTTGGGGTAGGCCAGTCGATCTGTGCTGTGCCAGCAGAATGGACCCCTCATTACGGGTGTGGTGCTCAAACAGCAGCGTGGAGCTGGGACTAAAAACCCGGGTCCCTCGATGCGATGGGTGATAGTGGTGGTCTCCTGCTACAGCCTTGTGGTGAGCAGCAACGGGCCTTTTGTGCTTCTCCTCCTTACGGGGCAGTAGTGCCGGCTTTTAGGCAAGGGAACAGTTTGCCCTGGTCAATCTTCCCTTTAAAAATAATTTTTTTTTTTTATTTCTCTGAGTAAACTGCTGAGGTTTTGCCAGGAAGCTGGTTCTGTTACAGAGTGGGGCGATGTACCGGGGCGAAGCTTTCGCCCTATGCGCTGCTTTTCCTTGCTGCTGTCCACCAGCATTTTCTCCACGTCCCCAAACTCTTCCTCTGCGTCTTCACAGAATCCTCGAGGCTGGAAAGGACGCTGAAGATCATCGAGGCCAAGCACTGACCTCACCCTGCCCCTTCTCCAGACGCCGTTCACCGGGGGCCGTCCCGCGCTGCC
>NW_020799124.1:8240400-8247656 GCF_003259725.1 Athene cunicularia | reverse complement strand
GGGCCCTTCCCGGGCAGCACGTGGTGGGGGGGGCCCTTCCCTCAACACCCCCCTCGCCTTTTCCCCGCCAGGCGACAAAGCCTTCGCGCAGTTCCTGACGGATGAGATCAAAGAGGAGAAGAAGATCCAGAAACACAAATCCCTGCCCAAGATCTCCGGGGGGTGGGAGCTGGAGGTCCACGGCACGGAGGCCAAGCTGGTGCGGAAGGTGGCCGGGGAGAGGTGAGTGTGGCCCCGGGAGGCGACAGCAACCACATTTCTGCTCCTGCTCATGTTATTTTATTGCCGCCTGTGCAAACCAGACGTTGCAGAGACTCTGTTTTACCACCTGGGGTCAAAGGCAGGGTTTTTTTTTTTTTTCCACATAAGTTCGCTGCTGCATTGTGCGTTACAAAGTTTAGTGCCGTGTTCCTGCGTTAAAAATAACAGCTTGGTCCAGTAAAACCTGAAAACTGCTTGTTTGTGAGAGCAGGTGGAGGAAGCTGGCTTCGCCTAGGTGTGTCTCGTAACTGCAGAACCTGGTCTTGTACACGGAGTGTGAATTCAACACCAGGAACGCTGTCCCCAAAACAAAAGCTTTAAATAGAAAAAACTTCGATGGGTATTTTTGTGAGTGTGCTCCAAGTAACTGCTTCTGTTTCTTTTGAAGGATAACGGTTACATTCAACATCAATAACAGCATTCCACCCTCAGCTGAGGAAGAAACACAAGAAGAGCAGAAACCTGATGAGCAGGAGGTAAATTTATATTGATGTGCACTTTAGGGACAGGCACAGAGGGAAGCTAGAACCTCGCCCTTAAGTGTTAAGGTGTTTTTTTCCTCTCACTTGATCCTTGGAGCAGTAATGCAGATTTTGCTGGGTCGGCTGTGACCCTCCTCTCTGCAGCAGACAGGCAGAGCAGGGTGAGAGGGCTCCACGAGAAGTGAGGGGAGCTGGGATATCTCAGACTTTTGCAATTCTCTGCAATAAAATACTAATAAATACTTGGCTAGTGTAACTCGCTGTGCCGGTCGGCAGTGTCACCAAACCAAAGCTATTCACACGACTTCACTGGAGTGGTTTTGTTGGTCAACAGTGTCTCCTGTTTAATCAAACTCTGTTAGTAAAAATACTGGTAAAAACTGTAAACAAGCAATATAATTTGAGGCAGATGACTTCAGCTGCAGTGACACTGATGCCCAACGAGTCAGGAATGCAGCTGCATCGTGTGGGGTTTGTAGCAGTGAACTTTCTGAAGGGCAGTGTTTATTTCAGCTGGGTGGGACAGTACTGGGGACACTTGTGTGTTGCTTCTCCCCCGGGACCAGGCTGTGCCCGCTGCGATGGCGCAGTGCACGTGGGGTGCGTGGCAGTGGCTGTGCCCTGCCGGGTGTCCCCCAGGGAGGAGGGCAGGCACGAGCAGCTCCTGCTCTCAGAACGATGTTCCCAGCTCCTGTCGATTTGGAGGGACACGTCCCGAGGAGATGCAGGCGCTCGGACTTGTCAGGAGGTGGCCGGTGCTCCCAGCTGCCATTTCACGCGTGTGGCCAGGCGCAGAGCAGAGGCTGAAGGGCCTTTGGCGAGGTGGAGGGAAGTTTAGGTTGCCCTGGCCAGGTCAGAGACTCCAGGGTGACGGGGAGCAGCCTGTGCTGGGTGGGCTGTTGCTGGGCTTATTGTCACCACTTTGGCTCCTGTTCGGCCTCCAGTGCTGATGCAATTTTTCTCTTATTTAGCCCGATCTTACATCAACTCCAAACTTTGTTGTGGAAGTAATAAAAGATGATACCAAACAGACCCTGGTTCTTGACTGCCGTTTTCCTGAAGATGAGGTGGGTATCAAGGCGGTCGTGTGTCAGCCATGACCAGCTCTGGGCTGTGACTTGCTGCCGGTTTCCTCCTTGTGCTACTCTTTGTAGCATGTTGGTTTTCTGAATCTGCACAAAATGCAGTGTTCTCTTCTTTTTTTTTTTTACACACACACACACACGCACGCACGCACGCACGCACGCACACACACACACACACACACACACACGAAAAGGCTTTGTTTGCAAGAACTCTTTGAGATGTTCCGGTGCTTTCCTCGCATCCCGACCTGGCATTTCTGATCAGCTGCTTATTGGCCCATTTATGAATTAAGTTTTGAGAAGGGAAGCAGGGCTAACAGCATAGCAGCTTGAGGAGGGTAAATGAGAATGGCCAAAAGAAGGTAGAATTTAATACAGCGTGTCAGTAACTTGCAAATCTCATCCTTGTGAGGTATCATAAAGAGAAGCAGGGATTAAAAAAAAAGGTCCAGAAGGGGAATAAAATTCAGAGCTTTGCTTCAGACTGATCTTTTTGGTTTATTTTGTGAGCCTTAACAGATCATTTCTGCAGCCAGTCCTAGATGACAAAGGTTGGACAGATTTGTGAAATCTGATTGAGAACTAGAAGAGGTTTTTACATCTTTGTAAAAATCAGGCTGCTGGTTTACATCAGGTTGCTTCGGGCAGCAGGAGCTGGTAGCCTGACAGGATTTCCTGTGTTCCCCTGCATGGCTGCACTTGTCTTGACAGGCACACGCTGAGGGGGGGCACTGCTTTCATACAGTTGGGTTTTTGCCTGCAGTGTAACATTCCCAGCTCCAGGATGAGATGGCTGAAGGCGCCTGGCAGTTAGAGCTAGCTCTGTGTCTTACATCTCATCTTCTGTTTCAGATCGGACATGAGGGAGAGGAAGAAAGTGATATTTTCACAATTCAGGAGGTCAGTTTTCAGCCCACTGGAGAATCAGATTGGAAGGACACCAACTACACCCTCAACACGGAATCCCTCGACTGGGTAAGTGCTGCCAGCGTGGCCGCAGGCTGCAGAGGGCACTTCAGCTTCTCTCGCCTGCTGTCCAGCTGCTCCCTACTTACAGCTGAGTCCTGTCCTGGCTGCCCAAAATGGGGGATGCCCCTGCTGGCCCTGAGATAGTGGTTCTGCTGCAAACTGAGGATTATTATATGGTCCCAGCATCACGCAGTGCTAAGTGACATTACTGGCACTCAGAGACATGTTGAAGCTTGTTCAGTTCCAGGCTGTAGGGACTGAATTCCTGGAGACACTTTGACATCTTTTGATGTGTGTGTTTAACAATGTAGCTTATCAGATGCTACATGTAGATGTCTTTGTTTTCTGGGTTTTCCAGATATGTTTTTATAGTGCTGACACTACCACCTGGCACACCCAAGAAACTGGCATGTGTTTATGTATTCTCAATGCCAGGCTTTCAGAAGCTTAAATCTCAGTTGGAAGCAGTGTATTGTATGGTTAAAAAAATTACTCCTAGAGTGTATCTCTCTTTGGGAACCACTGATGTTAGAATTGGTTAGTGTGCTCTAGAACACACATTTTTTTTCCTCTCTCTGACTTGAGACAGGAAATTAGTAAAAAATGTGTATGATTTGTGTTCTACTCAGATTAGAAGTCCAAAATGAATAATTTGCTTGGTAATATTGGTCTGTTAAAAAACATAAAGACAGGTATTAATTAGCATGACTACACTAAGCAGTAATAATGAATCTGTTCTAAGGAGCAAGGGGGAGCCCACAAGCATTAACGTATATTGGAGTTGCAAGAGTTAAGTAGGATTCAAAAGAAAAAAAGTAGTTGATTGTAAAAGACCTAAGTCTTACAAATATTTCTATCAGATACAACCCTTTCCAGACGCTGTTGAAGCAATTCACCCCCACGGCCCTAGCTTCATAGGGAGGGGACAGGCAGGGCTTGGCACATGTGATCTCTGACAGACTTTACCTGCTGACTCCTGCAGTCAGTTGATCATCTCCAGGGTGCAGCTTGTTTTTATGTTGGCGCTTTGGATGACCTGCTCTATATGGCTCCTTCCCTCCACGTTACACCCCAGGCCTGCTGAGAAGGGGGTGGGGAGCTGCTTGGTTTCCTGTGGGAGGTGGGCCTGATCTTCCCAGGAGAGAAATGCCACCTGCCTTGGGACATTTTAAAAGCAACCCTGTGGAGGTGTGCTCTGCTAAGGAAGGTTCCTGTTCATTGCTTCCAGGCTCTGTATGATCACTTAATGGATTTCCTGGCTGATCGAGGAGTTGACAACACCTTTGCTGATGAGTTAATAGAACTCAGTACTGCACTGGAGCACCAGGAGTACATTAAATTCCTTGAAGACCTTAAAAGCTTTGTCAAATGTCAGTAGGTTAGGCTAAGAAACTTCAAAGTGTGGTTATTCCACAGCACTGCTCCAGCCAGCAGTACCCAAATACATCTTCACAGCAGATACTGAGAGTAAGTAACTTTGAATTTGGAGAATGAGGATTTTCACTTGTATTTGGGGATTTGTATTTATGTTGCAGCCCAGATCAAGTTCTCTGACATTAAGGTCCAGAGTTCCATCACCCTGCTTGATGGGTTTTGTACAATTAAGAATGAATGTGAAGAATAAAATCTGTTCAACATATCACTGAAAACTGGTGGTTTCTCTTTTTTTCCTGCTGTAGAGTGCTGTTGTAAAAAGGATGTTTGTGTTTGCCTGTGATGCTCCAGCAGCAGGAGCAAGGCTGTGGCTGCTCCTGCCCAAGGCCCTGCTGCAGGGCAGCACCGCAGTCTGCTACTCAAACCCAAGTCATTGCCTGAAGCTCATACTAAGTTTAAACAGAAACCAAAGATGGAGATCACTGATGCATTAAGGTCAACACTAAGGCTGAAATAAACTAAGTATATTTATTTCAAAATATATATTGTGCCATTAAAAGTGCAGGTCAAGGCAGTACTACAGCCTTTCATGTATCTTTGACACAGCAGTTACAAGTATATACATAAAAATACTAGCAGCTCTGGGTGGATTTGTAGTCTTGGAGTCCTTCCAGTAAAACAGCAGCTAAATCAACTTACAGAAGAATCGTCCAGGAGTCACAGACCTTTAGAAAAGTTAAGTTGAAGAGAAGCTACAGCAATGTATAAAACAAGTTATTAATGTTCAAAATTATTTGAAATGCTCTGCTCCTACTCTGCCCTCACAGTGATTTTATGTAAGCAGCAAAGCCAAGAACTTGCTAGCTCTAGCTTGAGCCAAAGGATGGCCTGTGTTTTCTAAGATGTATGGGCAAGTCTTCTGAGGAGGCTTAAACTGAAGTAATTTTTTAAAAACTTTTCCTCATGAACCACTTACCTGAACAGTTGCTCCACACAAGACTTGGAAGTTGTTGGCTAAGGTATGAGAAAGGTATGGCACTAAATTTGACAGGTCATTGAAAGATTCCTTAATCCAGCAGTTAGGGTAAATATAATTTGGCTCTTTTTTACTGTTATTGGTGGTCAAATGTAAAACCATTTCCAAGGAAGTCTGTGGTAAACTAGCAATACAAACCCCTGGGATCAATGGACTTGTGGTTTCTGCCCATGTAATTGAGAAGTGGATCGAAGCAGTGCTCCTTTCCAGGAATCTGACATTTAAACTCACCGAACAGCTCATGAGAAGACTTGTTTCTTCCTCCATTCCACTGGTCACTGTGAACTCTGGGTTGTGAAAGCATCTGTGACTGTGCTCTGTTAGAGTGTTTTCTAGAAGTGACCGAAGCTTCTCTTCTGTCATACCCTGAGAAAATTGGGTTACACACTAAAGTTGCTGTCTGTAGTTTAAAACTGCCTCTTCACAGCAGCTGATTTCAGGTGTCACACTGAACACATTACTCAGAGCATAGCTTACCTGTGTGCTGATGTATAGTCCACACTGGCAAAAAACCAAGTGACTCCTCACAGTCAGGTTATTCCTAGAAAGAGCATACAAGCATCACCACAACAACCAGAACAAAGGTAGATTTTTAGTAAAAAAGTGTTAGATTGAGGAGATCATTGCTCAGATTTTTTAATTTTGTGGACATTGACACACACAGGGGCCTGTTTGCCCACTGCTTTTGCCTGTTCCTAAGCCTAGACTGCTGCATGGGAGCAGAGCACCTCATTCCAACACCAAGGGCTTTCTTACTTTCTACACACAGGGCAGATGACCTTGTCGCTGGTATCCAAACCATCAAGCATCGCGTTGAGACACTCTTCATCAAACTGCAGGCTTTGCTCATACTCTTCTAATACGGACTGTTCTGCAATAACACAGCAAAATACCCTCAGGCACCTGCTCTGAGCTGAAGACAAAGCAGCACATGTGAACCTGCTTGGTAGATGGAGGCTGAGGCAGCCATTAGCTTCTGAGCTTTTCTTTCTTTGGATCAGATTTCTCCACTTGATGAAATTCTCATTAATCCAGTTTTTCCTATGGCTCATTTTTTAGTTGGTCACAAGGGTGTAGCTTCTTACTTTCCAAACAATTTAGAAACAGTCTGAATTGAGTTACACAGGTTCCTACTGTTCCCAAACACCCCAGTGCTGTTTTGCTGGTTTCCTCTCTTATTAGCTGCTCACAGACCTTAAATTGCCACTTAAATTCTTAAAACTGTCAAAAAGGGTCTCAGCACATTAGAGGCTACAGAGATTTCCAAGGAGGCTCTTCTGTATCACAGAGTGTATGAGAACCAAGGAGTGCAGCTGCAGCTTGTCTGGATGACTATTAAGTTAGGACTATTACAAATCAAATAGGAGTATGAAAGCATAGAGAGAATTTACCTTGCAAGATCAATTCTTGTTGGATCTCTTCCAGTACTGCTAGCTCATCTGGGTCCTCTAGCATCTGAAAGGTATCAGTCAGAGATTCTCCCATTCTGGCTACTTTCTCACTTAACTTCCAGCACCTGACTGAGCTGCCACTACAACATAAATTCACTCTGCGTATTCTTCTGTCTGGAAAATTTCTGTGTTTGCAAAACCATGCAGTGTGTAAAGCAATCTATAATTTAATGTCCTGTGCAAAGCCAGCCACAATGGACCAGAACACAGCCTGTCCAAGAACTTGTTTTTTAAAACACCAAAGTTTTCTTTCTAGTCTGAAGAGAGGTCAGCGACAGACCAGCTCTGAAAACCACAGATGAGGAACCCCCACCCTCTGCCATGATTCACACAGTTTGTGAAGGAAACAAGGAAGCTGCCCCCTCGAGGGCCCAAAGGCAAGTGCTTCCACAGCCCAACACCCCCAGGAGCTGCAGAAGCAGGGGACCCAGACTGGGTTTTGCCAACTCCAACCAGCGAGAGAGCGAAGTTACAGCCGCAGAGAGATGCATTTGAGGCGCGGCACGTTGATGCTGGAGACGCAGCCCCCGAGTCCGCACTGACCTGGGCCAGGGCCCCCTCCCCGCCGAGGGCCGGCCGGCTCTCCTGCAGCGCCTGC
>NW_020799124.1:8228684-8240350 GCF_003259725.1 Athene cunicularia | reverse complement strand
GGCGGGGGTGAGGGGCCCGGCACGGGGAGGGAGAGGGGCCGGGCCCTGAGGGAGCCGGGCCGGGGCTCACCCTCCTGCCCGCCGTCGGTGGGTCTTTCCCCAGTGAAACCCCTGGGCTGTGTGCTTGAGGCACCCTGTCGCCTCGTTCTGCGCCTTGTGGCCGCAGTGTAAACCGCCGTCCGCAGCAAAGATGTGTCATGCTTCTGGAAGCACTTTTGGTGGCTTGTACCTAACTGTAATATTTGTGTTTTCAGACCCTTATGTGCATAAACCCACCCCTTTTTGAGGTTTATCAGATGCTGTTAAGCCCCATGCAGCATCACGTGGCGCTCATCGGTACTAAGGGGCTCATGGTGCTGGAGCTGCCTAAGCGTTGGGGGAAGAATTCGGAGTTCGAAGGTGGGAAATCCACGGTGAACTGTAGGTGGGTGAGACCTCAGGCGGTTAAAAACATCCTTGTCCTGCTGTTGTTCCTCATAGCCTCTCCTCCTCTCTTGGTGCCAAGCAGATATGGAAGGCGTTGGTTGCATTGGGGTTGTAGGGACAATCACAAATGAAGTTATTTTAGCTCAGGGATTTGCTGGTTGTCAAAATGTCAAATGACGCAAATAAATGACCTTCTAAACTTGCTGTAAATGCTGAAGAGCAAGGTGCTTCTCTGTAGTATTCTCTAGCCTTTCTGGGGTCTGTTAGCTGTGGTAGCTAAAAGTGTCCGGATGGAAATCACAAAGGGCTTCAAGTTAAAGCTGTCCCTCCAGCTTTACGAATAATACGGTACGGCTTTGAATAATGACTTTGAAACCCTTTAGTTGGGTCTCTAGCTCCTCTTGCCCCCACATCCCTTTAGAAGTAATTCCTGTGTTTCTTGTAACAGTGCGTGTTTCTGCTCTGTATTTCAGCACTGTTCCTATTGCGGAAAGGTTCTTCACAAGCTCAACATCTCTGACTTTAAAGCATGCTGCCTGGTATCCCTGTGAGACAGTAGAGCCCCATATTGTGCTCTTAACTTCAGATAACACTATCAGGTAAAACCTGTTTGTTGTTGATTATCGTAGTATTTTTTTTTGTCATAGCCAGTCTGATTTTTCACTAGATATTTGTCTCCTGCCATCCTTACCAGGATTACCAATAAAAAACAGGATGGGAGAAATTTTAGACCGATAACCAACTCATGTTCCTGCATCAGCAGGGACTTATGCAGCACTGCCAGCTGAATGAACATTGCTGCTGTTTCTTTCCTTTAGGTTTTACAGTCTGAAGGTACCTCAGACACCTGTCAAAGTGATTGCTCTTTCAGACGCTGAGGAGGAGACCCTTACAATCAGAAAAGGGTTTGTGTGGCTTCTTGTATTTTGAAATGCTTTTGACAGAATAAGCTCTGTATTCTCAGTAGTGTTTTTAATGAATAAGTGATAAATCTATCTGAAAATCATGTGATTATTTTTCATGGACTTCAGTGCTAGGACTTCTTCCTAGTACAGTAACTGCATGTTGGTTTTTTTTTCTCTTTTTCCCATTCTTCTAAAAGAAAGTGGTAACAAAGTGTACAGTTAAAGTGTTTTTCAGAGCAGTCATTTGTCTTTAAGATGGGGTTAAGACATGCTTTTTGAGTGGGGGATGCAGAAAATAGATGATCTTTTTCTTTCCCTCCTGTCCTTGTTGGAAAGAAAAAACTTGAGGGTCTTTCCTAGTCAAATCACAGAGTGATGTACTAGGGAAATACCAGTACGCCCTCCTCTTTTATCCTGGGAAACTGGGCTGGCTGGTGGGTGAGGAATGGAACTGAGGTACCATAAGAAGGGTGTTACTTGCATGCTTTTGCTGCTGAAAATAGCATATATCAACGGCCTGATGGACAGGTGTTAGCAGTGATTCGTCAGCACATACCGACAAACCTGGTTAAATGCTCCTGTTCTCCCATCCCTGCTGACTCGGGTCTTGTTCTGACTTGTCTCCAGGAGAGCCTATACAGCATCGCTGGGGGAGACTGCGGTGGCTTTTGACTTTGGTCTGTTAGTGCCAGTCCCAGAGAATGTTCTTGGCCAGCGACGGAGCGAAGAAGTGTTGGCCTATCCACTTTACATTTTGTATGAAAATGGAGAGACATTCCTCACATATATCAGCCTGCTACAGAGGTAGGATCACATTTGTTCTTAGGTTTTGTGGGGTGCTTGTGTGTTTGTACAACATTAGGGTTGGAGAGCCACCTCTCAGTTTGCTGGGACTCTCTGTAACGGAGCTTGGGCAGGATTTTATTGTACTGCAGCTTCTTTTATTTCTTTGTGGCAGGAATACAAGAATAGTGTGCCATACTTTTTCACCAGACGTTAAGGGTGCAGTTTCCACTGCTGAGAATCCACTGTCCATTATTTACCATCAGATACCTTTGAAGATGCTGGACTGTTAAAAGATCAGTGGGTCTAAGGCTGTTAAAGTGTATTTCAAGGCTGTCAGTTCACAGCACAGATATCCTTAGCTTTGGATGAGGCTGAAGGAGCCCGTGGCATCTTAGGAGAAGAAATATTTTAAGATCATAGAGGGTTTGCAGGCATGTTCTTGTAATGAAAAGTCAAGAATATGAATCAAGAATATAAACACAACACAAAGAAAAATTGCTTCAAAAAACTGAGAAGGTGGTGGAAAACTTAAAAGTTGGATCTCGTGTAGCTGAATATTAAAACGTGGTATTTAGGTTAGAAACAGCGCTGTTTGCATGGGAAATGATGCAGCATTGAGCAGATCTGTCTGTAGGCAATGAAATGGGCTTAGTCCCTTCAAAAGTTCTACCTAGAGAAATGCCATGCCACAAAATGCTGCTTATAAAGTGCTTTATTAGGCAAGAAACCAATGAAGTGATAGTTAACTTGAGCTTTCAGTGAGTCCTTTGTGTTGTATGAAAATGTTTCCTTTGGAATTTCTTGCCATGTAGCTTGGTTGCTTTCGAAGCATAAAATTTTATTGCTGAGCTCCAGTTTCTTCTCTGAGATCTCCACCAAGTAGGTGTAGATCAGGCTCTTAATCCACACAAGTCTGGGTTGCTGATCTCTAACATAAATTAGACAGAACTACAAACCATTGGGTTGGTTGGTTGTGTTTGTTTTTTTTTAAAATCACCCTTATTTTGTAGTTATTGTGCAGCAAACTCCCTCAGGCAACCATGGGGAACTCCTTCCACACCTTGTGTAGTGAACACATCTTCTTTATTGCAGCACTGGAATTCTTGACAAGCTGCTCGGCCCTCTGCCCATGCACCCTGCTGCAGAAGATAACTATGGCTATGACGCCTGTGCTGTGCTTTGCCTGCCTTGTGTTCCAAACATCCTGGTGATCGCCACCGAGTCGGGAATGCTTTATCACTGCGTGGTACTGGATGGAGAGGAGGATGATGAGCAGGTACCAACCATGTCTTGTTTTTTTTTTCTGTACGCATTTTTGTTTCTTTAGTCACAGTTCCTGGTGGCAAGGTGGCAGGATGCCTGGAAGTAAGTGCCAAGTGCCAAAGCTGCATTCTTTTATAATGAGGTAGAGAGTCTTCCTCCTATTCCAGCCAGTCCCTGTGATTCTCTGATGATTTTATTTTAAATGTCAGTTCTGTGTATCCTGACAGTAGATCAGTTTTTGATCAAACTTGCTATGAAGTATTTTAAAGAGTATCTTCTTAGAAGAAACCCTGTTTCTGAGATAATTTTTTTTAACTTAAAATAGAAGGGACTTGATCTACTTTCCCCGACTTTATTAATACTGCCTATATAACCTATATAACCTGTTGATGATGTTTATGTTGGTATTTCTGTTTTAAATGATGTCTCACAGAAGAATTCAATGCTCTTTACAGTCAGAAAAGTCATGGGACCCAAGATCTGATCTTACTCCTTCGCTGTATGTGTTTGAATGTGTTGAGTTGGAACTTGCACTGAAACTGGCATCAAGGGATGAAGAAGACCCTTCGGAGTCCTATTTCTCCTGCCCAATCAAACTGCATAAAGGTAGGGCTGTCATTCAGGTTGTTGGTTTCTACTTGCTTTATTTCATGCATTTAGGACCAAGCTATTTACAAATTATTGGTGTCTGTCATGTCCTGCTCAGACGAGGGGGACAAGTGACTCAGATTCACAAATCCCCAATTGGAGCGGACAAGTCTCCAAGTTCAAGCATTTATTAACTGCCTACAATGTACTAATTGAACACATGATAATTGGCTAAGTACAAAGCAAGCTGTGGCGAGCAATATAATATGCCTTGCATTTCTTAATAGAAAAAGGAAAAGAGGGAGATAGAGGGAATGGGGGAATACAGATCACTGGTCTGGGTTCCTGCGCTGATCCTGCTGGCGAGTGTTCCAGGAGATGGCCGTCTTTTTTTGCTGGCATCTGTCTTCTTTGCTTCACTGCTCTCTCCAGACGGCCGGGGGGGCAGGGAGAGGGGCAGAGAGAGAGAGAGAGAGCCCTTTCTTCTCCCCTTTGATTTATACCCACTTTCCTTGGGTCCCTCCCCTAGGTCGACCCACAGACCTATGTATCCCATGTATGGGGAGGGGTCAGGTGTTCCATGGGATGATGTAATTAGCATGTTCATGACAGCCCTCGTTAGCATATTGAGGGGTGTCAACTTTAATATGCATTTCGTGGATAATGAAGCAAAGTTCATTCACCGGACACATGGCCTGTGAAATTTGCCCAGGTGCCCCAGGGCAGAGCCCTCCTGTCTCCACAGGGCTCTCTCCCCCAGATACATCGGGCAGCCTTATCAGCTTTGGCCTCCACAGCATGCACCCCGTGACTCATAGTTTTGTCTTGTGAGTGTTTGAGGCATTTCTTCCATCAGCCTCAACTTTTGCTTTTCCAGGCTGTTTGTCTTAGTTTCTCACAGGCCTGGTTGCTTGTCTCTCACATTGTCTTAGAGTAAGATTTGCCTGATGTGTGGAAGGAGCAAGCTTGGGAGGTGCTTCACTCAAGGGCAGGTTACATATGGTCACACAATACTAAATTCTTTCAGCTGTGGATTATAAAGTAGAAATTGTTGAATTTGTGATGAGCTAAGTCTGTAAGCAAGTGCTGTGGGGATGGTGATCCTGAGGGAAGAATTGGGATCTGCTTACTAGACTGTCTGGTGTAGCTGTGGGGTAGCAGGTCAGGTTGGACAAAGTGTTTGGGTCTTTCTGAACAAGAAGCTTGTCAGAATGCTGGTCTGCTGGCTTTAACTGATGTTCCCTTTAAAATCTAGTGGATTGATACAGATGTGGTGTGAGAGGAATAGTTCAAAATAATTCATCAGGTATTTCAAGCATAATAATGTGGCTAATGCATCTACCTCAGTGTCCCCTCAGATGGGGACAAGTTGCAACACGATGTTAGTGCTGACTGGACGATAATTTGATACACATGTTCAAAAATGCAGGTTTGAAGGATGAGTTTTTCTCAGCCCAGTGCCTTCTCCTACATTTGCTGTTTAAATTTCAGATCCGAAATGTCCCTCTAGATACCACTGCACACACGAAGCTGGTGTCCATAGCGTGGGGCTGACATGGATCAATAAACTACACAAATTCCTGGGTTCAGGTGAGTGGTGAGACTCTCTTGCGCAGAGAGGGAAGAGGTGCTGGCTGAGCACCTGCATTTTGCTGGAAACAAGTTGGTGGATGGGGGTAGTGCTGAGAATCCCTTACCCTGCAGAGTGGATCTGATGCATTCTGACAATCTCTTTGTAGATGAAGAAGACAAGGACAGTTTGCAAGAGTTGGGAGCAGAACAGAAGTGCTTTGTGGAACATATTCTTTGTACAAAACCTTTGCCATCCAGGTAGAAACCAAACCCTTTCTATTGCTTCCAAATCAGTGAGTTGCTATGGAAAATATTTATGATTTGCTCTCTTTTGCTGCATTCTTGCTGCATTCTTTTAACTTATCAGTTAAAAATAACGATGTCAGCTCAAAAGAATTCAAATAATACAAACAAGCAGTTACGTGCATTATGATTCTTAATGCACAGTTAGGGAAGGAAGCTTAAATTCCTGTGTTACTGTCTGAAAATGGTCTATCAAACCAGCAGAAATCTTCACTTCCATTTACTTGACCCCAGACAAATCTTAGACTTGATTTGGCAGAGAGTTTTGAATGCTGACATGTCCCTTTTTATCCACGTGTTAAGGATCAGACAATGCCTTGAAAGAACATCTGATTTTTTGAGCTTAGTCAGGCTTAAGAGGTATCGTTTGCTGGGCAGTGTAATATATTGTTATCTGCTCTATTTTCCCACTTGTATAAAACCTAGCCATATCCAGAGACTGCTATATATTAAACACTATGAAAATACAGAAAAAAATGTTTAATGTAAAGGGCTGCTGAAGCTGGCGTAGACAGTGACTCTCCAGTGGGGAGAAGGCATCTGGGTGCAGAGGGTGGCAGGTGGGAGCCCCCGTGTTCTCTCCTGGGCCAGTCTGTGCCTTGCACTAGGAGCAGGTAACGTTCCCTAGGTCACTGCTGGCATTTGCTGCTGTTCCCAGTGGACCTGTGTGAGCACTTGTGAGTCTGTCCCGGTACACCTGAGTGCCAGACGGAGCGTGGGCTGAGAACAGTCACCCTGCAGGACTCGTTCGGGGGGTGGTTCTTAGTGAATGGTGTCTGGCTCAGGCCGATTGCTACAGCTGGAGCTCTTCCAGAAGAGTGAACCTGCACAACTTCAGCAGCAAATTTTGACCAGGTAATTCCTGTGTTTTCTTCCCTTTAGGCAACCTGCTCCCATTAGAGGATTCTGGATCATTTCTGACATCCTGGGGTCCACAATGATCTGCATCACAAACACCTACGAGTGTATTACAAGGCCTCTCTTGTGTGTGGTTCTTAATTGGTTTGAAATCTGTCTCTGTTGCATGAAAAGGATCTCAGGATATTTTTATTTTGTTATTACTGTGTTGATCCTTTCACCCCAGACTCCTGCACCTGTTAAGACACACAATGAAGTTTGCTTTCTGCACACCCTCTGGCTGAGCATTTAAGTCTTATTAGAGTAGTTCTTTACTGCCAATAAGGTATTTGTAGGGGAAATAATTAACCTGTATCACTTTTAATGAATATTAGGACAAGAGTCACATCAAAAGGTTCTTAATGGTATTGGGGGTTTTTCTTCATTTTTATAATGATGAA
Source organism: Athene cunicularia (assembly GCF_003259725.1). Taxonomy (NCBI): domain Eukaryota; kingdom Metazoa; phylum Chordata; class Aves; order Strigiformes; family Strigidae; genus Athene; species Athene cunicularia. The sequence continues at coordinate 8,233,209 of NW_020799124.1, read as the reverse complement.
TCTTCAAATCAAAGACTTGTTTACAGACAGTAGTACAGAGATTCTTAATGGGCTCCAAGGTTATGTTTGCATGAACAGGGAAAAAAGAAAGTGTGGGTTCTTTAAGTGCTTTAAAGTAGTGGGGTTTTAGTATGCATTTCCAAAGCAATTTTACTTTGTTTGGGGGTGGTAGGAAAGATAGAGACCAGTGTGGTAGGGGGGGGGGGCAACATTGTTTTCAGTTTATTGTCAAGAACACTGTTTAATGTATGACAGGTGCCTTCAGCAGAGTTAATGGCAGGTTTTCTTACAGACTTTTTTTTTTTTTCCAACTTTCTGCAGTGTTCTTAAATAGGTTTTTCTTCCAGCTCTTTTAAACCCCAATATGTGCAGGTAGGCAGTGACCTGGCAGGCTGCTTTGAAAAGCTGGTCAGCCTGCTGTTCAAGCACTTGCTTGCCTTGTGATGGAACTTTCTTCCTCTTAAGTAAAGAGATGCTGCTAGTTGCAGCTGTGGCCAAACAGAAAGATGTGAGCTCAACCTTGTCTAGAGCTGGATTTACCACATAATTGAAGTAATTTGAATTAGAACACTTCTGATTTACTGCTCTAATACATTAATTCCACAGTGGATGAGTTCCTCTCTTTAACTACCATTTAAACTCTGACATAGTTTATTTTTTTCTGATTTAAACTGGGTTCTCCAATTCGATGTTCTTTGGTAGAAGTACAGTCCATCCTGCATCCCCACCCCTGCTGTGTACCAGAGAAGACAAAGGTGGTGCTGTTTCCCCTCTCCGTATCCTGGCCGAGTCTCAGCATTCATTTGAGAAGCACATCAGAAGCATCCTGCAGCGCAGTTCTGCCAATCCCTTGCTTCTGAAGTAAGTAAATATGTTTTCCCAGGGGACCTGCTGAAGAGGGAAGACTCTGGGGAATACTGTGTGCTCAGCAGACGTAGGGTGCGAGGGGGAGCATCCTGCTCCAGTCCCCTGCTTGAAGCAGGGCTGACCTCAGCTGATTAGGTTGCTCATTGCTTGTCCCTTGGGCTTTGAGTTGAGTATCTTAAGATACTTTGGGATTTCCTCATAGAAGAAAAATGAGTTACAGCAAAGAGATTTAATTATAGTCCCTCACTTCCATCACTGAGCCCCTTACAGTATTTATTGTAAGTTGTTTAGCCTTCCAAAGGGACGGGTTAGATTAAGACTGCAAAAACTTGTCTCGTGTTTTTAAGGTCTGCTGATAAAGATGCTGCTCCTCCCCCTGAAGAATGCCTTCAGCTTCTTAGCAGAGCCACTCAAGTGTTCAGAGAGGAATACATACTGAAACAAGATCTGGCAAAAGAGGAAATTCAGCAGAGGTAATACAAAACCCTCATAAATATGTGCTGTACAATGTCTCTGTGAAACAACAGCACCAAGTTCCAAGCGCTAAACCTCATCTGCTGGACTAACCCTTGTAAATGAGTAAAATGTACTTGTGTAAGACTAATGGAACACCAGAACTGAAAACTGAGTTAGCAGGGGTGAGCATAATACTTGATCTCTACAGTGACTCGTAGGGGAAAGGAAAAAAAAAAAGAGTAAACACACACATAAAATACTTCCCTTTTGCTGGTGTCAGTCTGTCTGTGCCTGTGTGTGTCAAGAAATCCTCTGACCTCAACAATAATCACAGACTGGTTTGGGTTGGAAGGGACCTTAAAGCTCATCCAGTCCCACCCCCTGCCACGGGCAGGGACACCTTCCACTCGCCCAGGTTGCTCAGAGCCCCCGTCCAACCTGGCCTTGAACCCTTCCTGACAAAGGAAAATGGCATTAAGTGTCTGCTGCTTCAAATCATAGTTATTTATTTATATTATAAAGTTAGAATGGAAGAGTTTGTTCTCACCACTGCCCATTTTTCAGTGTCTTTAGTTCTTCATACTCCCAGGAGCATTAATCACTTCTATCACATATTTTCTGTGATGTAAATCCTGATTCAACTGGATTGCTGTTGCAGGTGGTTTGATTTTATGTATGTATTTATTTTAAGAGTGAAGCTGCTGTGGGGACAGAAAAAGAAACAATTGGAAGATCTTAATTACTGTCGAGAGGAGAGGTGAGTATGATCTGTCTGCTTTTATCAAACGTATCATCAGAAATGGTGCACCTAGTGCAAAATACTTTGTACAGGGTCTGGTGTGAAACAAGTGAGTGTGTTTCCAGCTATAATTAAGCATGTAGGTTCACTCCCTGCTGGAGCTTGTTCTTTCAGGCTCCTTGTCCTGTTTTCACATAGGCTTGCCTTGCATGTAAATAGAAAGTAAATAAGTATTTCTCACTTGCATAAAGGAAAAGTTTGCGGGAAATGGCTGAGCGCTTGGCTGACAAGTATGAAGAAGCCAAAGAGAAACAAGAAGATATTATGAACAGGTGAGTGCAGACTATGCTGTTTCATCAGCAGCAATCACCTGCTGTTAATTAGAAGTTTGCAACTGTGGTAGAATAGAGTGGGCAGAAAGTGCCACACTGGTTTGTTAGAAGACTGGGCTTCCAAAATTCTCTTTGCTGGGGCTCAGTGGTGACTTTTCAGTGTTACTTCAGGTCCAGACTGAGTCAGCTTGCCCTTCAGAAATGCTGTGTGAGACTGGCTGAAAGAGTCAAATCTTGAGCCCCTGAGCCTCAGGAAGAGTGACAGAAGGACTGTTGGGGTCTCAGCATGACTGGTCTAATAGGGGAGTTAAATCAGCACCATTTCTTGCTTTGTACATCCAGGATGAAGAAAGTGCTTCGGAGTTTCCACTCTCGGCTTCCTGTTCTATCAGACAGTGAAAGAGATATGAAGAAGGAATTGCAGACAATAGATGACCAGCTGCAGCACCTGAGCAATGCCATCAGACAGGTGAGAGAACACATTCCCTGGCTGGTAGGTTATTGGCAACACCTCGCTCACACCTAACAGTAGTGCCGATAGGACAGTGGCCCTTCAGGAGAGAATTTTGTACTTTTGTTAAATTATCAACAACATACTAAAATAACTTCTGATCCTTGTTAGTAATAGAGACAAAACCTCTGCAACAAACCCTAAGAAAAAGTCCACACACCTTCCTCAGTCCTAGCAGTAACATTCTCTATTCTCTGTGGGAGGAAGAGTGCAAAAGCAAGCAGATTTTAACCCAAAGAGAATCAGTTCATTTGGGTATGACACACCAGTTTGTAACTGTAACAACCTTTCACTTCAGCAGGCACTAGCAGCACTGACTGGGCTTGTCTTTTTGTACACAACTTCTAGGTTAAAATGAAAACAGAATACCAGCAGAAAAAGATGGAAAAGGGTACCAGCCCCCGAAAACCCAGCATCACCCTCAGTGCCTACCAGAGCAAGTGCATCCAAACCGTCCTGAAAGAAGAGTAAGTTAAAGCTTCGACCCTCCTGTAGAATTCCAGCCCTGGCACTTAGATGAGCGAGTCTGTGCAAGTTTCTGGGGTGTAATGTAACCTCTGTGCTGCATGGGGGGGCTGACTGAGGCACTGCTGGGGCTTCTTGAGAGGGTCTGCAGCATAAAATGGGCCAGCTCAGGACTGTAGCACTGGCCCTCTCATGCTCCTGTTAAAAGCAGGCCTAGTTTAAGTCTGCTTTTTGCCCAAGGATCTCTTGGCAGGCTCTAGGCCAGCCTATAATTAACTATAAAAAACTTCCAGGAGTGCTCCCATTCTCTGATTCTACTTTATGTTGTATTTTCCTTCTTGATTAGTTTCAAGCAGAAATTACTTGCAGCCTTCTGACTTGAATTTATTTTTCTTGAAGGGGAGAACACATCAGGGAAATGGTAAAACAGATCAATGACATCAAAAGCCACGTGAACTTCTGACATGTCCACGCTGAGGAAAATGCACTGAAGGGCTGGATGAGCTTTAATTTTCCCTGGTATTTCCCCTTGTATATTTTACTTTTGTATGTTGAACAATAGGCCTTTTACTTATTATTTTGTAAAGATGGACTGTGAAATAAAATACTTTTGGTTTTTTTTGCTTTTCTCCTGGGAAGGAGACTGTGCAGGTATTTATTATTCCAGGGAAGGTATTTTATATTAAGTATGTTACAGTGTTCTGCTTCACAGCCAGCTCAGGAGTGTGGGAATTGCTGCTTCCTTCAGAAGGCTCTCCAGGGTTATTCTGGGAGATTTCTCCTACCCTACGGTGACTGTGGGGGGGGGGAGGCCTGTGGCAGAAGGCAGAGGAGAAAGACCAGAGAAGCGCACACACTTCAGCAGCTTTTTTTAATTTGGAACACTTTCTTCATAAAGGACACACCTTCAATACAGTTAACAAATGGTTACACTTGAATCCTGTAGACAGCAGAATTCTACACCCACAATTGCACAGGACACCAATGGCTTGGTTCACTGGAATGCAGTATTAACTTCCAAACACTCAGTTTGCCTTTATCATAAGATGGCTCTGGAGTCTGTCTTGACATTAAAAGGCCAATTATTTATCTGCTGGAGACAAACTGTAGTGGACAATAAATAAGTGTTGTCCCCTCCCCCCCCCCCCCCCCCCC
>NW_020799124.1:8176839-8228634 GCF_003259725.1 Athene cunicularia | reverse complement strand
TGTGCTGCATGGGGGGGCCCCCCTTAGAAAATGTGACATGGTCAAGCTCAGTTTTGAAAAGTAGTACTGCACTGCTACAAAAGGGGCACGGTAAGAGGTGCCAACGTAAAGCTGTAAGGAAAGGGCTGTTAGTACCTGTTAGGTAACAAGGTTACCAGACATGCTGCAAGAACACTTTTTTTTTTTTGTACAGATTAAGACTATACAAGTATAGGAATGCATACAAAACTTGATCTCACCCCTTTTACAGTCTACCCGAACAGAATCCAGTTTTCTAGCCCACTCCCTCAGTGAAGCCTAGCTGACCCGCCAGGTTACAAATAGTGCCAGTTATGAGTCTCATTCTAAGTGAGGAGAACCTACCACCCTACTCAAATCAAGCTCCAGAACACCAAGAACTGGAGAGAAGAGCATTTGTTTTCTGATGTTTCATGAGTGATAATACCACAGTCCATCCAGTGAGTATCTACACTAAGAGCTTTTACTACACTTAATTTACAATCTTGTAAATTTGCTCTGCAAATTTGGCACACACTGTTTTGTTTTTAAAGGCCCCTTTAAGTTTCTTCAGTTTGAGTTCAGCAGAAGCTTGAGTTACTGCTTCGGATGCTGCACTGCCCTTCCCCAGGAGGGGCAGCCCCCGGGGTCAGCAGCACAGCTGGCTGTAGCAAGCACATCTTCCACCACTGCTGGGAACAGTCATATTTCCAATTTAAAAGTCAGAAATTGTTAAAAAGGTAAATTCTGAAGTGGCATCAGTTGGTGAAAAAGGTCACACATGCTCCAACTCTAAAATGGTCACAGCTGGTACTTAAACAGGAGTAAAGGTGTTCAGGTGCACGATGGAATAAGGTGGTAAGAAGGGAAACGACCGCACAGCAACTGTACTCCCTCTCCAAACCAAACGGAATTCCCCTCCGCCTCGCACGGTGCCCGGTTTAGGAGCAGGGAAGCCAGCAGGCAGGTGGCTGTTCAGGTGAGTTCTCCTCTCAGTCCCCTCACACCCGACCGTGTGCTCCTCTGGCCTCCTCTAACCAGCCAAGGCATCGGCGCTGCCCGCTCAGGCAGAACTGTCCCGCAGCCCGTGCCTGCTCCTGCGGCTGTGCAGGTCACAGACTGATCACCCACTCACCTGCGAGACACCCCCAGCAACCCTCTGCACTCATGGGAAGCCACGTCAACCGTCTGTAAAAATACACTAAGGAAAGCCACACCAGCCCTGTTCGGTTAGAAACAAAACGGTCAGCCACAGCCGGGGTTGTTGAGAGCAGGCAGGAAGGCCAGGCTGCTCAGAACAGCACTGCCACAGGCCCAGGGGGATGCTGAAAGGCCATGAACAGCCGCTTGCCTCACACTCTCGCACTAGCCCAGAAACTCAACCAAAAAAGTCTTTTTCTGCGTAAGTCTTCAGGTGCATTTCCTCAAGTGTTCAGCTTGCTGAAGAGATGGACAGGATTGGTTGTAATTCTGCCACACAACGGGGCTTCCTTAAACACTGCTGCACAGGTTAAGTACCAGTAACCAGTTAGGAGTTAGTTTTGGGAAGGGAACGTAGGAAAAAGCGTTTCATTCTGCAGCTCCCGAAGGCCTGTGCTTTTTAATTCAAAGTTTATTCAACAGAACAGGACCCTAAATGTTGGAAAACTGCAGGTGAAACGTCTGGTATTGGATTTAGGCATCAGGAGGCAGCTGCTGTCACCTCACAGTTCAGCAAATAGTGAGAAAGGTTAAAAACCCCAAAATCTGGCAATAGCCAATTCATAGAGAACCTAAGCCACATTTCAATTTCACTTAAGTGAAATTAAGTGTCATCTTAAGAAGATGACAACTCTGCCCTCTATTAGTCATGATTAAGGTAGGAAAAATGGCTTTTGAGTGTCAGGATTATGAAAGGAATTAATTGCAAGGGTGAATAAAATGCTTTAATTCTTGCAGTGAGTGACAAGGAATTGAGCTCGTATGCTTCTTTTTGGCTGTTTTTAAGGCATTCCTCTTCAAAACCACTGATTCTAACTTCATGTTAGTAGCAGGATATACACTGCTAATAATAGGGCTTAAGCACTTAAAATATAGTCATGTGCATTACAGTTTTGAGCATTTTCTGTCACTTCTGGTCTTCTTCAACACCTTCAGATCTATGGCCAAGTATGTGAAGAAAATCAATAAGCAATGGAGGAAAAGTCCAAGTTACAAATTTTGGACAGCAGTGATCTGCTCCTTCAGCCTCCTTTTTTTTAATTGAGTTGTAAGTAGGGGCCAGTTCAAGAACTCAGTTTGCCCCACCAGTATTAAAAACGCCCACAACTGCACATGAAACCATCACTATCCAACTGTGGGCATGAAATTCCAACAAAAGGAGAAAAAGGAGGAGGAATGGTCATGTTACTGCCATACATTTATAGAACAAGAAACCTAAACCCAGCACCTGATTGATCACAAGAATTTCTTGCCTCCGCTGTCACATTACAGTGTTAATTTGTCTGGTTCTATGTGGGAGCCAACTCTGAGCAATACCGTGGTACCATACTGAGCAAGAGATGCACTGTACCTTTCAAACTTGAACCAGCAGAATAATGCAGCTCCTTTGCACTTGTGCTCTGGGGCTGAGAGTGCAATCACTGCTTTGCACACTAATATGCTGACCCAGAAGAGAGGGGTTGAGCCGGCCGCTTCACTCAGCACCTTCCCCTCACATGTTCCAGCAAAAGCTAGCAACTCTGCACCTGGTGTCACCCACCAGGCAAAGCAAGCAGACCTGCGGACCCCCCATGTCAATGCTCAGACAATGAAGAGGATTTTTGTTTGGGTTTTGTGGGTTTTTTCTTGTTTTGGTTTGTTTTTTTGCTTCTTGTTTTTAAACAGAAGGGATTACAGGTACTGCTCAGCTTTACAGATGAGAAAGAACCAGTTGTAGTTCCATATTCTAAGCAACATTTGTGAAAAGAGATTACAAAACAGTGCATTTCTTGTGCTTTTCTTTAAGTATCAGAATTTAACGGAGAAATTTCAAGGAGCTAAATTCTCAGTACATTTTTCATTTTTTTGGATTAGCATTTATCTGCTCAGGAGACACACAGCTCACTCATGTCCACCACATTTCAGAAGCATTCAGATTCTTCAACACAAAGTCAATGGTTAAAAAAAAACCCAAACCCAAAACAGTACTGAGTTATGAAATAAGATCAATATCCAGTGTCCTGCTAATAAAGTCATATTTTAATATAAAATATTCATACAGCATACTCTACACCTCATTCTCTCTGCTAGCTGAATACTGTTACTGACTATTCAAACAGAAAAACTTCAACCACTTTGCTCTTCAATGTTTTGGAGGGACAATATGGTTTCCAGCAGCTACTTTGATCACAGTAGTGGGGGGAAAGGAAAGAGGGAAAGACAGGGGTAAATGTTCCAAAACTCTCTATTAGGTTACGAAGTCGGCTGAAAGAGGGGAAGTTTTTCAGAATGTAAGGACTGATCCCACTCAGTGGAACACGAAACACCACACTCATTAGTGTTTCCATTAGACAGTTCGCCTTCCTATACTGCAAGTCACCCTTGTGCTCTCTTCCTGCCCAGTACGAAACCTTTTTCCCCCTCTAGAAACAAAACTTAGTCATTGCTCCCCTCTGTTGTCTTCTGCTCGTTCGGTTAGAGTTAAATAATAATTAATGTTGCTATAAAGATGAGTTAAAAACCCCAAATGCAGCCTTGGAGCCCGCTCATCAGGGTGTCATGTTTCGGGAAGCTGATTAATGTCCGTCAGTTTTGTGTCATTCAGGATTGCACGGATTCTCTCCAGGGAATCTGCCTGCCGGATCCGCTCCAGCTGCACCTACAGAAAACCAACAGACACCACTGAGCTAGCAACTCGTGTCGATGCAGGACCAGACCCACAACCAGAACTGAGCCAACAGGCCACGTTAGCAACCCCTAGTACCTGTGCAAGCAGGAGAGAGAGCAAATCACCATTGGCTGAAAACTGCAAGGCGTGAAGGAGCACAAGCTTAATTTAGAACCAAGAATGGGAGGAACAAAGACATAAGGCAGTTGTGTTTTTACAATAAAAAGCCACTTTCTGTGGGGGCTCAAGCAAACCTTAATCTTCACTCTGTTTTGCCTAATAACCAGTCACCAACACCACAGTGGCCAACCCAGAGAAGATGTACAAAGCAACATCAACTTTCACAGAAGGAATGTAAAGGAAGTGCAGACCTGCCTAACATGTGTCTTCAAGCCTCCCAAGATCAAAGCAAAAATGCTCTTGGAGGAAACATCCCATTTCCAAGCTCGCTCCCGTTATTTGCTTTTCCAATAATCCATCTTAAGCTATTTCTTATATGCTGAAAAAGCACCCAGCAAAACTGTGTTGAAATTAATGCAAAGAGATCACAATTACTTTTAAATTTTTTTTCCCACATTTTTTTATACTAGGATCTGGGCTTTCAGGTGTAAATTCCCAACTAGTAGTTAACTGATTTTTAACCCTTCTGCATTGTTGATTTGGCCAGTGGACACCTCACACTAGCGATAGTCCACTAACAAGGTCAAGGAAGGAAATAACCCTGTCTGGCTGTCAAGAAACCAAAATCCTCATTTGATGGTAATCTCTCACATTACACAGCAGATCTTGTACTGTGTAGGTGGAGATGGCACAAACCAATGTTTAAACTGAAAGCACCAACTTCTGAGAAGCTAATGTGTAATAACTGCTAAGGGGCAGAAAGAAGACACAAAATACAGAGCTACAACATTCTTACAGCTCATTACTGAAGGACTACTAAACTACTTGCAAGTTTTGAAGATGTGTGGTGCATTCTTCCAAAGTGGTGTGTATGTTTTTGCTCTAAGAACTGCATAAAAAAAAAAAAAAAAAAAAAAAAAAAAAAAAAAAAAAAAAAAAGACAGACAATGACAGGCAAGAAGCAACTTCACTAGCAGGGCAATTCAATGGTTTCCTTTGTCCTACCTACCCCTCCAGAAACAGCTAGAACAGAAGAGGACAGTTCCCTATTGTCCATCCAGCTAAACTGTCTAGTAAACAATCTCCTATGTTCCTGTTTTAGTCTTCCAAATAAACCTGAATGCTTCACTCAAAAAAATTTGTGTTTTTAATTTCACTGAATTTCATTGAGCAGACTGGCCAAGAACTCAAAAGAGACAGTGCTGAAATTCAGTACCTCCTTTGTGAGCAAGATTCCTAGTAAGCTGGAATGTGAGGGGGAATGAAAATTCTAAAAAACAGAGACACTGAAGGTAAGACCAATCTAGCCTGGCTTCTTGAGGAGACAGTCACTCTGCAAACACAAAAACTGCAGGTCTCTTTGTGATCTCCACATTTAACAAAGAGAGACGAGCCTGCCAAACTGCAATTAGCCTCAATGAACACCCCTGCCAAAACTTCAGCCACCTCTCAGTACCTCATTGCCAACCACAGGTTCCAGATTTTGGAGGAAATACAAGGATAGCAACAGTGACAATAGCAAGGATAAGACTTTTAGATAGTATAAATAAAAAGCAGAAAACATAATATGAAGAACCATTTCATATATTCATATCAAACAGTACAAGTTCCTTACTCTGTCCTCAAATATTTGCACTCTAATGATTTGTTATGAAAAGTAACATACTGGAAAAACAACAGGAGATGGACAATGAAATACCAGGGTCTATAGGCACCAATGTTTATGGCTCTCTACAGTTTTTTAGCACAATAATTGTATATCTTTGCTGCTGAGAATCAGCTGGAATCAAGTAATCAGAATAAAATCCCCAATAGGCTTTAATATTAACCTCATACTAGGAATACTTGATCCATTTATTATACTAAAGTTAAAAATAGTTCATAAAAAACACATAAAATTTACAACTGCTACTTCTTATTTTACAGTTCTGAAGAAGTGAAGTAGCAGCACGTTACAAACTGACTGCACTTCCCTTACCTGAAGCGTCTGAGAAAGCTTTACAAAATCTCTCTGCACTTGCTCACTGACATCTAATTCAGTCTGCAACCGCTGAGCTTTATTCTTCTCTTCAAATACCAGCTGTTCAAGGTTTGCCTAAAGAGAAAAAGATGCTTTATGTTAAGTTTAAACTTAATAAAAAAGAAGCTTGTATAAACTGATTAAAACATGATATTAGAGCAAAAAACGTGGTTATTCTCAGAGTCCAGGCAAGAAATTAAACCACTCTTTCTACACCTCAATTTTCTAACCACAAAAATCAAGGGCTAATACCCATCAGACAAACACTCTCATTAGACTGGTTAAAGCATGAAAAAGCCACATGTCTTCTAACAGCACTATGTCCAAGGATCTCAAAATAAAAAAGCAGATTTCTGAGTTTTAATGAAACATGACCATAGACAAAGGGTAGTAATCTGCTGGTGAAAACATGACTATCTTGCTGTCTCGAGCTTTAGTCAAAAAAAGTCTTTGGGGAAGGGGGAAAAAAAAAAACCCACGACAACAACAAAAAAAAAAAAAAAAAAAATCAGACCACAATTAATTCATCTGACTGCCAAAGCAGGGCTCCTTCCTGCAGCAACAACCAAACAACATTTATTCAAAAGGATCAAAGCACTCAAACCAAGGTTTGCTTAGGCAGGAAGCTTTCTATATGCAGAAATGTTACTGAAGCCTTACACTGGAAGACAATCCAAAAGAGATATTCAAGTTAGCAGCAATTCAGATCCACCACTTTACAAATCCAAGTGCAAAGTGATTGGGATGAGGATTTAAACCACAGTCAGTGGACACTATTTCACTGCCAGAATCTTACGAACGTTCGAAAGCTTCTTTTTTCATACTTATGTCGTGACATATTCTCTGACCACAGTTTGATCATCATAAGAGATGCATATACACTTCATACCCAGACATCATAGCTACCTTTGCTGCGGTCTCCTTCTTAAGCTGTTCTTCTAGAGTGTTTTTTGCTTCCTGCAAACTCTCCAGCTGCTGCAGGTTTTCCTGCGAAGAACTTTCCAACTATATTACAATAATAAAAAAAGTATTAACTCAACCTCCTAACATTTCAATGTCTCACAACAGAGGAAGTGTAGCCTAAGTGTCTTTCCTGGGACTCAAGAATACAGCTAAATAAACTCTTCTAGGGACACAGAAAACACCTAAATAACATCTCCTTCTCTCAATTTCTTTCTTTTTGGAGCTGGAGAGAAACAGCCAAACTTGACATTTAGGTTGTTATTAGGTAGCTTAATATTAGTTAGGAATTAGTCAACCCAATATTTAAGTTACAGATTAATAAACAGACAAAACACTTTTTAAGGAACTATGAATGTGTCCTAGTCCTACACTGGCATCAATACAGCTATTCTGTCCTTCAAAGTTCCAGGCACGACCTTATGTGTTTTCTTTGAAATGGTGACAGAAAGCCACTCAGGTGCATCCACACTCTTATTTGATACCAAGAGCTGCAACAGACTGAGAGTGTCCAGTACAGTGTCAGTGCCTTCAGTAAGAACATCTGTGTAAATGCATAGACTGGTGTTCCTTCCTACAGAAAGGAAAGGTTATCCATGCAAATAAGCTGGCCCTCCAGCATCCCACAAGCATGCTGAGGTGAAGGAACAATAATGTTACGTGTTTCAGAACTCTCTCCTTAGTTCAGCTCTCTTTCCATCCCAATACCGGGCATACTAAACATCATACAGAGGTACATCTAAAATGTTACTGACACATCAAAGGCAGATGGGGAAAAAAACCTCATTTTCTCTAATACGAAGAGAGGTTGATGCCAAAGACATTCACCACAGTGTCACCGATAGAACTAGCAGAAAAAAGAGAAGCCTATTCTCTTTGTTTAAAAAAAACCCCAACAAAACCAAAGATCCCACAGCAGAAGGGCTTCTTACCTGTTCCTTTTCCACTTTTATTCTTTCCAGTTCAGCTTTTAAATTGGAAATGGAGGCTGAAAAACAAGAATATTAAAGCTTCAATGCAAGAAAAACACAGGAAACTGGATATATCCTGTTTTCTTCTGTTAATATTTAAAGGAGAATTAAGTGTGTGCTACATCAATGGTACCTCAAAGGTAAACAAATAATTGTACTTCTGTTTTCAACTGCACAGCTTTGATGTATCTAGTGTCAAAAATGGGACGGTATTTAAAATTCAGGTAAGTCTAGCTATCACAAAATCAAGTCTTCACTTATCTTACTAGATTTCTAATATTCCTGTTTTGAGACTATTTTAGCCCTGCTCACCTATTTCTTCTTTGCAATTCTCTATTTCCAGCTGTAGAGTTTCTTCTATATTTTCTTTCAAATATTGTTCGGCTTGAATCTGTTCTTTTAAGAATAAAATCTCGGCCTTGAGCTTCTCCTCAAGGTGATCTGCTGCTGTCCGCACACCAATTATGTCTTCACGATATTTTACAATCAGCTCACGAAGCTCCTGAATCAATGATTAGCAAAGATCTGTATTATGATTTTCAGCTACACACAGTACTATATTTATCAGCATATAAAGTCAAAGCTATGCTACCCTGAGGTTTGTCCCACCATACCAGATCTTGCATCCAGCAAGGTATTAAACCAAAATTGCATACAGTTTGCTTGGTCAGGGTAAATGGAGAACGTGTAAAGATTCATAGCTCCACATGCTTATGGCCCTCTCCCCCTGCCCTTCACCCCCCACAATTTTTTAAGCTCAACGTGCTTGAGCATAAGGGAGTGGCCATGAAAAGGATGACAAGGCTTATCATTATTCAAGGCTCAGGATTATTACTGCTCTTAACACCTGGACAGAAAATTAAAGTGACTGACTTGGCTTAATTTATTGAATCAGTATCTACATTGGGGCCATGGTGACTGAACATCTGTGTGCCCTGTTGCAAAATAGTTTAAACGAGCTGAACTGGGATAAACCCACACTCTGCTAACAACAGAGCAGTTGTCAGGCCATAGTTAACTCATTTTACTATCATCTAGCCATGATAGATAATGGACGTTTATGGGATCAGACTGCTGCTTTTGTACATCACAGATTTCAGGGTTAAAATCCAGACTATCGTTCAGTACATTATTTAAGTCAGCTTTCTGATAAAGAAGATTCTTCCAGAGAGATCTAGTCACATGCATTATTATGTGTGTTGAGGATTTAAAAATGTTTTACCTCTGCTGCTTCTGGTAGTATGAAGTCTTCAGCCTGCTGTAAAGACACATGCAAGCTATGTTTTCCTTGAAGACTTTCATTATCTTTTTGCAGTCTCACCAGCTCTTCTGAAACCTGCTCCCTTGACTGTGTCAGGACAGCCTGCAATGCAAAGAAAAGCATAAATTCTCACTTAGGGTCATGCTCAGACTCTTCATGCCCCATTTACTATCATTGCTTTCAAAAGTCTGGTGAATTGATATTCTTTGTGAAGAAGAGAAACAAAATGATTGTGTGGATCAACATGATCAGTTCTCTCTTGCCTGGCCTACGCACCAGAAATAAAGACAAGATCAATGTTAACTGTACAGACAGATAGGAGGAAGCAAGTGATAAATACAGCATTGTTAAGCCTCTCAGTTTTCTTTTGTGTTTATCCACTAGCTAGCTGTGCTCATGGAGGAGGGGCAGAAAGGAAATCACATGTGGTTTCGGGAACTGGCAGTGATGTTTATTAAAATCACCCAACAACTCAGCTGTAAAATCAGATTATTCAGAAACCTTAAACATTCACCCTGAAACTTTCAATGGTAGGTGTCTGCCTCCCACTGTCTTTTGAGGAAAACATCAAAACAGCTGATCCCTTGTAAAGAAAATGGATTAAGAAAATATAGTTCTGCTTGCATTACAAACGAAAAAAAAAAAAATCCAGTGAACTTTGAGAGGAATGATTGCTCTGCTGTGGGGAAACAGGGACTTGAACTCTGACAGCAGCTGCCTTTTGTATTATAGGTGGACAGCATAAAAAGCATATTCAGATCAATAAATTTCCTGACTCTTCTGCATCTCCATTAGGCGTGCTCTCATGCAGAACATCAACAGGACATTTCTGCAAGCACTGTCCTGATGTCCTACAGACAGTCCCAGACTCTAGAAATGCAATACTGGAATTCATGAGAACAAATGCTGTGCCAAGAAGAAAAAGAGGAAACTTGATTCTAATATAGAAGAGAATGAATTGCTCTAAGGAAGTTAGACTTTGCCCTAGAAAACAAGGTCCTATTCCTATTCTCTAGCTTAATTCTTACAAGATGCTCAAAACAGTCTAAAAAAAATAAAAAAAAAAAAAAAAAAAAAGTAAGTTCCCATGCTATCTGTTCTTGGGCATTAGGGCTGATATTTTAAGTTTAACCTATGGAAACACTGAGCATTCATCTCAAAGTCAAGAAAACACTCACTAGTGACAGTACTTGTGCTATATCCTAAAAAATTGTCTTGAGAACCTATTTTGTCTTCAGATCTGAGGTGAAATAAATACTAAATGGGCATGGAATGTACATGACTAATAAGGGGGTAAAGAACTTGACTATTGATCTCCATATTAATCAATATGCATCCTCACAGAAAGCCTGACAGACTGGCCCTACAAACTGTTACAGATCCAGCACTTGCTGTCAGAGCTCACTCGACCAGTATCCTTACACATTAAGATACACAGCTCTCTCTAGCTAAGCTTGGCTGTGCAACAAGACAAAGTCTTTTACAAACACAGTGAGCTCCAAAGGTTAGACAAACAGCGCTCTTTGAGTGATCTCTGGGCTTAAGCTGTCTTACCATTTGCTCCTGGACACTTCTTTTTGCTTGTGAGAACGCCTGCTGCAGTTCGCTGAGGAAGTTCTCCGACTTCTGACATTTAGCCATAAGCAAAGAGATCTTAAAAAAAGAAAACCCACAGAGACAAAGATATAAAGCATGAAACAGATTCTGAAGAAGAAATAACCATTTAAGTTCTCTTGCCTGTTATCTTTGCTATCATATACTTCGAAATTTCAAATTAATCCACTAAATGTTGTTAATTCCTTACTCAGTAAAGCAGTAACACAGCTCAAGTCAGTAAGAAGAGATACTGTGCTTCTGTACCAATATACTTATATTCTAATTTACCAAACTCTAAAACCAAAATAAACAGTTAATTCTAATCAAATGTAAGCCAGTTCAGAGACCCTGAAGGGAAACTGCAGAGCTACTACTTAAGTTCTCAGCATTTTCTTGAAGGTAAACTAATTTTTTGTACTTTTTTCTGAAACCACAGATCTTCAAAAACTTTATGATTTAAGTCATTTAACAACACACATTTAACTGTAAGATTAAGCATTACTTAAGTGCACCCTGGTACAGTCAAAAGAACAAATGTATAAACATTTTGCTGTCATCTAAGGCAGACTTTGTCTAACGACTACTGTTTTCTTAGTAAGAAAAAAAACACTGGCTGGGATGGGAGAGAAAAAGTCAGCTCAAGTGAAGTAAATTCAATGTCTTGTACACAGCATTTACCTATTATGGTAATCTTTAATAGGCAAAAGATAACGATCTAAAAAAAACCCCAAACAAACAACAAAACAACCTATGACTACCACATATCCTATTTGGTTCCATTGTTTCAGAAGAGTTATGTACACACCTCAGACTGAAAAATCTTTTCAGTGGGCTATTATTTTCAAGAAGCCTAGCACATACTTTGGACCAACAACTGTTACTGCCTGCTCAGCTACTCATTACCCATATGTCTTCACCACAAGTCCGCTAACTGGCTGTCACGTATTGACGAGAGCAAGTGGACAGTGAGCAACAACACAGGGCTACTTTTGCATGTTTGAGTGATTTCATACACAGGCCACTTCAAAACTCAAAACCTACTTGAATTACAATAACCACCCCTGTAACAGATTTCAAGAATGGAGATGAAACTTTAGGGACAAAACTGGATAACATATTAGAGACATGTCAGACTTATCTAGAAACTGACAGACTCAGCTGGAGTATAACTAGAGCTAGAAATACTCATTTCTGATGCCTCTACAGCAGGTAATCCATCCATATCTAACAGAAGATGAATTCTTGTTAAATACTTTTGAATAATATTTCATGATTCCTACCATCCTGATTACAAAATGCTTGTACCTGATTAGAGGAGTCTTCAGCACTTTGTTTCATGTAATCCTCCAATTCCTGTTTATCTTTCATTGTCTTTTCCAGCTGGTCATTAGCCTGCCTCAACATCACCTGCAGCTTTTTCACCTGTGTTGTTACAACAAAATAATTTTATTTTCCATTCTTTTGGGGAGCATTTATTTCCTGAACACAAATATAACCTATCCCACTACAAAACAAAATCCCTCAAATCCCTATGCAACCAAGAAGTTCCTTTCTTGTTTGGAAACACGCTGCATCCCAGATCACACCTACAGGGTGGGACATCAACCTGCACTGGACCATTGCCAGGTAATGACTTCAATCACTTATTTCAAAGCAGCATGTGACTCATGCCTTCCATACTCATCTGAAAATTGTTCTTCAGTATATGGCAGGAAACAAACATCCTCCAATACTTTACAGTCATTTTATGCTGTTAGGATGAGGTCCTCTATTTTTTCATTTGCTGCTAACAATTTTTGCAGCATCAAAGATAATATAATTTAATGCATGACAAGCATTTCAGAATATAAATTATGAAAGATACTGATTTCAGCATGAGGACAACACTTTTTATAGAACAATGCCTTTCCTGCGTGGTCTTATAGCACCAGATAAAGTGGTTCTCCAAGGTGAATCCTTAAGAAACACGTACACATGGTGCTTATGACCACATACCTATAGCAAATCAGGTTATATGAATAAAATGTCAGAAGTTATCCAGATTTTAAGTATGCTCTCATTGTTCAATTAAAACCAATTAATAAAATAGCAGATGGTTCATTTTTGCATCCTTAGTAGTTTGAATAGCTGCAAAAATCTTGCTAAAGCTAGAAGAGAAATCCCACCTGGTCTCTTGTTTCAGCCTCCTGAATCTGGATACCTTGCAACTGCTTCTCATAATTCGAGCACATATCACAGCGTCTACCCAGCTTGTTCCCTGCATTCTGCACCTGGAGAACACAAAGTTATCACCTGCCATAAAGGCCATAAAATTCTTCAAGGAATGCAGGAGTGCTACATACTCAGGTGTGTTGTGCGATCACAAAATATTACAGATAAAAGACAGTGGCAGACTCATGTAATGGCAAGATTAAGTTGCTCTAAAAGTAAATGATAATGTAAATCAGCTGCTGGATATCAGCTTTTCCCAGGAGGAGTCCCACTATTAGCACAAAAGCAATAAGCCATGACATGCAAGAGTTCATCAAGCCATTCAGTGTGTTCTTTTCAAATATATTAGTTAATTATCTGTACAGAAACAGACATCTCAGAAAAGCTTTCAACATGCCACAGCATTTTTTTATGCAATTATTCTGTATTACATATCCAGCTATAAACACAATATTATGGTGTTGGGTTGGGGGTGGGGGTTGTGCTTAGTTTTGGGGTCTTCTTTGTGTGTATGTGGTTTGGTTTTTGGTGTCTGGTTTTGTTTTTTTGGTTTGTTTGGGTGTTTGGGTTTTTTTCTAAATCAACACAAAGCAATTAAAGCAAGTCTGTTCATCAGGTCAGGACTTCCTTAAATCTTTTTCCTTCTGTAACTGAGCTTTGAATATTTTTCAATGGCATATACTAATTCTGTTCTAAAACAGTCATCAAGCTTTATTTACTTTATAATACCTTCCTCCACTATTGCTCAGTATCAGAAACTGAATAATCAGCTAAAATGACAACTGGGAAAGAATAAAGTAAAAGACAGGCTAACTTTAAAAAAAAAAAAAATAAAGAAACTAAACAGGAGGAAAAAAAAAAAGTGTCAGGGTGTGCAGGAGGGAAACAAAGAGTAAACCAGCTGCCATTTTAAAAGTGCAATGATTTTGGCCAAGGGGACAAACGAAAGTTCTATCAAAGATTGAGCTGCAAGTCAGGTTTGAGCTGAAATCGTATTTGTGTTTGCTGTTCCATGTTCTACCCACACAGAGTGGCATTCACATACCCTGCCTGTACTCCTGCCTCCAGAAACACGTGGGAAGCAGCGCATTTCTGAATTCTAAGAAAGGGTTGGAGTAAAGTGTCATCAGAATGTCAACAGGGCAAGGAAATACTGAAGAACAGAGGATTTAACTTGGCTCCGAGATCATGATGCTGTAATTTCTCCAGATATTATAAATTACTAGCAACACCAAAAAAAAGCAACTATACAATAGGTTTGGAGAGACCTCATAAGTAATGACTTGCAGATAAGATGAATTCCAACAAGTTGAGGAAATAAAATACCACTAGTTCATCTCACTGTCCTTTGCCTAGCCTCTTCTCTTTCACTGCATTTCTACATTCCCTCTTTTATCCCCCTTCTTGTCTTCCTTTTCAACCATTATGGATTGTTATCTCCTCTCCGCATTTTCTTCTTCCTAAAGTATTGCTCCTTGGCCTCTCCTTCTAAAAGAGTAATCACATGAGCCCCACAATACTCCTCTTTTCAGCTGAATGCAAGCTTTGAAGTGGCATCATATAAAGCTGCTGAAAAACTGACATGCAGAACACCCAGAAGCAACAATTTCCTTGGTCACCCATATTGAAACTGGCACAGTGTTATGTCTAATCTGCTGCTTGCTGCTCTCAGAAATTGGTTTCTGATGATGCAAGCCCCCAACAATTTTCTGAAGCTTCCTTTGTGGTAGCTTTGTGTGTTATGCATATCTTGGCTGCTCATTTCTAAATTGCACTCCACGCACAATGCTCAGTAAAACTCCTTGTCATACAAAATAGCACTGTTAGCTCTGCTCCTTTTGGTAATCTTTGCACTTTCCTAGTCACCCCCAGTTGCATTATAAAGTCCTTTCCTTAGCCTTCCATTTTTTTACTTTTTTTTTTTTGAGTTCTGCCATCTTTTTTCACCCTCTCACATATTTGTGAGATCAACAACTACCTCTGTCAGACCCTCCCAAAGTGCAAAAACGTCCTGTACTTAGTAAAGCTGTCTTGCCCATGAACAGGGTCAACCAATAGTTTACATCAGATGTGCTTTACCTAGAGAAGTATTCCAAGAGAGAAAAGTGAATAGCTACATATGATGCTATTTCCTTCTGTGCCTGACTCCATGTAAAGCAAATTAGAAAGAGCTTTCAGGTAGCAGAGAGCAGCCTGTCACAGTAGATGCGTGCAGTGGGCACTCACCTCCTTCTGCAGTAGGTTCCACTCCGTCTCGCTAACCAAGCGGTAACCGCTAGGAGATACGTAAGCACTTTCTACCCCTTGTGTAACACTGGAAAGAAGTGAAGCAGTCTCTTCTTGCTCTGGTGTCATTGCTTTGATTGCTTTTTCCTGATCTTTGGTTAACATGAACCCACTTGGCATTTGCAGAGACCCAAGGGAAGCTGTATCAAAGTTCTCAGACACTGAATCTGCTCCAACAAGTGGTCCAAAATCTGACTCATCCAGGTTCCCAGCAGATTTTGCTTTGTTGTTGTATCCTAAAGCTTTAGACTGTAAAGATCCAGATGTCCCCAGACTGTCTGTTGACTGTGCTCTCCGCAGTCCCTCTTTAAACATATCGTTATCTGACTTATTGAAAGATTCGCCAGAAGAAAGAAGCAAGTCTGCATCCAACGAATGGACTGAGCCATGGGTGCTATTTACATGCACCTGGAATTAGAAAAACATGGAAGAAAAAATTATATACTCCATTCTAGAACCATGGTACAAGAGGAATGCTGGACACTAATTATCAGACATGGTAAAGGCAAATTTAAATTGGCTTTGGCAAGAACATCTGATCACTAAGCTTAAGATGGCCAAGGATAGAGAACTGAAATGTACCATTAGTTAGAATTAAAGAACAAAACAAATAAGCTAAAAAAAAAAAAGGAGTCTTCTATTAACAGAGTGCTTTTGTAAGGATCTGTCTGCCTGCTGGACAAGCAAGGACAGAGTCACCTTACATCTTCCAATATTTGAAATGAGGTGCTTCTCCCACTAAAGAGATACACTTGCAGTATCACTTCTAGAACCAAAATCTACACAACAGAAGGCAAATACTCCACTTCCACAAGTAAATTCAGAAGTCTTTCATAAAACAAAAAACTTTACAATAACAAAAATAAATGGAGAACGATATACTTAAAATCTACTCTATACTGACTTCTATGTCTTTCTTCTGCTTTGAGTATCTGACAGAATATTGTAAGAGAAATATTTTCTTTAAAATATTATTTGTACATAAAATGAGAAGGGAAAAGGCTAGGCTTAAACAGAAATGTATCCTGGGGAATACCAATACTAAAAACCACACTGTCCTGTGACATAAAAGGGCACATTAAGCCTCTTGATCTATTTTTATTTATTTGTAGCACTGAAAAGAGAGTAGTAACGTTTTATTTAAAAAGCATATGACTGCTTTCAAAATACTTTACAATATATTACACACTTCTGCTTTGTCATTAGACATTTAAAGAAAATAACACTGAAAACAAGGCTCTTAAGAAAAATAGTAATTTCCAAAATAGGTCAGCAGAGATGGGCAGGCAGCTGGTACTTCCATGTAAGTGTTTGTAATTTATAACTATATATTATGTACTACTGATTTTATGGCTATTGTTAATGTCTTGTTTTAATAATTTTTAGGCATAGTATTTATAATTACACATATATATATACACACATGAGTTCAAGTCCACAACAAGAAGTCAAGAGAATACAGACATATATAAAATTGCATCTTCAGACAACAGCTGTTTGGTGATACAGTTAACAAATCATTTGTTTGTATTGCAAACTGAGAAGAGCTCAGAAGTCAAATTATGATAAATTGTAAGGCATGACTGATAATATGATTCATTACCACTTGAAAACACATTCTGTACAGTTAAAAAAGGTCACAAATAGCAACAAAAACAAATCCATAAATGGAAACTGCCCTTTCTCAAAATGTAACATTTTCCATTATGTATAATCCCTAGAATTAAATAAATATTGTGATTAAGGGACTAAAGAGTATCCTAGGAACTGAGATTAAAGAAAACGTCAGCAGATAACACTTTTGTTCACCATCAATGCATCTCATTTGCATATCTGGATAGAGAAGTGTTAGCATACAACACTAGATGAAATAGAAAGTAGTATCCTCACTGTAGGATAAAGGGTAGAACTAGATCTCAGCTACATTTAGATGTTATGATTCTGAACATCTTCCTGCATTCTGAACTATTATAAATCATTGATAAGAACAAAGGACAGACTCTAGAAGTATATCTTTTTTTCCCTTCAAGAAGTCTAAATAAAACAGGCAAAATACTGGCTCACACTGAAAATTTTCAAGTCTCTTGAAGCTTACATAAGCTTCTATACCACAAAACTCGTTTGTTTTTATTAATTTGTCTCTATTTTGACTTACAAAACCAAAATGGAACCTGTCAGATGATCAAAACCAAGCAAATGCAGTGGAAAAGGATACGTAACTGCGCATTTTTAAATAGTTTCCAAATTCCAACCTGTGTGCTCATTGGACTTGTTTCCTCAGAAATTAAAAGCTTAGGCAAATTTCAGGTGCAATTTCAGCTTGTCCCAGTGCATGAGTATCTACAACACCCAAATGGCTTGCTAACTCACGACATCCAGCAGCATCACTTTTTCTGGCCATTACAGTGGGTTTACTAATATCTCATGCAGCTTCCGCAAAACTTGGTGCTGAGCCCCAGCTACTGGCTTGCCTAAATAAAGCTTATTTTTGGCTGCTGAACAGATGTGGTCAAAAACCTCAATTCACATAGCTGGATGAAGCTTAATACACACAGACACACACATCATACTATTGCACATGCTAACCAACTGGCTAACTTCACAGTCAGTGATCTCAGACTTGCCTAACCAGTGTATGTTTAGCACAGAATTCAACAAGTAGGTTAGCAAAGGAGCTACAATACCCTTGCTGAACATTCAGACATAATTGGTTTAATTCTGAACATTTACATGTGTCAGAACATAGTTATAAATCCCAAGAGACTTCAACAGCAGTTAACATACAGAATGTAAAAGTTAAATTAGTTTTTAACAGCATCTCTCAGGATTGGAAAGTATTGTCTTCTAATCTTGATTAGAATTTATATATTCAAGTGCAACTCCAAAGATCTTTCATTGTTTAATAAGAACTACAAGCTACAGAGAATAACAGGCACTAAGTTTGCATTTGTATTTGTAATCAACACCCTGAGGAATGCACAAGTGCTCAGAGTTGCTTTGAACTATCCAATTGTTTTACCTCTTCATTAGAGAGCTGGGTAAGGGTTTCCTCTTGGGCTTGAGAACATGAAGCTTTCATTTCATCATCTGAATCTTTTTGCTTCTGTTCCTTTCTCTTGCTAAGCCTTTGCTGATCATCTTCTTCCTAGAAATCAGTGGTCAACAGAAAACACGTGAACTTGATAATATATTTGTATCATTAATGGCCCCATTAACAGCCATTATACAAGCATGAACATTAAAACAAAGTGTGAAAATTAGAAGTGCCTTCATCACTCTAAACATTGGAATAGAACATATGGAAAAAGAACCAAAAGAAAGACATCACAGAACACCAAGTCATAAAGCAAGTACACAGTCACTTGTATAAACTGATTTAAAACTGAAGCTCTTAATTTATGCCTGAGCTAGGTACTGTATTGGAAAAACCTAGACAGAAGTGAAACTTGCTATCCTAACATCCTTGACCCAGATATTTTGCATCATAGATGACTGTTCTTTCCTCCAAGATTAGTTTCTAGATATTATTATCTTTCCATTTAATAATGTTGACAACATGACTTTTAAAGTTACTATATACATTAATATTAAAATAATCACCCAAATTGAGAGTTTCTGTTATAACTGTTGGCTGTCATTCAAATGCAGAATTTCTATTAATACTGTCACCTATAATTTTTTAAAATATTATAACTTAAATAACTTGTCTCTAATGTGATTTCTATACCTGATACACCACATTAAATCTACTGTATTAAAAAAAGAGACACCCCCCCCCCCAAAAAAAAAAAAAAAGGGAGGAAAGCAGAAAGCAACCTGGTCCTTTTTTTTCAGTTCTTCAACTTGTCGGAGCTGCTCAGAGGTCAGAACAATTTCCATACGTTGCATGTCCCTCATCAGCAAACGCTGAGACTCCAAGAACTGGTCATTAGCTTTTTGCCATGTGTGTTTCAACTGGTTGTGCTGTTGTCGCTCTTGCTCTAAGAGATGGCAGACTATTCAAAAACAGAAAGAGTCATTCTGAACCAGAATTTTTTTTTTACCTTTTTTCCAAAGAGAGGCATTTTCATGAATAAAAGTAATTATTATTCTAATCAAGAACAGCCAGGCTTTGTTCAACAACTATTTAGGATGAAATAAGACATTTTCTTAATTCCCTAACTTGGCTTGTGATTAGGGATGTATTACTGACAGTTCAAGATTTCCCAATTAGAAGACTAAAGCCTTAACTCCATTCATGAATTCTAATAGGGCTTTTTTTAGTGCTGGTTTCAAAAGACTGTCTTCTATGCCCCTATTTATTTCAACAGAGGTTCCGTTTTTCATTCCTCTGCAGTGATTCTGTGCTGTACTGGCATACATGTACATTCACACACCCATTCCACCACCAGGCATTCAGAATTGACATACCTCAGCGAGACATATCAGTACATTATGGAAATAATGCTCATAATTGTACACAAAAGACACCAGTAAAATCACTTTAATAAGAAGGAAGCTTGCAATACCATAACAACTTAGCAAAAATTGAATACCATCCCTCAAGAGAATGAATGGCTCTGTTGTTTTCCTCTGTCATAAAAGAACTCCACATTCAACTCTTCTGTATATGTTTTAGAGGCTTTCACATTGAAAAGTACTGCCTCCTCCCCCCACAATTTCTTTAAATCCAATTCAAATTGGAAATCAGAAAAGAATTAACAGCTATGTTGCTTTTTGTATCCTTAGCGTAAAAGGGTCAAAAGGATTATTATTAGATAGGTACCTTCATGCAGTTCTTTCCGCAACTTCTCTGCATCTTCTTGCAGGACAGATTTTTGTGTGTTGAGAACAGCCACATACATCTCTAAGTCTGTCCTACATGACTTCTCAGCTTCCAAATAATGGTTCAGTTCTTTAACCTAAATAAAAGGAGGGAAATCCACTATCTCAGTGAGGGAACACTCTCAGGCATTTCCTTTTCGTTAGAAGTTATAGTGTTGCCTGTTCAGGTAATGTACAGGTGCTGAAGAACAAGCTTAGTTCTAGAAATCACAAATATTCAACTACCAGTGTGCAAGTAGTCCTCATATTTATTTCTGAATAAATCACTCATTAAAAATCTGCTAAGTCTAACATACTAGTATATCACAGTTATAATAGCTGGATCATAACAGCAGCGGCACTGAGCACAAGAGATGGCAAGGAGGCAAGTATCTCAAGTATCTAAGAAGAGCAGACAATGCAGCAATTCTTTAACCAGTGCTGATAAGCCAACAACTAAGTACGATGTAGAGATGGTTCAAAAATTAGAGTAATAAGAGTAGTCAGAAAACATGACTGTGAGGCAAACTTGAACTAAACCTGGGATGGTAAGTCTAAGAGAGAAAACATTGGGACAAGAAAAAAACCCAAACATTCAAATGCATGAAAGATGGCTGCAGAAAGAAAGGAAAATCTGTCAATGAAAATCAATGACATCAAAAAAGACTGAAGAAATATATTAACGATATTTTTCTTCTTTTCTGTTTTTTAAATAGCAAAGCTAACAAAGAACTGGAATAAACACACTGGAGAGACTGCAGAATCTCTGGTAAGAACCTTTTAAGATAGGGTTACATAAACATCTGCCAAACATAATGCTTGTAGAAATGGATCCCTTCTTGGAGCAAGGATTGGGCTGAAAGATTTCTTTATGGCACTATTCAGTTTCATGGTTTGCTGAGTCAGGAGTCACAGGAGTTTTTATTCTGAAGGAAACAAAAGCCTTCAGGCAATTGCTAAATGGCTACACAGAGGTGCTGTTCATCTTCCTCAACACAGTACGGGAGCCACAGACACCAACTCAGAGTTCAAGATAGTTCTTAGGCTTTAACTTGGCATTGATGGTGGGAACAGCTTCTCCTGCCCTAGGATACCAAGTCTTCTATCTGCTAGCCTTTTAGCCTTTGAAATGGAGAAATTTGACTCCCACAGAATAGTTCTTGGGCAGGATAGAACAGAAGGGGAGAGGGGAAAAAAAAACCAAACAACAACATTGTTTCACTAATCCAGCTAAATATTTGACACTGAAAAACAAAATTACATGACTCAAGCAGATCTGAGGGATTTCATCATGACCAACAGAAAAGCCAAACATATTGCTTATTCTACATATCAGTCCTCATATCCATCTAGTAATGTCATGTAAATGATACCGTGCATTTTTATAGTGCCATAGATTACAGTATTTTATCAACTTCCTAAATTTGTGCTTAAACATCTTCTTGCTAGACACAAAATAGCAATTTTTTCCCGTTAAGCTAAAAAGGTGACTTGAAATAGGACTACTACAATGTCAGACAGGAGTAACGAAGTGGAACTGGCCACAGGTAAGAATTAAGGACCTAAGTTAATTTATTTGGAAAGAACCACCATCTAAAGTGAGACTTCTTTAAAAACAACCCCTCAATAAACTAGAAAACATGCATAAAGTGATTATTTCCTTTTTTTCCAAGAAATGCATGCTTGTGTTTTACTCATTCCACAGAATTACATGCTCATACTAGACTACTCTTAAGAAAGAATAAGTGATAAAAAAGGAGGGGGAGGGAAAGCATTTTGAGAACAAGCAGGAAACAAGAAAAGGTCCATGTTTCCTCATCTTCCCCAAATTCATTATGTCAATGAAAAGGAAGTATTATTTGCATCAACAGAAAAAGAGCTACCTGGAGAACTATTATTCCTAGGAGTACTTAAATCCCCCAAATTTGACATAATAAAGCACAAAGAATCTGTGAAGAAGGAAAACACTCAATCTAGTAAAATTTTTTAGACTGTTGTAATTACATTGTCCCAAATTTCAGACAGGCTTCCAAGTTGGAATAAAAGCAGGAGTGAGGGGGAAGAGAAAGAATTCCAGCAAGTGATGCGCATCTATTTAAGTGAGGATGCAAATGACCCAGAAGACAAGGCATTTATTTGTATGTCTTAACATTCACATGGTAAGTTACTTTGCAATTTCAGCCTATTTGACTTTCAAGATAAAATATATGTTACAGAAGACATCATCATTTCTGCATAAAACAGTACATTATATGCAACTATCTTAGAGTGATGTAGGATTATTTACCCTTCACAGCTGATGCGAAAGTTCAATAGGGATTCTGACATACCTGAAGAATACAGAAATGCTAGACAAATCACTTACATTGATTTCTTGCCAGCAATGACCAGTATCCCTTTCTATGAATCTGAGGTTTGCTTAAATTTTAAGATATAAAAATTCTGGTGATACTGCCTCAATTTTATGCCCAAGATTCAAAAAAGAAATATAGGACATGCTTGATGGATATAGATTAAAATAATTCTGTCAAATTCCAATCTTTCTGTGGATGCAAGCATGGCAGTAATATAAAGGCCAGGCTCTTGGAAAGGTGCAAAGCAGATATTTTTCTAGAACTTTTTCTATTAGTAGTAGACCCGAAGCCATGCAATTTAAGCTAAGCAGAGATGATGCACACACACACGCATGCAATGCAACCCTCAAAAAAATGTTTTTTCAAAGATGGGAAAAACATATATAGGCTAAATATGTTATTTATGCTACAGGAGAAGAAATGTATTGCATGTGAGGAGTTTCACAACACACCTTTTCTCTCTTACTTTACTTATCTGCAAATTAGCATGATGTAAGATATAAATTATGATACAGTTACAACTCCACCTCACCTTTGATGCTTCTAACTCTTTTATTTTTTCTTCAGCTCCTGTCAATTTCTCCTTTAGTGCTGCAATCTCTTTCTCCATAGGCATCACAACCGAACGCAGCTTCTCAGCATCTTCCTGAGCCTGAAGTTAATACAATAAATTATGAATAACACACATCATCATAGTTTTTACCACAACAGTTTCCATTATCAGAGACTTTTGGAGAAAAATCTCTATTCCAACAAGAACAGCTGACTAAACTTCCACTTTCAATACTTGTCTTATTGCTATTTATTTAGTTCAGCAGTCACCTCTATGACAACAGGCCAATATTGCTCCATTCACAGAAGGAAGCTAAATTTTAAATCCACGTATGGATTAGGCCATGAATATCTGTTTTTAACGAGAATGTTAGTAAATCTATCACTCTTGATACATGGGAGAAAATTTACTGACCAGATATTTCAAAATACTGCGCTTTTCTGTTATTAAAGGCTGTCACATAGGCACATATAAAAAAAAGTGTAACACAAGAACTGAATAGTGAGTTATTGGTCATTTGTTTATTTATGAAGTTAAAAGAAAAAGGATCTGCACAGTTATGTATAGTGTAGCTTTGTTCTGTTTTAGAAGACCATTTTTCAACTTTAAATTACTATTGATGCAGCATCAGTTTCTGTCATTACTGTCTGTATGTAGTTTTGACAAATTGTACTATCTATTTCACAAACAGCATGATTTTTTCAAAAAGTAGTCCTGAAGAGATCAAAATAGGATAACAAAATGATGGGGGGGAGGAGAAAGAGCCAGGTAAAACCAGCAAGAATTAAAATGAGAAATAATGTTCAGTGTTCAAATTCAAAATTGCACGTCAAAGGGTGGCCCCGACACTCCCATTTCTTCAATTTTTTTTTTTTTCATGGATGCACTAAAAACTTTCCAAATGAAAGAAACAGCTCCCATAGACTCCACAAGCAGAACACTCAAGTTCAAGTAAAATTCTTCAAGCCACAAAGAATTTAAGTAACCTAATTTGGGTTGGTTTTATGTATGAAGGCTCAGAATGCTCGATTGTTCTGTGTTCTACTGGAGGAACTCACTGGGGGGGGGAGGGGGCAGAGAACTGTGTTCCAAAGCTGAAGTTTCAAAATATGACACTTTTTCTAACTGAATCAGTAAAGAATGCTGCTAAAAAATATTCATGTCTTGTTTTAAATCCAGACTAGAATGCAGGTCTTAAAGGTTACTCATCTGACTTGCAGTTTCTGGTAAGCTTATTGTCAACTGCATTCTGAGCAAGATTTTCAGAAAAAAAAATAGAAAATACTATTAACCAATGAAGTTTTCTAAACTTTAATAGACAAAAACCACCAATATTGCAATAACTGCCAATTATACTAATGCTGCCAGGCCCTTGGGCTCTAAAAAGCTTTAAGAAACACCTCTATAGACAAAACAAAATGAAATTTCTTCATGTTCAATTCACTTCTGCTACATTTTGTCACTGCTACTTTGCTCGTCCAGAGAGTACAAATAAAGTCGGTGAGGAAAGTGAGGGACATCTCATGATGCAGTGAATTCAATACCAGGGACATGTGATGGTCTCATACATACATACATATCCTGCCACCTGCAGCCAGCAACTCAGTCACATTTTTCAAACAGATGGGAGCAGGAGTTCAAAGACTGCTTTATATTTCATTTATTGTGTCAGTTCTATTCATTTAATGCTACCTATAGCCAGCTCATATGTACAGCCCAACATTTTTAGGACTGTTGAATAAGCTTTTTCCTAATTATTCACGATAACTGGCAGGAATATTTCATCACCACTCCAATTTCACATGATTCGACACTGAATGCAGAGCAACAAATACATCCATGAGGGAACCAACCAGTTCAGAGAAAGCCAGAAAGTTCTCTGAAAGCAAAATCAGTTTGCTGTTCAACAGCACCCAACTGGAAAGGTAAAACTATCAAATTCCACATGACAGAAAAATTAGCTGTTACTGTTTAGTAAACAGAGTTGAAGCTTGACACTATAGTTGAAACATAGTGCAAATGTTTCTTCAAAAAAAAGGGGGGTGGTCTTGGGGGCTAAGGATCCATATTAAAGAAATGTCAGTATGATACTGAGCTAAACACACACAATAGCTTGTATCTGCTAACAAAACAAGTGCTGGTCACTGGGTCTGCTTCTGAAGGTAAAGTATAATTACTGAGACTCCCAAATTGAGGTTAAAGTTCCCACTCAAACCTTTAATAAAATGACAATATCTATCCTCTCAAAAAATGCTACACAACGATACTGTCACATGTGGCAAGAGGTGCCATAGCATCACATTTCCTGTGTTAAAACACATTATTCAGACTCTTCCAGAGGTGTGATCCTCAAAGCATTTATTTCCTTCAAACATTTTACCAAGGTAACTTGACTGTCAAAGGCCAAGATTTTACATATTATCAGCCTGTATTCACTCATCACCTAATTCAAAAACAGGGCACCCTGACTGCTTCTGCCCCAGCAAAACCTGCTTCCCCCAGCACAGTGGCTGAAGAACATGCTACAAGGGATGTGCAGAGCACAGCGTGAAGATGATTCCACAGAGGGAACATGCCCCAAATGAGTCCAAGTCACCCCATAAAGCATTGCATTGCTAGCCTGACAGCAAGCTACAGCAATCCTCAATGTCCTTTACTGTTACGCCAACCAATGTTTTGAGAACAAAATCCCAGGTGGAGAAATCTCAGAATACTGTACCCGAATTCATTCCTTAAAAATGAGAGAAGCAGAAGACAGATAGACACAATTTAAGAGAATCTCTCTTTAAAGTAGGAATAAAACAAAATTCCACTAAATCTATTCCACTGGTTTTTATCATTACCAACAAAAGCAGCTTACTGCGTATCAGATTTTATGGCCAAATCTGTCACAGAAATCGGATAACTCTCCCCTTTAAATTCCCTCAATCTTGACTAATAGGCAAATTTCGTAACAGGAGGTTGGTCCTTTCTTGCTCTTTTTATATGCAAAATACCTGTTCTGCAGACTTCTGCTACTCAGTTTGACACAACTGTGCTGAGAAGAGCCTTTATATTCATCACAGCTCCAACAGCAAACCAAAACCTTTCCTGAATGGAAGATGAGGTCTGAATAAAAAGGGACTAACCAAATTTTGCCAGTGGGCAAGACTCATCCCAACAAGTCATTGTCCAGAGGTAACCCAGTCATTACCACCCAGAGAACTTGCATGGAAGTACATGCTTCTGTGGCTAGACTGCTTTAAGCATCTGTGATAACAAAAGCCCCAAAATCTATCTGGTATTATGACACAACAAGAAGACAGATACTTTTGTAAGTCACCAATACATTTCCTGAAAGATGGATCACTAGGTAAGCAAGTTTATGATTATAACAAGGTATTTACCTTTTTTGAGTTGGGAAGGGAGCTGTATAGAATACACACAAAGTTTCCAACACAGATTTCTTAGAAATAGTTGCTCTGTGATAAAAATCACAGAACACACAAGTTTTCTACAGAGATTTGGCAATTTGTAACCTGAAATATATTTATACAGAAAAGCAAAACAGCTGCTTCCAGACAAGTTCATATGTTCCATCAGACACACCCTTTCTGACAAAAAGAGGTTTGCAGGCTAGACTTGGATACCTCTGGCAAAGTAGTCAAAATCTAGTAAATACAGCTCAAAATAGCATGCTTATCAAAACATTACCCGCCTGCTCTAAGCACTTCTAAACCAGGATAAATAACATGCATACTGGAAGCCTGGTAGCACACATACCAAAACTGTATGCTCAACCAAATAAATAAACTTTAAATTCGAAAAGGTATTTGCAGAGTTCAGAGCAACATTTATTATCTATCCTTCATCTCCTTCAGGGGAAAAAGTATGCAGACAACAAGCGTAATTGTTAGCAATTACATGGATACAGTACTAAATCTCATGGATTTTCTTTATAGTTTAAAATGGATTTTATAGCCAAATTGAACACAAAAGAACAGAGATAGGATCCAGTCAGGAGAGCCAATAAGGTTAGCATCCTGGACTGAAACATACTGCCTGCAATCTTGTCTCTGCTCTGTCCATTCTTCTCACCTCTTATTGAGAATGCTAGACAATGGTATGGTTTATGCCAGTTTTAAGAAATGTGATGTATTATATGCTGGTACAGCATCTACTTACAACCCAGAGAGAAAAGTACTTTTTTAAAATTTTTACTCCATTGGTATGTTTGGAGAGTCTTCAGAACTGGCCAGAAGATGAAGATATTTTTGAAAAACTCTTTCCAAGTTTATGCCTTAAAAAAATAATAAATCCATCCTTATAACGGAGCATATAAAGATGTAGGATAAATACAACACTGTTGGCTGGAAATGCCATTTTGCATGAGGAATTGATCACAAGTCTTCAAATAGCACATCCCAAGTGATCAAGAAAACTCATCCTTTCACACTGACTGCTGAGTCATGAATATTCATTATTTTGCTAGCCAAACACAGTTTTTCATAGGCTTGGGATTTGTTCATTTGTTTTAAGGTAAAATTGAATGTCCTTTTCCTAATTCTGATCTAATTCTTAGTCTCCTTGAGGAAAAAAATACCTTCACAGGTTTAATGACAAAGAAGATTAAAAAACCCATGCAAAGCAGTTTCAGCAATTATTTCAAGCTGTGCTCTGGAAGACCAGATTTCCCCCTCCCCCTCCTATTACATAAAGTACATGTTCCTCTGCTTTATGGGCCTATAAAGCTTTCCAAGATCATATTAATCAGAGATTAATAAACCAATAAACCAATCACCTTTTGCTTTAGGAGCACAAGGGATATTTATTTCCTGTTTAAAAGAGTATAGTTGAAAATGCTATTTAGCTGTTACACTAAACTTCTAAAGGCTAAATGGCACATAATGAAGCTGCTAAGTTTAGGTGAGCTGCTCTGTCAACTGAGCAACTTGCAACTCCAACTGTTACTTAATCAGAACATTCAGAGTTTAAAAAAAAAAAAAAAAAAAAAAGAGCACTGAGATTTTAGTCATTGGAAAGACTCTCTCAGTCAAGAGAGATCACTTTCCAAAAAAATCTTACCAGCAGTTTGTTGGTAAGGCACTGCTGGGACTTTTACACTATGAACTCTGCATCTTCTAGGTTGTTTCTGCAAGACTCACCTTCTTCCAGCCTCCTTCCAGTCCTTCCAGACTTTTTTCTCTTAATAGCACTAAAACCTTCTCTTAAAACCAGTTTATGTCTTAAAATTCCAGCGGCAGTAATTCTGTAGTTAGAACATTGGCAGATTTACTTTAGTCTGACTCCTACCTTTATAAATCAGGACTACATGAAGAGCAGTCTCACTGAATACCAAACAGCAATTATGCAACTATAACTAGCAATATTCACGAATCTCTTTATAAGTCTCAGAAAAATAATTCCATTTTGCAACACTAATACTGATTGCTTGTTACAACACAGTAAAAATAAGTAAAACACTTATGTGGAATGTTTATGATATTCAATACTGCATTTCTTCTACTGACAGCAAGCAAAAACAAAGAAATGCAGTGATGTGGAAGATTATCAGACATTAGTTGACTCATTTACTGAATACAGGATCATTTATTACACTAAAATTTTCTTAGAGTACCTTGAAGACTACTGTAAGCCCACTGAGAAGACAAATTCACTGAAATGCAAGTTTTTATATGATAAACCAAGATTCCAAAACATTGATCTATTACACCAGGTTCAATTTCCTTCCTGCCTAAAAGAAATACAACAAATTTTCAAACTCAATTAAAAAAAAAAAAAAATCCAAACTCAACACAAGGCACCTCAATCTACTTCTATGAACTCTTCTAAGTCACAGATCTTTGAACAACAACAACAACAACAACAACAACAAAATCTTTCCAAACTCCAGGGCAAATATCTTTCATTAGCTAGTGCCTGTTTTGTAACAGCAAGGTTCTGTATTTCCTAGGAAGCGAGCAGTACCATGCTGCACAAACATGGCTTACCTTAAAGAAAGATGAAAGACATTTTAGATATAGTGCCCATTAAAAAACTCAAAAGAAGTTTATAAGATCTGAGAAAAGGCATAGAGGCGTGTCAACTCAAACAAGGACAAGGTGCAGAAGTGTAAAGGAAATTTTATACATCTGCAGTCAATCCAGAAAAACCTAAAGGGGGATTTACTTGAGTTCATTTGACATTATGACAAGAGACTTTATGAGGCCTTCTGCTTTTACAGGCTGAAGGCCAAACCTTACCATCTTCTCAGCTGCAATCTTACTGAATCTCAGCTGCTCTTACTGAATCCATATAATCAGGTGCAATACCTTTGTGGATTTAAATGCAGGATTAGGTCATGATGACTTCCATGAACAAAGAGCTGAAAATTGGCAGAGCGAGGCTATGTGTATTTCTGAGGAATTACAGCAGGCCCTAGAAATGAACTCATGCATAACAACACAAGTGTATCTTGAAACAGAAACTGAGTAGATTTCAATGTACCTTTTTCATTTCATTTTCTAGGTTTTCTTCCTCTTGACCTTCAGACAGTCGCCTTCTTAACTCTGCTATTTCCCGTTCCACATTTTCTCGATATTGATTCCACTGAGCTCGCTCTTGCTCCAACCTGTGGTGATACTGGAGCTCATAGTCACGAACAGTCTCTATAAAACAGCATTTTCAAAACTTATTTTCAATGTAAGTTAAAAACAAGAGCTTTAGGAACTCCATCTCCAACCAGTCAATGATTTATCGTCATAAATGATCAAAACTTCGACAACAGTGAACTTTCACTTCCTCTCTGTTCCCTTTGACTCTTGCCCCAAAACCCAACCACAGAAGCAAAAGATCCAGAGGAACTGCATCTCAATCTGTACCACCACTAGAACATAAAACAAACAAGCCCCCAAAACTTTGTAACTCCTAATTTCAAAATAATGAACAGGTCTAACATCCTATTGATCAACACATTCTGTACCATTCAAACAAACAGAAATTTGTGTACTGAATATACATGAATATTTGTCTTCTCCAGGGGAAAAGCACAATCAGGTGATGGAAAGACTGTCTACAGCCAACAGGCTGGAGGCTCAGGATACTGTGACCTCATTTGTCAACCTTTAAGAAAACAGCCAGTTATGGCAACAGTTTGCCCCCATTTTGCTCCTTGCACATAGTTTGTCTCAGAAACATCAAAAGCTGTGCGACAAGCAAACAAAGAATAGTTCTGAACCATCAAGAAAAAAAAAAAAAAGTCCCACAACTGATACAGAGTAGCATGTTCAGACCCTAGCCTGGAGCAAAGTCCATGTGATAATACTGGAGGAATACTTAACTGTCTGACAGCAGAACCCTGTTTACACAGAAGGAGAGAAGAGAATCACGCTGTCAGCCTAAAGCTGCTTTCAGACTTGTCAAATTACATACATTATACTTATCTTCATGGAAGAATGAAGTATCACATTCATAGTCTCTCAAAAATGTTTTGCATATATGTGGGAGTTCCCATTGCCATGATTCCTTCTAAATTCTACCTTCATATTAACAGAAAAAAAAAACACCAAGCTCCTTTTTAAGAACTTAGGAACTATGCTTCATCCATCACTTCCATAGCCCAGTTTTGTCAAGCTGTGAAAAGCAGCTATCCATATTCTGTGCAAGAGCAGGCACAAGTCACTAAACACATACTAAAGAGGTGTCTGATCTTAGCAGCAGCAGCTTGTCTGGTTGCTGTTACCTTTCATAATAGCTTGTAGCGAAGCTACTTCTTCTTGCCACTGTCTCTTCACCTCATCGATAGCTTCCTGCTTTGTATTCTCAGATACTGTAGCTATAGCTTTGATGTTCTCCATTTCAGCATGAGCCTCCATCAGCTGGGTCCGCAACTGTCCCAGATCATCTTGGGCTGCTTGCAACACTGCATTTTGTCTTTTCAAGTCCTCTGAAAAAGAGTGTTATTTACATTTAGTTTGATTAATAAATTCAATCTGAAGAGTATCCATAGTTGCTATGGCAAAGAACAGTGCTCTAAAAGGGGGTGAAGAAGCACTGATATTAAAGCATCTACCCATAACAACTGAACAAACATTAGTATCTGTAGGGAACATTATTGCTTGACTTTGCTTGCCCTAGTCTTTTATTAAAAAAGTACCTTCTCATCAAGGCAGTCACAAAGCAGACACTGTAGATACATATGACCAATAGACCTGATGAAAGTGAACTGTGCTTCATTATTATTTAACTCATTCTGGTAATAAATCTGGAAAAGAACAACAGACAGGAAGACAGTTCCTCCCCCATTTTTGGCAACAACTTGGTCCTGAGTTTGGATAGAACACTTGATATTTCCTGAACAGAAACACTCTGAGACCACTACATGGAACCCACATAAGAAATACATGCAGCTTAATTTCCTCTTTACTATGGCTTAGCTAAAACTGAGCTTCTACTAAAATAAGGAATACATTCAATGGAACATCTACTGCTTCTCTGTTGCACCTATAAACAGAAATTGAACTAATTTCACATTATCTTCCTCAGTTTTCACTTAATCTGAAGAAAAAATCTCTGGAAGATACATATTATACAATTAATTCCAACAGCACTAACACAAAGTATAGTTTTATGCCCACATAGCCTATTTCAACAGCAATCACTTTCAGCAGAAACATCTGGCAGCATACAACAAACACCAAGCTATTGCCATGTGTTTCCCTAATACCAAAAAGCTTAATCAATCCTGGTGCCCAACACCTTACTCCTTGATAAAGAATATGGAACCCAATGCTAATCAGGTACTCAAAATAGCATTAATCTTCTTATTAATTTAAAAAAATCCTGCAGCATTTATATTAGTTAGTTTTACAATGTTAGTTACTTAGTATTAAGAATGGGCTGCAACAGTCCCAATATACACTTAGGAAATGGTTTTGGAAAAGAGGGAGGGGAAAAAAGGCTCGGGGCCAAAAAAAAACCCCAAACCAAAGTAACTGCTTGTATATTCTCCTCTGGTATCTTTTCACTTCAGTACATGTGAAATTTGGATTATTTTTTTATCCCTCGTCACAATTTATTTTTATTTTCTATTCTTTTACTGTTCTGAATAGGGACAATTACTGCTGATCTCATCAGTAGTGTCTTGTATCTTAAATTTCCTTTCATTGAGCTGCTAGAAACACAAAGAATTAGGCCTTCTGTATGATCTGATCTTTATTATGCCTGTTGTATTTCTGCTCTCAAACTTACACAAGCAGTTGCAGTCTTAAGGCATTATTTTTTGGCTCTACTTTCATATGTTAAGGACAGGAAAATCATCAGGATCAGAAACAAATCAATTTGACTCTCAGAACAACAGGCGTCTTTACTTTCCAGTTCTTTATCAGATATTTGGGCTCATACGGTTCAAATTTTCCTGTAAAGAGTGTTATTGAAATAGATGCCCTTGGCTGGTATTAAAGCTTTTATAATGTTGTCTGCTTACATTCTACCTCAGATGGAAATTTAAGACAAATTAATACTACATAAAAAAGCTAGCACAAAGTACAAACAGCATACCATCTAGAGTACGTTCTTCCACTTACCAGATCAGCTGCTGTTCAGAGAGAACGAGCACACCAGGACTTCAGAAACTTAGTATTAAAACTCAGTGGTGGTGTTTCTGCATGTACCAAGTTGCTCTGCTGACTCCTATCCATGCAGGCAAATTTTTAAATTTAATTCTAAAAATTCATTCTAGGAAGCTAAATAGCCACCTACTGAATTTTACTCTCCTTGTCTCTTATGTTCTTATTGTATCTGTTTAAAAGACTACCATCACTTTTCAATTTTTGGCAAATCAGACACAACAACAATGCCCTATCCTACTAACCATGCTGGATATGCAGTCGACTATCCCAGTAGAAAACCCCCCTTAAATCCTAAGTATCCTTAACCACACAAAAAAACCCCAAACCCAAAACCCAAACAAACCAGAAAGCAAATGGAGAGTAGTAGTTGCCATTACAAATGTTATTCTTTATACAGGCATTATGTGAAGATGAAATTTAATAAACTTTAGAGTAATTCAGAGAATTGAGAACTTACCTTCCTTAGCCAAGTATAACTCCTTAAATTTTGCTCTCTTTTGATTAAATTCTTGCTCAAGTTGCTGCTTTGTCCGCAGAAATTCTGCATTGACCTTTTCCAATTCTGCTACCCGTTGTAGAAGAGCAACTAAAAAATAAAACAGAAAGTACATCACTAACAGTTAAGGCATCCCATTCTGCAAGTTTGAGGCTTATTCTTTTTAAAATATCTTTACCCATTAGCTCAGTTGCTGCCCCATGATACATCAGGACAAAGTTCTTTAAGCAACAAAGGAAGATAAGTTTTCTTAGACTGTAGCACCATACTGTAGTCAGACATCTTTACAGCACTAGAGGTGCATGTGATTGTTTCCTACAGAATTCCCTGCCAATGTCCCACAGAAAACCACAATTTTTTAGATAAAATGAAGGAAGAAATGGAAAAAGTGCCAGAATTATTTCTATTGGTGCTTCTTTCCAATTTAGTCACGAGGCACAGAAACAAGTGTGTGAAGCCTGAGCAATAAAGCATCAAGTTCTAAAAGGTTGAGGTCAAAGAAGCAAAGTGGCAGCCACTCAGCTAACAACTATGGAAGAACAGAGCACAGAAAAACCCATAAACTAAAAATTAGGTGCCATAATCTTTCCTGTCCCCAGTTCTGCACATTCACTAAAAGAAAGTGAACCAGACTATACTCAGAGAAGTCTGCCAG
Organism: Athene cunicularia; assembly: GCF_003259725.1. Taxonomy (NCBI): domain Eukaryota; kingdom Metazoa; phylum Chordata; class Aves; order Strigiformes; family Strigidae; genus Athene; species Athene cunicularia. The sequence continues at coordinate 8,194,896 of NW_020799124.1, read as the reverse complement.
AAGATGACCACAATCTACGGAGAAATAACCGATCATAAGATCAAACTCTCATTTCCAGCAAGTAAAGAAAAATCCTCAAGGGCACAGATCCATCACACTATTTTCCAGTATTTACAACATTAGCAGCTGATCTGGTGGTACAACAAAAAAGGGAACAGTATGAACTCCACAAAGCACCTACAGGTTGTTACAATGTGGTTGTTATTGAAAAAAACACACAACACCATGGTATGATGCCATAAAAATCCCATACAACCACCAACTCTGTAATATTGATCTTCATGAGCAATATTAACTTCTTTGCACCTCAAGCAGTATAGGTCTAGTTTAGGTGCCAGACAGTTTCATACTGCACACCTCAGAGTTCAAATATGAAACAGAAACAAGACAGATGAGCTAGGAGAAAAAAAATAAAATCTATCTCCATGCTGCAATGCACTGGACAAATAACATTCCTCTACACAATTCTTCATCTGTTCTACAAAAGCATTTCATGGACATGTTCCAACTCTGTCGTGCAAAGCTGAATCACCTCTTCAGTTATAGCCTCTATATAGAACAGACTAGATAAATAAAATATCGATCCATCAGAAGTGTTTATGTATCACACCCAACACACTTCCCACCAAAAGCAAGTAGTGAAAACATCATACAAAGGCTACACGACTTCAGCATCAAACATTTAAGACTTACAAGCAGACAGAATTAGATCTAGAGCTTAGAGTGGTAAAACACTGGATGGTCAATGCCATTGAGACTGGGTGAGCTATATTTATTTTTAGTACCAGATGACCTAGAGTAAGAGCAGACACAAACAAAAGGACCTTTTAAAAGCACAGGTATATTTTACTGATTGCTGGTTACGAGGGCTCATGGTGTTAAAAATACAGCACTTAATCTGTTCAACTCTGTATCCAAAAAAAGGTATATGTAGATACAGGACTGAAGATATTTTAATGTTGCTTCTTTGTTGAAATCATCATTTTGTTTTTTTATCACTAAATACCAACACATCAGTTTTTTCTGGCCAACAACCCCTACGGGTATAGTGCAAAGCCAACCGCACAGGAGTATTCTCCGGAAAAATTAAAGGAACCTGTAGCAAAGACAACACACTGAGAGCAAAGCTTCAAGTGAGTTAGGAAAGTGGCTGGAACAAACCCAGGAAAGAAATAGCACACATGGAGCCGGGCCCAGGTAGCAAAAATGCTTCCCAAGGCTAAAGCGTTACCTTTGATCTTTTGCTGGAGTCTTCCAAAGGGAAAGGGTTTGCCTACATTTCCACTCCCCGCTGACTTCTGAGACGGCGATGCTGCCAGCAGAGCTGCTTCCCGCAGCGCGAGGGAGAGCAGCTCGCTCGCAGGCCCAGGCCAGGGCCCTGCGCAGCCACGCTGCTTCACGCCTCTGAGGAATGAAAAGCCACGCTTGGCTCTCAGGAGGTGGTTTTGATCTCACAGTTTCAGCTCTTGAAAGGAAACTATTAGAGGCACTAAAGTCCAAAGTGAGCTCTGTGCCGGGGTTAGGGGCAGGTGGCTAAACCTGACAGGTTTGGCCAGGCAGTTCTGCATCTGCAGCAACCCGCCAGGAGGCTGGAAGCCACACGCACACATTCAAAACTAAACAAGGAGGAATCTGGACACTGCTCACCTCCCAAATACCTGTTTTGAAGACCATATAAAACTTGAATTCTACAATTACTAATTCTGAAAGCTAACAAATCAACTGCAGACATCAGTCAACCCTCTCGCCCCCCAAGACAACTCAAGCACTCTTTGTTTACTTGTTTCCCCTTCCATCCTTCCTTCGCAGAGAGACAGCAGCAGCTGTGCTACTGGTCCCTTCAGAAAGCTGTTGTGCAAAGCACCCGAGTTGTATTTCTTCCAGAGGTGAGAGCTGCTTCTGCTGAGGATGGAAGGACAGAGGACACCACAAGTGCAAGTGCTTCAACCTGGAGGAACACCAGACTCATTCTTTTTAAATCCTCCCGCTCAAGCGGAGAGAGGGATGGCAGAGTCACCAAGCAGGAAATGCAATTTAAATAATTACGTTGTTACAGTATTCCCCCTCTCCGCAGCCTGGCAGTTATGCATAAAAGTAATAAATAATCAACCCCCCCCACCACAGAGCTCTGGCAGCTGTCAGAACCAGCTGTAGGCATTAAAAAAATGAACAGTTTGAACTCTCAACTGCAGGTCATGCATCACTGCAACTGTGTATTAACATCATTCCTTTTGTTCAGGTACTAAATTTAAAGTGTTTTTATCACCTGTGCTATGTATACGGCTTGGGACAGACCGCAGCATACCCACAACGCTGCAGTGATACAACTACATGAACTTGAGGAGAATATGCTCTGCCATACATCAAGACCCTAAAATGCGCGTGCATAAAAAGTAAAAGCAGAAGGTTTATTTTCTATGATAGCATGGCAACTAATCTCCTTTCTACCTAAGTATAAGTGATTAAGTTTACAAAAAAATATTTTCTTTTCTGGCAGTATGATCTACATGATGGCCACGCAGCCACTCCACTTTCCAGAACGACAGCATGAACGCAAATCCAACCTGCCAGATGCAGGTAACCACGGGCTACATCACACTGATCAAAGTCTGCCCAGAAACTCACTGAAGGCAATGGCAGGAAATGGACTCATTCATAGATATTCAATTAGGTCTTTGTCATTTATAGCTTACTTCTTGCTCTTAATTTAGGTTCAACTCACCCCAGGTCTGTAACAGAGCTGAAAAAGAAAACTTTTTATTTGCCATCATAGGCTATCAACTTAAAAAAAAATACCCTCAGAACCAAAATATACATTTTTTGCAGTGACATGAGTCATTAACTTGCCAGCGTTGCTGTCCCTACGCTCCTATTTCCAGGCACAGAAATGCAGCTATCAGTGTTTAACGACACCAATGAAGTATGCAGTAAACAAAGCCCGGTAGACGGTCAGTTCTGTTGGAGCTACGCCCAACTGAAACAGGATCCAGTGTTACACACCAGATCAGAACAGGCACAGAACATGCTGTATTTCATAAGAGCAGTAGTGTAGAAGACCTAATTCCCTAATTAGGGCCCTAACTCATCAAGAAACAAACAAAACCCCTGAAGACCCATTTTCTTAACTCCTGAAATAGCATTGAGAAGAACTTAAATTAAAATTGACATGCCAAACTGAAAAACAAACAAGTAAACAAGAACTCCCTTTGGCCAACAATTTATTAGCTGTAAATAACACTTCCCCTCTCCCTCCTCCGAGTATTAGGGCAAATAGACTACTAATGACACAGTTAGACATGCCAATTAAATTACTAGCTTTGTTTCTAAGGAACAGCACAGATTTTGCAGAGACATTTCAGGTCAGATACAGGGATCACCATCTCCCTGTTTAACAGTAACATCATAGCAAAGTACAGCGTATGTTGTTATGTGGCTTAAACAGGTGTAAGAACTTAAAAGAAGGGCAGCAAAATTCATTTCAGAGTCGAGTCATCAATTTACAGGAGAACCATGAAACTACTCGAGAACAAAGAGGAATTCTAGTGAAAAAGACACAACTTTCACATAACCCACTACACAGCAAAATTTCAATTCAAGGGAAGCACAGGAACAAACACGCATTTCTTACTGACTACTTAAATGCTGTTCCACAGATCAGCTCCCAGAAGGATTAAATTTTATGTATGACAGAGTTCCCAGTTACACAAACGTATAGTGACCATTCCAGAACTAAGACAGACAAAGCTGATTATCGATAAGACTATTTTTGAGTACTGGGTCTATTTATAAAATTAATGCTACAAAGCTTTCTACTTGACATTTAAGGTGTCAAACGTGACATCAAGAGGTCAGTCTTACATAGCTGAAATCTGAAAAACAGATCAGAAAAAAAAAAAAGCTATACATACAATAAACTTTTTGGAGACAAAAAAATCCCTCCTATCATTCTTCTGTTGTTTTCCACCTCTTTCTTTTCCTGTCAGGATTGCCTGAGACAGAAGGATGGAAAAATAAAAATATATGGCTGCCCATTCTTCTTCATGCTTATTTCCTAAGAGTACTAATTTTCATCTATCATGACATCATATTGAAGCCACAATTATATTACTGTATAAATTTTTAATCTAAAAGTCTGCCACTAGGACATGTATTTAGACGGGAAAAGCTTTTCTTTATTTTCTTCAAACAGAATTTGATTTAAAAAAACAAAACAAAGACAAAAACACCCACACTCTTAAAATATACTCCAATACAGTTGTTCTGTAACAGGAACCTAAATGTAAAGGAATATATTACGGTTCTTTTAATAAACACGTTGAACAGAAATAATTCCTGACATGAAATGAAGGTTGCTTATTTTCAAGGAACAAAATTTGCCCTTACACATAGCAGTTGTGTGTAAGGTCCACATTCAGCAGCAAAAAAAAAAAAAAAAAAAGCAAGAATAGAATTATTTGCTTTTTCAAAGTTGCATTTGGAAGTATCAAAATTTCATTTACCTGGACAAATGGCTAAAGCTTACTGGTCTACATACACTTTCCTAGATTTATTTGGGGACAAAGAACTACACCAGACTTCTCACTTGACACCTTCGTTTTCAGAGTGGCAACAAACCCCTTTGGATTGTCACATCTCTCCTTTCCAGGGTACTTCACTGCATGCAACGATGGTAACTGAACTACAGAAAGGAGAAAAAAAAAAAAAATTTCTAACCTGCAGCTGTGCAACAGAAGACATGCCACTGCTTGCCAACATTACCACCAGCAAGTAGTTCTGCAGAAGTAACTCTTAGGCAGTTCCCCATTTTGGGCAGCATGGCTTTTAAGAGACATTACTGCACTCATCCAACAATTTCTAGTTTATTGTACAGTTGAAGGTTATTTGACATTCACTGTTTGTTCTCTATTGACTAAACATTCACAGGCAAACAATCCAGTACAAATTTAATGCTATATACATAAAAAAAAAACTTTGTGTTGCTGACAAATGCAGATATCACTTACAATGCAGAACTGAGCCTTGCTGCATCATATCTATTACAACATATTTTTATTTATTGCAGTAAATCAGTAATTGCAGGATCAAAAACATTCAACTAAGCACTGTATGTTACAAACATCTAACCACATTATAAATATTATATTAATACATCAAGTGGAAGCTTGCAATATACTATTAAAGTTTAAAAGTAATATTATTTTTTCACTGAAGTTGAATGACTGAAACACACCTTTCCATTATAATTTGTAGTCTCATTCCTACTCTTTATTTTCCTTTTTTATGTTAAACACTGTATGACATGCTACATTAAGGACCTCAGAAAAAAAAAAAAAAGAAAAATAATTAAAATCTAAAGAAATGGAGGTGTTTGAATAAATAAGAAGATCTTCTTCTATAATACAATCAAGAGAACAAAAACAAAGGGAAGAGAAAACAAGGGTCCCTTAAATGGATTAATTGAATATCCATTGAATATCCATGCACAGTTGAATATCCATACACAGTAACAACTAATGTTTGACACAATATTGCAAAAACTTGCATGGCTTTTTGATATGACCATCTTCATGGCATTTTACATGAGTTGCCTGCATTTCACAGGTGCATCATCTCATCTCTAAAGATCTTGTTCCTGGTTTCACCAGCTGGGGTAGCTGCTATTCACTATGAAATGTTGCACCAAAGCTACATCTGGTGCTGCTGGTTTAAACCAACGCAGAAGTGTATGGCAGGCAAAAGAACACCAGCGCATTTCCAGGTTCAGGTCAAACACCAATTGCTAAAAGTGTCACTTAGCACTTGTCAGTAAGACAACATATTGTCCTGTATCTTTCATGTGCAACCATTCTTACTGAAATCTTCCTCAAAGTATGTTTATACAACAAACATCTTCATGCATAATTACATGGGAAAAGCCAACATACTGTTCCTCCTTTCCCATTTTTTTTTTCCACTTCTGCTTCCCAATTTTTCTCCCTTTTCATGGTGCTCACAACATGTTAACTACTTCCTTGTTTTGCTATTGCCTCCCTCATCTTCTTTCTTGGACACAAAACCAGGCAGTTGCTGTTCTGGGGTCCAAATCTCCATTCCCCATTTGCACTCTGTGAAGGGGAATCACACTTGACTTCCCCCCAGTTTTGATAAGCCCACTTCATGTGATGACTAATGTTCCTCACCACTTCTACACAATTTAGTCATCCTGGCTGCAGGTAACTTAAGTCTAGCTTAAAATTTATGCTTAGTTAAACATTATTTATATTAGGCTGCAATGGAACAGTGTTCACTCACATCAAGTACCACTGGAAAGCAGTTAATCACTTACGTTCATGTTGACAGAAGCGGATTTGAATTTTTTCCAGCAATTTATCTTTAATTTGCTAAAAGCACTGTTTCTTCCCAAGGACAGTCCCCTACCTCCATTATTATAGACTACCTTTTCCTACATCCCTTACCACAGTAGCTGGTTCTTTCCTTCACTGTTTAACTAGCATTGCCATCAGACCTCTCTGCTTTGTGCACACGCTTAATTTTCTCCACAGAAGTTTCAACTCAACACGTAAGGGGTTTTGCCATCATTAGTTTTTACACTATTTTATTTCTGCCATTCATGTTTTGGCAGGTAGGGAGAACAATCCCACATAAAATTTGAGGAAAACACCACTTGTTAGCATTTTTCCAATAGAATCAACCACACTTTGTGCTTCATCAATTCAATGATAACTTAAATAGGGAGCAGTGGATGAATCAGTGTTGGAAAAGTCAACCAGACCACAATAGAAAGTGTTCTATAGAAAGCATTTTGGTTGCATCCTGCTGCTACCATCAGTGAATCTTTTCAGAAACACAGTGTTGGTAAGCTTGAATGCATATCAGAATATTTCAAAAGTCAACGACAAGCTACAGTCTGGTGAACACAGACACTCTGAATTCATTTACAGCCACACAAAATGGAGAGAACCGAGTTGCCAATCTCATCACAATCATCAGCATTTTCCCTGCTCTCTCAGTGCTTGCATCTTATTCCCCTTGCTTTAACAATTTTTCATTTTTGTAACTGCTCTTTAGAAGTGGATCAATTTTTAAAAAAGACTGCAGGAAGAAAGCTCAATGACTTCTTGGGTTTATGAAAGGTTTATTTACTCTACAGGCTGAATACATTTACTCAGACTAGTCACTGATTGAGCAAACAAGAGCATGGTGATGGCAACACAAAACTCAGTGAAGGTTAAGCATCAAAGTATTAGTCAGATTTCTCTAAAAGGGTTCACAGCTTGTGCTGAGTGCCATTGCTGCTACGATTACACCACTATCAGCTCAAAGCTAGCCTAGGTAGATCTATATAGCCTGCAGTCACAGCCTGACTTGATCCCCTTGGCAAAGCTTTTCAAGCATTTAATATATCTAAGCTTAAACAATGCATCTGTCAAACATGTCAGCATTCACACACACTTTCACCACTCCTTTTATTTCATCAGTCTGTCCTACCTCATTAACTGTTAAGCTAAACATTCAGCATAAGGGATTTTAAGCAGAGGAGTCTCCTTCAGCCTGTAAAAAGACCTCCAGCAGAGGCACCTATTCCCCTTTCACAGTATTTTAAAGCAAGTCCCCAAAAAACATCAGGTCACTTAATTCTTCCTTACCAAAGCGATACTGAAAATAGTAAACGAGTCTTTGTATTTACTCAGAAATGCTCCTGCCAAGCTTTTCCATACTACCACATCTCATCATTTGTATGATATAACGACAAAATCCAGAACAGGATTAAATCACTTCGTGTGGCAATTAGATTTGACAGTGAGGTTTTCAGTCTAGCCTTGCAAGAAAAAAATGAAATTGGGGATATTGACTGTTTTAGTAAATGATCAGAAATCTGCTGTTCCGATCAAATAAGAATATTTCAGATTAACAGACATTTAGGGAGAGATTCTTACATGCTCTTCACTATACAGGAGGCCACTTAGACAATTTATCACTCTGAACACCACTAGTAAAATGTATTCTTAAAACGTAAACATTTGCTAAACCCAGACAACAAACTCAGTACTGATTTTCTTTCAAGATAATTTAATTGCTGACTCATTTTCAGTGGGAGGGGGAAAAAAAAATCCTCTTTTGACTCCTTATGTTTATCACTTTCCCTACATATATATTAAAGACTGTCCTTTTTTGGGAAAAAAAGTGAATAAAGTATGACTCAGGTCTCAGGAAAAAAAACCCAACCAACCAAACAACCCTACTGCATTGTTCTCTCTGATGAAGTAATTCAATATATAAACCAAAACCATTCCATTAATTCATAAATTCCCCCAGATAGCAGTAGTCTGAGATCTCATGCTGTCTTGCCATTTGCTGCAGGACAACAACTGAGATGTAACTTTGAGAGCATTCAGGCTACACACCACCCCAAATACTCTGCTTTCCAATTTCTGAGCAAAAAGAACAAATTAATGATGACCTAACACACTTAAAAATTCAAAGGAAGGTAACAAAAATGAAATATTCAATTGCAGAGATAAGCACATAGCTAGACCAAGAAAATGATGCAGAGAAAAAACAAAAAGAAGTCACTGTTTGTGAAATTTATATAAGCATTGGCTTCTCTAAGTTTACCATTGCTACAGGTATGAGGAGTCTTCCATTTAAAATAAATCAGCATCTTTGTGGGCATTTTCAAAAGCTGACATAATTAATAATAGCATGCAAACTCCTTTTCACGTGTGCAGCTACCATACAGCCCTACTGTGCTTTTACAGGTACCAGAAAATCTTCAGAAATAGCAGTATAATAACATAACCCACAAGTTATGAATGCAAACAAGTACCACAAAAGGGAGCTAACACCAAATTTCTTTCCTTCTGTGGTTCCCTATCCCTTTCCACATATTTGGCCACCCAAACTGGTAGACAGGGAATAAACTGAGAAAGGGAACAAGTGAAGACTTACTTTCAAGGAACAGTAATTTAAAAGTGTTAGTTGTCAGAAAAGCAGGTTGTAGACACGAAAACACAGTGCCTTAGAGTAACCACTTAAAGGATATAAATCTTAATAAATGACTTGGAAAAGATTGTTGCCAGATGTATTTATGGAGACACTGTGATGATAAATACAGTATGACAAATAATAAAAGATGATTAACATCTTTATTTGATAAGGAACAGGATACAGTTCCTATCATTTGGAGTCAGGTTTCTACAGCAATTTAGTAGTTGCCCTCAGAACAACAGACTGCTACTCCCCCAAGTCTCTGTAATATAATTCTTGCCAGAAAACAGAGCCATCATTCTATATATTCATAGTTTTTGCTACATTTTAACTGTTCAGGAATTCATTTAAGTTGACAAAGTAAGAAAATCCTCCTCCAGCATGAAATTTTCAAAAATTTTAAAATATGCCTAGTGTATAAGCAATATAGAACACAAAGATTTACTAAGCCCGCAGTTATGATGATTTTAAAACAAGTTAAGTACTGGTGATCATCTGAAAGGGCAACTCACCGCTCCCACGTCACCCTGACCACACGTGCCTTTTATCCCCACCATGCTACAAGAACATTTGAGATTGTAGAGTGATGGGATCAGAGAAGCGATACAGCAAAACGTTGGGGGGTGAGAGGGGAGTGAGTCAAATCAATTTTCAGCCAAACCAGGTCCCTGATCACACTTATCACTTGGCTGAGCACATACCAGAACTGGCAGAGACATGACAGTGAGGTTTAAACTGAGAGGAAAAAAAAGTCTGAACTATACCCTTGGCACTCATACTACTACTGTGTGGTCTCCACCCCTTCCTTTATGCTAGTTTTAATGCTCATCAGGTCTTTCACTAAATCAATTAAACTCATTAATCCAGCAGTGAGTAGTTCTCAGCTGGGTGACTGAGCTGAACTGGCTCACTGATGAGTCCAACGCGCAGAGCTGGCACAAAGGAAATGGTGGGAACACAACTGTGGGAGCAGGAAGAGAGCAGGATCACTCCTTTCAGCAGCAGCAACCTTATAGGCTGGTTTCGCTGAGAAACCACAGCCTGTGTGTACAGTTTGACAACCAGTTTAAACCTAAGTGCATGCTGCTGGCCCAAAGAAATAGCCTGGCCTTCCTTCTGTCCTGCACTCTCCCCTCGCGGCAACTGAGATTGGCGTAGTCATGCAGCAGAACTTACTTTTTAAGATGTGATGCCTGTCACTGTAAGTGATAAATGACCTTCCTCAAATCCTAATTTCCATTCAGACTCTCCAGGGGAAGCTTACAAACTTAATCTGTATCAGAAAGCAAATTCCAAAACTCAGATTTCCCATCAGTGTTTGTATACACACAGGTTTTGAAAAAATGCAACTGAAAGAGCGTCTCCAGTATACTTGCATTTAGGCTGGGACAAAACCTAGAGCTGTAGATAAAAATGTATCAGAAAGCATTTGTATTCCAGAACAAGGTTAGGCTCCCATTTTCTCTTACTTGAACGCAAATACACTAGTACAAAACTGCAGTTAGATTAGACCCTATAACGTGCCACTACAACCCTTCCTGAGGAACCATCAGCTAAATGTAAGCCTCAGTGCCTCAAATAAATGTAACCTTTGTAACACCAGGAGTTTCTACACCACTTAGAGATTTAGCATCTTTATCTCCAGTTTCATCTAAAACTCAAACAGAAGCTGTGAAGACCAGACAGACAGCTATAATATGTTCACAGCTAAAAGCGTCAGTCAAGCACAGAATCCAGAGTTTGGCTAATTGCTTTCCCGTTAATTTAGCACTCATCTCTAGATACAGCACAAGGAAGAAGATATAGACAGACGTTGCAAGCTGACAATTAAGAAAACCTTACTTGAAACCAATGTTTAAAAGAAAATTTAAAAAATGTAGCACATGACATAAAGATGCCAGCTTATAAAATGATTTGAACTAACAGAGCCAAATTTATGCTTCATATTTCATCAAAATAAACCAAGTAACACCACAGCTAAATTATATCACAGAGATTTTGGCACTGACTACTGTTAATGCAAGATAAATGTTCCAATTCCTGTGTCTGAAGTCAATGGGAGTCTAATTTGAACTTCAGTAGGCCTTAGGAAAGACAATTTGCTTACAGGGTACCAGACATGAAAATTTATAGTGGATGGTTAACATAATTATTGCTTGAGCAATAACTTCTAGCACTCATCTGTGTTTCTTCCTGTGTAAATTAAACCAATGAGACTGAGAATACAGACGTGAGGATTGTTTTACAATCTGTGGTTGTACCCAAGTCACTGTTTGTAAGTTACTGTATCTTTTTTCTTTTTTAAAGTAACCAACCATGGTGATCGTCTAATAATTTTGCACAGCACTGATGTAGCATAGATTAAAATGAAACACAAAAATCACTTCTGTTGAGAAGTATTTCAGTGGTGACCACCCATGCAAATACATAGTTACCTTACCAAGGCATGGGTGTGGTAGGTAAACAGTTATACAGGGAAACACTTAGATAAGATGGTGAAAGAGCTCTCTTTCTTGTTTTGCAGATTTCTCTCTTTTGTTGGCATTTAAATAGCATTTCAAGTCTTCTTGCAATTATCTGTAAGTTAAAAACATGTATAGACAAAAGATGCAATAAAAGCCATACAGTCTATTCAGGTCACTCTCTCAAAGGCACGGGCACCACCGCTATAATTAACAAAGCTGGTTTGGTTTGATCCTCAGTTAATCCTTCTCTCCCACCTACAGGCCGTTCCCTCTGGAGCACCACACAGTTAATGCTTCTGTTGTCTTTCCATTACTGATTCTGATTCACTTTGCCATGTAAAACTTCTATCTGTTATTGCATTTTGCTGTTTTCAGAAACCACAAAATATAACAAGAAGTTAAATATTAAGAAATTTAAATTCAGGTGGATTTTTTTTTATTCTCTCAGTGTGACTCACCACAGTAAGGCAAAGCTCTTCTGCTTATTAAGTAACTAAATCAGGCTGCTCTTTTGGGATTTTTTTGGGTCGGTTTGATTTTGTTGTTTTGATTTTTTTTTCTGTGTGTGCAGGTTGCTTCTGTTTTGTTTTTAAGATCTTAGTTATTTTTCATTTCTTAACAATGCCAGACACACAAGACAAGACAGGGCTCTAACTGCCCACAGAACAAAACAAGCTATGATAATTGCAGCAGTGAGGGTTTCCTGCCCTGCTCCCTACTGACACCAACTTTCAGAACTGCTCTGACAGTCAAAAGATGGAACTCTTATGTTGTTTTTTTTTTTACCTTTCCAAGAAACATAAATTAACTCCCAGCAATTAATTCTTGCAATCTGTGAGGCGCTTAACTGCTTTGGTTTACAAATAAAGATACCAAGGTATTAAAGAATTAGATCTCAGCCAAACTCATGATAAATGAGTAACTGAAGTTCACTGTCTGCAAAATACTACAACCTGCTCTGAGAATACACTCAGAATGTGAGCATGTATAAGGCAGGGTTGAAAAGCAGACGAGTACTTGCTCTAAACCAAGAGTAAAGCACAAGGTCTTCCCTTCTTAGTAAATGAAACTGGAGAGATCTTAAATAAAGGAAAAGGTATTTAAATAACCAGCAAACCAGCTAAGATTCAGCACTGCTAGGGAACAATGCCGTTTGGAAAAGATATTTTTCACAGAGGAAGTTCGTACGGTCATGTGATTTTCTCTAGAAGAAGGATGGAGGCATGGAGGAAACGAAGAGTGAGTGAGGGTGTGCTAACTGCAGAGCAGAGCAAGCAAAGACTGGAGCTGCCAAAACAAGGGCAAGGTACACAGGACACCCACAGACTGGAGGTTGCAAAAGGCCTGTGAGAGGGAGAGCAATATTTAAAGAAGATGAGGTGATGGCTGGGAAGGAGGACTGAGGAAACCAGAGGATTAGCTGAGGAGCAGTAGTTGCCTAAGACAAGGTCAAATGACTGGCTGTTTGACCAGAGAGGAAAAATCTGTGACCAAAGGTCAAGTAAGGCCACATTGCTACTGCTTAACTATGTGGAAGCAGAAATTGCCAGGGGAGATGGAAACAGATGTGAAGAATGACTTTAAAGCTTTTATTTTTCCTTTTTGTTGTATTTGGAGGCATCAAGCCAGTGAAGACAAGCATAGGATGGGGGCAAGAAGGAGAGAAGCAGCACCACACGTCAGTTGAATGCCAACAGGAGTTGTGCCTGACAGAAGCAGACATGAATGGAAAAAAAACAAAACAAAACAACCACAGCAATTTCTCATTATATTAGCAGTCATGCTGCAGCTTGGCATTCTTAAGGTAGTATAGGCACCACTAAGAAAGCAACAGGACAACCCAGAAGTTTTCTCAAGCACCAGGTATATTTCAGTAAAAAGCAATGCTCTTTTTTCTGAAAGACAGAAATATTAACTAAGGGTATGCTGCTCACTTGTTCTTCCTATGTCAATCAAATTATTTCAATTTTTCCAGAGATAATTCATCATCATGCTTAACTGACTATACCATGACTAAAATTACACAATGCTTACAATTTATAGAATAACTTGCAGAAGCTAGGACTTATGTTAACTCAGACACCACTAAATCGGAAACTAAACCAATTCTGCAAGTGAAGACTATGAAGCACTAGACCTTTGGAGTGAAAGATGTTCCTCTTAAATACACACATACAATGGCATTTATAGCTAGTCATCTTTTTTTCCAATCTGGCTGTCAGACATTGCTTAGAAGTCTGCTTAGTAAGTGCTGCTTATCAATGTTAGCAGTTCTTATCTTGGAAGACTTCAGTCAGAGTAATGCCATAACCTCATGCTTTTTTTTTTAAAAAAAAAACCACAACCCTATATACTTTTATTTAAAGAAAATAACAAATATAATAAAATATCTAAATGTAATATAGAAAACTTCATATCTTAGAAGTATTTTTAAATAAAATGCATGGAGTGAAAACCCAGGAAGTCTGCCATTCAACCATCACATGTTATGAAGCCTATGGGATTTGGTCCACTCCCATGCTGAGACACATTGTTTGTTTTAGCTTCTTAAAAGTTTTAAGACAAAATTCCTTCTTCAATGACTTTTGAGGGAGCACACACAAACTAGTTCCACAGTGGGAATCCGCTCCCCCCACAAAGGGCCATGGGAAAGCAACGAAGCATCTTGAGGCATCAGGCCAGAACAGGAAGAGAAGATTGAGTAAAGGCCATCTTCTCTGCGACGATGGTAAAGTGGCCAAGAAGCAATAAAAACGGGCAAAGAATTTCTGTTTTCCAGTGTTTAAAATGCAAGAGTCAATCCACATGTTAAAGTATACCCATTGTGCCTTCACAAGAGTCAACAGCAAATTATAAAGAAAAGGGTCACGATATTTTTCAAAATTAAGAGAGAGATTTGGGACTTGGCTTCAACAGGAAAACAGACACCTTGAATGTGCATATTTCCACTCTGGAGCAAACTGACCTGCTGAGTGGATCAAAACCTCCTTAGAAATTCTAAAAGGTGGAAACATGTACATTAAAGGTGTTTGTTTTGCTTTTGAAGCCAAATCCCAGATTTGTCCACTGAACTGACATGGAAAAACACACAGCTTAAAAAAACCCGTGAATGTTCATGGGCTTTTATTTAAAATATATTAATTTAATAATTATTATTAATACATACTAAATAACGATACAGTAAATATTAATAAAAATAAATAATAATAAAACAAGGACCAAGCAAAATGAAGCCAAGGAGGGAAGAAATTTTTTGGTTCTTTGAAAGTACCAACAATTTTGAAGTTACTCCTCACGAGAAAAATTTAACATTTGACAGTTACATCAACAACACAGAGCTGAACTTCAGCACTCAAAACCACTCCTCCACCAACCACACCTAGCTTTTAAAGATGAGTAATAGCATTTTTAGATGCTTCAATTTCATTTAAAAGTAATACTTACAAGGAAAATAATTAGAAATGTAAAATTATCTAAGGCTTAAGTTTTGTTACTTAACTTCCTACATGACATCCCAGACCCCTCCACTAGCAGTGCTCAGCCTCTGGGATATGTTGAAAGTACAGCAACAGTGCAAAAAGTACAGCGACAGCAAGTCTCGTCTCTTGTCAGGATCCCCTGTTATTGCCACAGGGAAATAATGCAGCTCATGGCACTGCTAGTGGCACTAAAATCAATACAGCAACATCCTCCAATCTTCTATATCCAGCTGAGAGCTGGCATAATCTCCGACCACAAAGAGACACCATTTTCACTGGTTTAAGCACAGGGGTAAGAACAAGTTACTCCAGTACGGTATGAATTCCTTCTGCTGGCAAATTCTGATTAAAACATTTGATAGACTGTGTCATTAACAGTTTTCCTTATCACAGAATACTATCAATGGATATGCTATTTGTCAGCCGGACTGTACTAATGGTTTAAGTTTACTAGTGCAGTAAGAAGAGTTTAATAATTAGAATAACATTGTAATTAATTTCAGTTTTGAAAAATTAGTGTTTTATTTAACTGCAGTTTCTTCACTGAAGCATTTTCCAAACATGAGAAGGGGAATAATATTAAAGCCTGAGAGTTCTGATAGGGAAAGAACTATGCCAAATTATTTTGCTTGGTAGCCTTACTTTCAGAGATGGCAAGCACCCGGATCTGAAGTAAACCCAGGGAGGCTCAGAGCATACCACCTTCAAAAATAAAAATATTTTGAAAAATAAGGCATTACTGTTACAGTCACACAATCTAGATAACACATATATTAATTAAAACCTAAAAAGAAAAGCACCTTGACCAGAATCAATGAGAAGCACACACCTACTTGCAACACAGGTTGACATCATTAGCTAACAGTTCACTGCACAGTGCACAAAGCTACACCAGCAGCCAAAGGACTATGCACTTAGCCTTTCTGTGATTGTTATCATATGGAAACTCTTATTACCCCACACAAAAGAATCAGAGGGTTATTAACATCTATACTAAGCCAAAGTACAAAAACATGGTAGGACCTGATGTCCATTCTTTTCCTATTTCTTTGTGCTATTCCTTCCCCTCTTCTTGGGCTCATTTTCATTTCAGTATGGGCATTAGAATAAAATACACATTCTGTATTATAATCCTCTTATGTTATTCCATACATGTTATTTCTACTACAGTAGAAATAATAGTTATTTTATACTTGCTTTCAACAACAAAAACATCATAGCTGATGTGTCTTGCACAAATAAAGAAGACATAAGGTATTTATAATCAACATAAGTAATTATAAAAAGCCATTATTTTTCCTTAGGGGAACATACTAATCCAGTTTTGTCACAGGTAATCTTAAATCAGAGGTTATACTACTCCTTTAAGCAATAAATTCAGTACAGACAACTAAAAATATTAAATAATAATTTCTTCAGTATTTTCTCCACATTAAAATAGAGAAGTTTCAAGGAACACTTCTGGGAAGTTACTTAAAAATTAAATCAACACACATGAGAACAATAATATAGTAATCAAAGTGGATAAAAAAAACCCAAACTGGTCCTATTACTGCCAAAGGAAGATGGGAGAGAGGAGCCATTTTAGGAGCTCTAATTCTTTAGTACAAAAACACAGCAATCACTTGCCGAATCCATCCAACTTGCAGCCAGCTTTCCCCCCCCACCATGTGCCTTATTTACAGCATCCTCATCTTCCCACAGCCAGAAAGCACGAGAAAGACAGCAATCCATACCTCCTATAAGAAAGACTTAATCAATCTATCAAATTACAAGTTTTTGCTTGTACCTTTTGGCCTCCTTTTTAAACAACAACAAAATAAAATCTATCCATCTTGGAACTTCTAATGTACTACTAACATACAACTACCTTTCCTGGTCAAGAGGCAGCAAACATTTGTACAATGCACAGTTCCACCGTACACCTGCAGTCAGATAGTCTGCAAGAGCCAAAAAGAAAATTTGTTGGAAATTGTTCTGTAGCTCTCAGAAGAAAAGTCAAAAGGACAATAAACAATGGTTATTCACCAGAAAGTACACAAGACCTACCCATACCAACACTGATCTTACAAGTATGATAAGTAAATTTACCTTCCCGATAGTGCTCTGGAAGGATGAGCATGCAATCATTGACCTTAATGTAGGAAAGAAAATCCACAACCTAAGCACCTTCAGCATTAAATTTTTTTAAAGTTAGGCCAAAATACTGAAATCCCTGAGGATAAGCACTTTCTCATATAACTCCACCAAAAAAAAAAAAACCCCAACCAACACACACAATTCCCTAGATATGCATAATTAAGAATACATTGCCCTTTTCTAACAGAGTGCTTTCCCAGGGAAACTCATCTGCTCTCTAAAAAAAAAAAAAAAAAAAAAAAAAAAAAAAAAAAAAAAAAAAAAAAAAAAAACCTCTCTAGTCGTCCTACTTCTATACTATGAGCAGCCTCTCTCGCCCCCTCCCATACATCCCATACACTAAACACTGTCTCTTCAATCCCATCTTCCAAGATAAGCATTACCTGCAGCTTTTCCGACACACACACACTTCTATAACCTATTCCAAGGGGAAAAAAAATACTTCCTCGTCCATAATTCCTCCCAAACCTGAAACAAATAATCTTTCTGTAACAAAAACCTTTAGGGAAAGCTTAGCTTCCTCCTGCACGGGTAAATACCACCTTGAGAGAAGAGCTGTCATTTTCTTTGTCTCTTCCAGCACAGGAACCAACTGTCCACTCCAAGTATCCTGACCTCAACCTCCTGAGGTGCCTTTTGGTCGCACACACACGGTGAATACAGCCCCACCTCACCTGCCGTGGCCAAATCGATGACGGGAGTCCTGCCCAGCCGAGAAATGTCTCTGGATACAAGCATCACCACCCTTGTCCCCCTCTCCCGCCGTGCCCCCTTCCCGGGGCCGGGAGGGCTCCCCCGTCCCACCGCAGGCCCAGGCTGAGAGCCCCTTTCCCGGCAGCAGCGAGCGGGGCGTCCTCCGGAGCACGATCCTCCCTCCCTGTGCGCGCCGGGGAGCCGCCCTTGCTCCACATCAAGCACATTCACAGACTAACAACCACCTGCGATGCCCCTTCCTCCCCGCAAGGCCTCCCCGACCCACCTCTCCC
>NW_020799124.1:8174392-8176789 GCF_003259725.1 Athene cunicularia | reverse complement strand
GGTCGTGGGCTGAGCCGCCGCCTGCCCCCTCGGCCTCGCCTGCGGGCCCGGCTGGTCTCCCGGGCCACGGAGACATCCGTGGGTCTGCTCTCGGTGAGGCTGGCCTAAACCTGAAGTTAGTATTTATTATTCAGGGAGCTGGTTGAAGTGACACCAGCAAAATACTATTGTGCTGTGTAACGTAGGGAGGGAAGCAGGTGTGACCGGCATGGGTGGCAGAGGGAGCCTGTCCAGCCACGGTGCCTTTTCTCCACTGAAAGCAAGGATTTCATGGTGTGTTGGTCTGTTTGGATGGAGGAGGTTGTTAATCCTTCCACCTAACAGGGAGATTGTGTCTAAACTCCATTTTTTAACCGATAAAAAAGTAGCTACATGCATTGGGCACATGTAAAATCAGAGAAAGCAGCATTGGAGTGGATACAAAGTCCTGTCATGGGCAAGATCTGTTACAGCTTGCATACCCTCAAGACCAGCCATTTTTAAGCTGAGTCTTACAGGACTTCCCCCTTCCCATCACTTGTTGCCACAGTTTATCAGGCCTTGCTATCAAAATAGGTGGTATGACAAGACATGGGATTCTGTGTTTCATATTAAATTCCTGCTCAGTTAAACCAAATACAGACTTGAATAAGTAGTCTTTGAAAATTAATCTTTTACATTTTGCCTAATTTGATCAATTGAGGTAAATCTCAGTCTTTGCACATGTGAAAAGCGTGTTTAACCTAAAGACTTAATTTTTTGGTGTTCCCAACTTGAGGCATGTAGAGCTTTCTTTTCACAGGTATTAGGAGAACCCAGAGCTGCAGATTGCTCACAGAGTTGTTGGTTTAGTGACAGAATGGTCAAAGGATTAATTTAACAAAGGATATCACTTGAGGTACGTTTCCAAATTTCTTAGCTCCCGCTTAGGCTCTTTGAGAAGTAGCTGGATATTATAAGATTCAACACATAAATCCTTTTAAAAATCTGGTCCTAACTGCAGGAACTAAGCTCTTGAAACTCTGTCCTTGTGTGTGTTTTTATGGACACCCAAAACCATCCCTATTAGCTACTTTTATCTTGCTCATGTCAGGGCAAAACTCCCACGTGTTTTGATGAATCTGGGATCGAACCCTTATGCATCACTCCTGCTGCAAACAAAGCAAGATAATATCAAGCTTCATATCTGTTGTACCTACAGGCATTTATTAAGGGATGACTATCATAATCCTCATCGCCAAAATATTGACTATTGGAATTACAGCATTTCAAAATCTATATCAGAACTCCTGATCTTACACATATTTATACAGTAGTTTGAAGAATAGGAAAACTCTCAAGGGGTTTGTACTATTTTTTTCCTTCTTGTTCTCCAACCTAAAGTTGTACTAGCTTTATAGGTTTGCTTCTTACTTAATCTTTCCTTCTTTCTCTGGACAGTAATTGAACTTGACAGAGGCAAAGGTTTATGTAGTCTCTAGTCTCAGTATCTTGGAACCTGCAGTTGGGTAACTTCCTCTGTGCCTCCCAATGTCCCATTTAATTCTCATCCCTTGTAGTTCTTACAGCCTTGATCTCAAAGGATTTTCTGACATGTCTCAGCTAAACCTTAAAAGAGGCAAGCAAAGTTTAACAGCTGTTTGCAGTCACAGAAACAGGTCTATTGCAGTGGCAGAACCAGCAGAGAACAAAAGTCTTGAATTCCAATCCCCATGCTGTAAATGTTGGACAAGTGCTGTATTAATGAGTCAGTGAGACATGGGTCAGATCTAGAGAGCTGCAGGTAGGCAGAGACTATTTCTGGAATAAGTTCTCCATAAATAAATAAGACTTCTAGAATCCCCTGCATTTTTATCAAATATATTTGGCCTAAAAGTCTAATAGGCATTTTCAGCACCAGTACCACAAGCAACAGACACAAGCTAACAGAAAATGCATCTTCCTGGACAATGTGTGCTGTGTTAGTACAAGCTGGAGGATAGCTGTCACCTTGCACTCTGCCTGAAATTTAATCTTGCAGTTTTACTGAAAAAGATAAGTTTGCAGCATTTGTTTAAAGAGTAACGTCCAGTGATAAGCAGTATGTGTATACACTCGATGGTTGTCTGGAGACCAGGAGTAAATGGAGGGGGACTATGGTTGTTTGGTTGCAAAAAGTATAATGAAGTAATTTGCATAACACATCTAGAAGAGAAGATTTTCTTTTTGCCTGAGGAAAATAAAACAAACAAGTAGCAAAAGAGCTGATTAAATCTGTTTTCCTAATAGATCTGTCTTATGGTTGGTTGACTTCAGTGCTTATGAACACTCAAGTTCTGAATGAAACTTTTCCTACTTTTTTTTGATCACATAGAAAGATTTTTCTGTTTGTGTGACTGCTTTTTCTTTCTTTTTTTTTTTTTTTTTTTTTTTTTTTTT
>NW_020799124.1:8154076-8174342 GCF_003259725.1 Athene cunicularia | reverse complement strand
TTTTTTTTTTTTTTTTTTTTTTTTTTTTTTTTTTTTTCTTTAATTGGGGCACTTTAACCTCAACTAAAGCATCTAATTTCATTAGACTTTGAAGAATGTAACGATCGCTGTCTTTATCTGTGAAATTAGACCCAGATCCTAGGTCTGGTTGAGTTAACCCTGGCTATGTCCTAGCTCCATGTAAGTAGTCCCAACAATGTATGTAGTACAATTACATACATTGTACTACCACTTGCCACAAGTACACAGCTTTGGGGGAAGTCACTGCACCCTCCAGCAAGTCCCTTGGTGTGGTGATCACAAAAGCTTTGTATTCATAGAAAGTGAGGCTAATAAAATACAGAGCTAATTCCTTTAGTTTTGTATGGTACAAGATAGTATTATTTTATACAACAGCTAAGACGATTCTGCAAAACCCACAGTATTAAAAAAGATAAACTAAAGTTCTGGACTTGCAAAGCCAAGTCTTCATCTGGTGTGAATTCAGTGGAAACAGGCTGATGTATGGGAAGTGAGACACTGGCCTGTAGCACAGAATCAGAGTGGAGATCAAAAAGACCCTCTGAAGTGTGCTGTTTCCCATTTACGTTGCTTTACTGGCCTGCTGGCCACAAAGAAGTTTGACTCCATCGTGCCCCATATGGAAGGAGTATGCAGTGAATTACAGGCCCTGCTCCCCAGTGTAGTTCGTCTCACAAACCACCCACTGTTTAATTCAATTCATCCAAGAAAGCAGAGTAACAAGGTAGGTTTGGGAAGAGGCTTGGTGGGTTGCCAAGACTGGACTCCACTGCACTCATAGAGGAAGAAAATTGCCCATGCATGTAGGACAACTGATTTCAAGAGCAACAGCTCATCTATCCCAGGTGACTCTACTTGTAGGTGTTGCACAATTAAAATTTTGGTAACAGTATCCTTTGTTGGACAAACCTTGAAATGACATTGTATTTAGATGAATGCAACAAGAATGGTTTGAATGTGGAGAGTAAACACGATTGGAAAAAATTGTGTGCTCTTAACTCCAGGTGAGGCCCAGGGAAACAGAAGTCACACACATCTTTAAGGTGGGACTCAGCTGCTCATGACAGCAAGCCTTGGGTTCATTCAAAAGGCAAGTAACAGACTTGTCCTAGGAAAAGAGAAGAGGAAAACTAGAATTTATTGCTTGCACTTTATAAATTTGTAGGTTTGCCAGAGTTTGTCTACTGTTTTTCTCACTTTTTTATTTGTTTAAAATAAAAAAGTGTTCAGAGTTTCCTAATCTTTAAACGTTTATTTTCCTTTTGTTGAGATTGATGGGTCATTAGCATTAAGTATTAGTTCTGCAGATATGAGTGTTTGTAGGCTTTGGTCCTTTCTTTTTAATGCAAAACTTTTGGAGAAAATTTACATTCATCTAAGTATTACCATAAAGAGTTTGGTTAAAAATCCCAAACCAGTCATGCTCCTTTCTTCAAAAGTTATTCTGGAATGCAAGGAATTCAGTCTGGAACAATTATATTATTTGCAATGGTAACTTCTTAGTGAACCCTGGAATAGTTTATGTGGTTAAAAACCTTTTCAAGAGCAATTGAAAAATTCTGTTATCCCATCTATTGTTTAAAGGATTCCATGTGGTACAGTTCTTTGAATATATGGGAAGCAAATGAAGCCAAAAATGAAAATTTGGCAGGCAAAAATCAAAGTGCTTGCATTGGCCCTAAATCTAGATATATGCACATTAATGATCTCATTTGAAAGATGTCTATATTAAGATTTGAAAGCTCTCTGGGTTGTCAAGGGGCAAGCTCATTGAATGTTGCGATGTACCATGAAACGAAAAAATTTTTCTTACTGCGAAATAATCAAGGAATCAGAAACTCATTCTGTATGCATAACAAAGGACACATTAAGAGCATAGTGTTTTGGGTAACCTTGCGCAGCAGTACTTCATTAGAATTGTCATTGCAGGGAGGCACAAAACCCACACTGCTTTGTACTTACACACTCCTTCATTGGAAGATATAACAATATGTCATAACCCTTTCAGACTCACTATACCTGTACGAACAAAGTTATCTGCACCTATCTACAGACACACAGGGAAGGACCCAAAGCGGTTCAGCAGATATTCTGTGAAACCTTCTCATAGTGGTTTAAACTGCTAGTGCCCTACAGTCTGCTCTGCCTTTGTGTTAGAGACAACTGATGTATTGGAGCAGAGAGAGTGGAGTGCAGGATTGTGCTTAGCCATGCAGTGTTTAGCCTTAGTCCAAATCTGCCCTCATCAGTGATTTAAGTAGAGATGCTGTACTTCATATTGCAGTAGTTGAAGTGTGGACACACAGAGTTCCTCCTGCCAGCTCTGCTAGTGTAGCAGGTTTTATAGGAGAGGAGAGCAGGCACCAGCAAGGCCCGTGTCAATCACCACACATTCATCAGACCTCAACCAGCAAAGCCCAACGTGATCCAACAGCAGGGTCAGCAAGGATAATGGGACCCCAGAGAATGCTCTTGTTTTTCACTCCATGAGACTGCTTTTCTTTTAAAAACCTAAAGTAACAACAGTGGGTTCTGATTTTTGAGGCCATTTTGCATGTAAATATTGCATGTAGTCGTATTTTTCAAAACAACAGACCATGCTAGCAGTAGCATCTCATGCATTCAACTTCCTTGAGAGGACCCATTCATTAACAATAAGGTGAGTCATGTCAGATCTGCAGGACTGGGACGTTTATCCTATTTTCTTCCTCTGAGGCACAAGCAGGTCAGATATCCCATAAATTCTAATGATTGCAATGCCCTCTTGCCAAGAGAAGGAGGGAATGTAAAATTCATTGTCCGACATGTGTAATATTAAATGGTGTAGCCAAAAGATTTCCATGTTAAGACTTCAGCAGCAGGGCTTCTTTTGGAGTGCTCATTAATTAATTAATCTAACCAGTGTTAATACTCTGTATGTCCCTTTCAGAACTGTCTTTGGAAGTATTTAGAAGAACATGATACCCAAGAAGACTGAACAGTCTTTGTGTGAACAGTGGACCAGGTAGCTGAAGAGATGTCACAGGGTTTCAGAGAATCACCAGATCTTTGCAAATCCTTCAGCTGGACAAGTCCACCCTTCTGAAGAGTTTAATTCAGGTAGGATTGCTGGAAGCTCCAAAAGCATAGCTCGAGGCCTTCCTCCAGGTGGGACTCTGCTTCCTGAACCTTTTCTGGGGCTTTGCCTAAGCCTGTGTGACCAGAGGTGGACCAACCCAAATACTTGTTAATACAAGTTTAAATCCCACATTTTAGGTCAGTGGGCACACCCAGCTAGTTCACCTGTTTCTCATCAGTGCCATCTCATCCTTAGGAATCCTTTTATTTCCTATTTTCTCTGATTTATCCAGTGGTCTCTGTCTGCCTCTTTATTTTACTAGAGTGCCTTTTCCAGAGCAATATCCCTTAGATGCAGACACACAAGACATTTTTGTACTTTTATAGCACCCTTCACTGGAGAGAGAGCCTTCTGGTCGAGCCAGAAGAGAAGAAAGAGATAGCCTGATTTGCCTGGGGATACACAAAAGTCAGCAGCAGGGGAGGAAAAAAAATAAACTATCTCCTATCTCCTCGCAGCTTTTTTTGCCATAATGTCTATTTCCTTTGCTTATTCATCACACCTTTAAAAATATCAAAAAGATTCTGACCTTCTTTGAAAAATAGCTGCACACAAACATCTGTTGTAAAATGAGTTTTTCTTAGCAGATAAAAGGATAAATTAACTCATTATCTGTAGAATCTCAGTTTGATTCTCAAAAATGTTTGCTGCTAAGAGATGTTTTTGTGCCTAACTCTCACCATTCATGCAGCATTAAGAAGCTCCCTTCTTCCTCCTGAGACCACAGGAGGTTTCGCATTACGCTGTTAACCTTCAGATCATCTCCTCCATGAACAATTCGAGTTACATTTACATGCAGACATAATGTCATTCAGCCCACTTTATGCCACTTACATCTCTCTTGTTGCTATGGGGAACACTGATAAGGAACAAATTAGCAAATATTTGAGGAGGAATGTGAAAGCCACTACTTGGTGGATTTGTAATAGGCAGTGACATTTTGTTTGGCAGTTGTCTTTACCTAGCTGAGGTTCTTCCACTGCAGTTTCAGCTAAAATTCTGTGTAGTCAAAACATGCCCTTCCCACAGGATTTAGAGGCTTAGACATGTAACTATATCTGACCCTGGGGAATTTTTACAATTCTCCTGAGAAGAGGGATTGCTTTGAAAGTGCGTTTGCTGACATGGAAGTGCAAAGAGCACCATCCAGTGTCTAATCAGAGTAAATACACAAAAAATCGATGGCATTGGTACAAAGGCATCTCTGCACATCTCATAGTGAAGCTACACCTGGAAGGGCGCATGATGATCTAAATAAAAAGAGGCTACAGTCAGTTATAGAAGGAACTACTAAGGGAAGACTGCCAAAGTTGTCAACCTTTCAGGAAGACAGGAGACAACCTGGAAGATTACATCTTTTAAAGAAGAGCTGTATTCTGAAGTTATTGATGATTGAGGGAGCAAAAGACACAAGCAGGAGGAAGTGGAGATGGCAGTAGATGGGGCTGATCAAGAAAAGTATGCAAATCAAATCCATGAAGGGATGAAACTACAGCAGAAAGAGAAAATTGGGCCAGATTGTTATCCTGTAATTCTTCCCCTTTGTAGAGTGGAATCAGCAAAAAGAGGCTAGGAAGTTGCACTGGTGGCTGAGAAAATAAGGGAGAAGTTACTTTGGCTGCCACTGTCCAGTCTCAACAGCCTTGTATTGCTTAACAAATGTAGTTAGTCCTGATTTCAAGAGAGAAAATTATTTGGAAAAAGATTTTTCACAGAAGCATGCAATAAGTAGTAATCCTTCAATTTGGTGGGCTAGAGAGAAGGTACTAATAGGAGAATAAGGAGTCTGTGAGGCTAGAAATGGACACAGGCAAAAATTAGTATTATCTGCAGAGAAGTGATACCCAAATAGATGTCCAAGAAAAAGCAGGAAACTTTTCCATGGACTAGTAGTTATGCAACAATCTATGGAAAATCTAGGTAAGCAAGGAAATGGGAATGTTTGGTATATTATGATGAGGATATTTATTAATCAAAGATGCAGAGTGCTCCAGTTTAGCACAATGTTTGCAGTAACATATCAGGAATATATCCTCCCTAAAATCAGACTTTGGGCTGGCATAATTTAGAAATGCTGTAATCCAAGACAGCTCCTCTGCTGCGTTCAGCGTTCCCGGGAACAATTTAACATGTGTTTGCTCTTACTCTTTTTATATTGAACTTGCAGAGCAGAACTTGCTTCTTTGATTAATATTAAGCAGTGTTTTGTTTGTGCCCTGTGGCAGAAGTGCCCAGATGGAGTGGTTTGAATACTGAAAACATTAAATATGTTCTATGGAGCTCTGTTAAAGTTGTCTGAACAGAACATCTGGTATCAAATCTTTGGATAAATCAGCTTCTGCAAGTATTTGGACCTGCTCTGGGTCTGTGCATTGTTCCAGCTTTACATTCTCTCTCTTGCTTCCCTGTTTCTAGAGCCAATAGATGATGGTTTATTGCCTGGTGTAACCCATTAAAATCCCTTTGTTGGGGCTTGGCAATTAGTTGAGCAGAAAGAGTAAAAAAATCACTTTGGCATCTGTGGGGTTGAAATTGCAACACAGAGTGAAGATCTCCCTGAAAGGCTTTTTATCTATCCTCAAGGTGATGGAGAAAGAAGGATTGATCATCCAGAGGCTTAGGGAAGGTATCGTCTGATGTCCTTGCAGAGTGTAACCCCACTGGAGCGTTTCTGTCTGTATAAAACGCCTCTGTCCCACATAGGGACCTAGTGTGCATACATCCATGCAAGACCTCCCTGCCAGGCGAAGTGAATGGTGTCCCACTGCTTAGCACTGACAGATCCCACTGCCAGTCCTGCTTTGTGTGCAAGAAAAACTCCTGCAGAGTTGAAGAGTGAGAAGGGGAAATGAGAGCTGTTGTCATGTTGTGTGACTGATGCCATACAACAGATGGAAGTGCCCATACTTAAAGAGATCCACAGCCCCAGTCTTACAAAACACGTACCACTGCTGGGCATGGTGAGGAGGGGCAGGCTTACATGTTTTTCACTTCAATAACTGGGACAGCAGAGACAAATCAGGGGCATACAGACCAACTAAATTAGAGGTGTTTGAGATTAACTCCTTTCACTTTAGGAAGTGTTTCAGCTAAGAAAATCTGAGCACACAGAGCTCCCATTACCCTTCCTGGGACCTCGGACACTTGGCTCCACTCCTGAGCAGATTTTCAGATGTTTTCAGGTGGGTGTTTGTCACCCAAATTTACCTGTGCACAGGCTCACTCCTGGAGCTATGACCAAAGAGAACGAAAGAGAATCAAATGGAAATTCCTAAGTTGCGTTCAGAATATTGTGAAGCAACTGTTCCATCTGTAGTAACCAAGAAAAATGTCTCACAATGTAACATTTTATGCTATTGAGAAAATGTTACTTTGAGTTATATTCCTTTAAGATGTCTTGCTATGTTTAAAGGACTGCTTTTCTTCTGCCTTGTTTTCATGCTTGATACATCAAGCAAACTTCAGTGGAGTTATTCTTGCCTCACACCAATGGTAACAAGAAAGAGAAGCAAGTTATTCATGTTTAATGTTATTTTGTGCCAGATGTTTTGCTGGTAAAAATCCATAGCTCCACAGGCACCAATTTCTTCAGGATCTGGACTGTCTGGCCCAATTTCTTTCTCCATTCTGGACAGTCTGTGAAGGAAACTGCTTTATTTTGCAATATTGAATATTCATGCTGGGAAGTTATAAGCAAAAACAAAATAATGAGAGACAGGGTCTCTAATAAGCTTCCTGTCACATGAGGCTCTGGTTCTGTTGAAGCAGATGTGGTTGCTGACTTGTTTCCAAAATGTTTGTTGAGTGGTGATTAGATTGTGTCATACTGATGTTATCTCTCTGTGATCTCATTCAATACAAGTAGTTCTGCAAACAGTGAAATCTTTTTTCCTATTAATTTATACCTTGGCTTGTGTTTCAGCATGGATTCTCTGATGTTTAATGAGGATTGAGTTCATTTTAGCCTGTTTCTTCAATAAGAGATGAATAATCTGTCTTCTTTACTTGGCCATCTACTTTCACAAAATTTGCAGGAATTAAATATCTCAAGGTTGTCAAATTTGAGTGCGAATTATAAACCAGTTCCAAAGTTATTTGGGGCCAACTTGTGTAAACAAACATGAACATAAGTCTCATTTTCTTACAAAAGCAAAAAGAATCATTTTTTTAATGTTTTGCCCTTGTCTATTACCTGCTTGATTCTATTCTGTTTTGTTTGTGATCAATCATATAAGATATGCTTTATTTGTAAAACTGTATGAAATATGGGATTTTTTTTTGCCACATTAAATACATATTAAAACATCATTAATTTATACTTGTTATGGGCCACACAAGAGATTAAATTATTTTTTTAGTGTCCTTGCTGGAGCATGGGAAAGAGGTGACATGTATTTTAACTTACGTGTTGGCACAGGCAAGTGCAGAGAAAGAACAGATTGTTTTTCCTTTAGAATTAGACCTCACCAGTTTGAAAATGAAGAAAGGAAACCTGGTATTGAAAATGACCTTTTGAGTTGCTGAGTCCAGTGTTCTGCTTCTGCAGTGAGCCAAGTTCCCAATCTTTTTCATAAACAGATTGTGCTATTCAAAAATATGCTCTTTCCTCCTTGCCATCTCTCCTATCCTCCCAGTTTCCTACTTTATTTGGATGTTTGCTCCAGAATTTCCTTCTTTTGGTAGGAAGAAACCTTCTCATTTCCATGGCCAGTTTATGCATGTTCCAGGACTGTCCCTTAGGTTGCTTAGTTCTTTTCTACACCACCTAACTAAACTGAAACTGCACATTCTCTGCTGTGCCAAGTCCAGTAAAGGAGGCAGGAGATAATCTTCATAGCCAGCCCTTACTTCCCTCATACTTTAGCTGCTTAGAGCAAATTCTTCATGTGCTCCTCATGATATGTCACATTAAGCAAATAGAAAGTTCCTGTGGATCATAAATTACTTGAGGAACTAGTCAAGTGAGAAGGGTGGTAGGAAGGTTGGCAGCAGACCTCAGTTCACTGAGTATAGGAGGATGAACTGTTGCACAGCCTGAGAGGGGGTCATATGAAAATTAAGGATACCAGGAAAAAAAGTGAGGAAATCATAGCCATTTTAACTCGTTTGTACTAAATAAGAGGCCTGAAGTCTTTCCCTGTTCCTTCCATGTTGATCTTTCAAATGTTGATTATATCCAGTCAAGGCTTCATGTGGTTTGACAGGGGTTTCTTGGGTCCTGACCTGGGAGACTAAGCTTCCTTGAGTTTCATGTGAAGGGTCAGGATTCTGTACCTTCAGCAAAGCTAATTTTTGTTTCACATCCTTCTCAGTGACATTAAAAGTCTATCTTGATTTTATTCATTTTACTCCTGATTAACCTTATCATCATCTCTCTGATAAATAATGCCACTCACTGTTAAAACTCTCAGCTTATTTTTCACATTGGAAATGTAACTTTTGCTTCCTCTAGATTAAGAAATGGTTATATGGCTATTACAAAATGTCAGAATTATTTAAGAAAAACACTTTAAAAAAATCACTGTTGCTTCTTTCAAACCTCCTTGATACATTTAAAGTTACAAAGAGTAAAGAAAAATGACCCTATCCAATTTTCTGCTTACATCTTGAGAACAGTCCTGTAAGTAAGACAACTCTGGAAGTCTCTCTCACTGACTTTTTAATCTTCTGCAAGGTTAGTTTAGTTTGCTTAATGTAAATGAACAATTAATTTAAAAATTAAAAGCATGAAGGGGGGAGGAAATAATTCAAGAGGTAGAAGAAGTAGGTGAGACAAGAAGGTAAGAAGTAGATTGGACAAAATTTGGTGTGTTCAGCTTCATTTCTGCCAGTGTAAAAGCTGGCACCTGTTTATGGTTAAAGGGGAGCTATCGTGGAAACAGATCAAGAGCTAGAGATCAGGGCTCACTCATCTTCTGTTGCAAAGTAGCCAGATTTCTTCGTTATGTTTGATAACGGCAGATTAAGACCTTGAGTCCGAGTGGGATCTGTGAAAGGTCCCAAGAAAGATGGCAATGGAAATTTTAAACCCAGATTTTGGGACTGGTTGTTCTTGCTGTGGAGCTTTCCCTTTAGGAGACCTTGTCAGCTGGAACCAGTGTCTGTTTTGTGAAGCGACCCACATGTCAGTGCTCAGCAGCCATGCTTGGATGCTGGGTGCAGAGGCCTGCTTCAGCTTCTTTAGATGTGAATGATTTCTGAACAATGCTCATCCTGGTCCCCAAGAAAACATATCAGCAGCCAAAGATAACTGGAGTGGAATCCGGCTAAACTCATCATCTTTCACATTGGTCCCCTTCCTCCTCGGGGCCTCACCCTGACCCAGGGGTCTGCAGGGGTGTGGGTGGCAGGCAGCCATCACCCAGAAATCTCCCCTGTGCCTGGCAGATTAAGACTGGGAGGGATCTTTCCTGTTCTCTGGCCCCTTTCAGGACTGACAAAAAGAAGCCAGACACAGCCCGGAACTTATGCCAGAACCTTACAAGTCTTTGTTAACTGGCAGGATGATGGATATTGGCCAGTGCTGTCCCGGTGTAAAAGAAAAAGGAAATCAGATGGAGTCTCAAGAGTGTAACAGGAACTGTAGATGGTTGGGGATGAATGTCCCGACTTCCTTTTTTTTTTTTTTAATATTAAATTTTAACAAACGATATAACAAAAAGCAATCCACAGCCACATAGCTTATGTTTCTGTCACCAGAACAGAAGCACACACACATTCCTGCTCACCACACAAGTGCTGTTAGTGATCTCTTTGTCATGTTATTCCATGCTTGACTTTGTTACAATATACTGTCTACCTGTATGTCAGATGGTTTATCTCACCTGTCCCTCTTAAGCCACTGGCCATTTTCAATCACATCTGATAGAATAAGTCTCAAAGTTATGAAATTCCTAAAAAAAAATCATTACTATAGGTAGCCATGTCTATAGAGAATAAGAGAGGAAGAGCCTTCTAAAAGGATAGAAAATCTACACTTGGGTAAATCCTTAAGACATAAGTCAGTTGGAAACTGGGCTTCAATAGCACTTAGCATAAAATATTTGTTTATCTAATACTACTAGGTGTTTCTGGGACTGGCATACGAATTATTTAGTAATGGAAACTGCATGTGTATCTCTGGCTTCTGTGGGTTCATGGTATAGAAAACTGCAGGAGTGTCCATAGGGGTCACAACTGCCCAACTTTGTCATAGACCCTGTGTCTTAACAGGACACAGAAATTACCATTTAGCTAAGTAGAGAAGAGAGCACGGAGTGGCATGTTTTAGCTTTTATTGCTGATGCTTTGTAAAATAACCTTTAAGGTCTGTAGACTCAGACCTGTGCAGGTCTGTGTGACCTAAGAGTTACTACACCACTACCATATTGGTACATCTCTAGTTCCTGGATATGAAATAAATGAAAGGTCCCAAAAATTCAGCTTTATGTTAATAGATCCAGATATACCCAATATTTAACTTCCCTGAACAAAGGAACCCATGAAGTGCTGGCTTGTCCTGATATGTTGTGAAGGTGTCAGCACTGTGTGCTGCAAAGCTTCATGCAACCTTAGGGAAAAAAAAGAAAAAAAAGCCAAGTGTATGCTCAATGGAAAACAGATGGAGTTTTCATTAGATATTACTTTTAATGATCTGCTTTAAAAATAAAGATACACCATTCTGGGCAGAAGAAGGCCTTCTAATAGCTTTGTTTATGTCCCAGGCTTATTATCTTAGCTACAGATAAACAGGATTGCAAGATCTTTATATCATTAGGAGTTCCAGCCAGACTTGCCTACCAGTATTAGAATTCCAAACACAGCAAAACTATTTTGGGTCCTTAACAATATTTTTCCCTAAGATGGATCTTTATTTAATGATTCAGAGTTATTATTATGGGCCTGGCAGTTGGTTGCTCAGTTCTGGAAAATTACCATTTCACCTAGTTCAGAATAGAAATCCTGGAATATTCATTGCAGGGCAGAGCTTTTGCTTCTTTGAGGGCCTGGTCTTCACAGTCAACCTTGGTGTGACTCCTCCAAGCAATCTTACTGGCTGTGGAGTCTGGAAAGCCTGAAGATCCTTCCTAAAAAGATGAACCCTGCCATGTGTTCCTGTAGGTATTAAATCAACTTTTGACAAGTAAAGAACAATGCAGTCCCAGGGTTTTAGGAATAGATGGTTGCTGCCAAACCACAATAAATGCTTTTGTCTGGAACTCATGGAACAGTAACATAGCAATGGAGGGTGTACCCTTGTCTGTTATTCCCTCTGAGCAAATTCTCAGAGACATGTAACTGGGATTCAGATAGATTTCATGGAACTAGTAGAGAAATAGGCTTTCATTTCCTTACAAAGGGAAGAAGAGACAATGGAACTTAGCAAAACATATGGCTTTTTTTTTTGTTCCTGTCTGAGAGTTATGCAAGCAAAACCCAGTGCCCATCCTCAGACAGTACTTTCTAAAGTGAGACTCACGTGAGAATATTTTTTTTTACCTTTCTTCTATTATGAGTTGACAAAAGTGCTTTACTTCCTCTGCATATGTATAAATACAACCTATGGCTTCAACTGATCTCCAGCTGGAGGCTATGAATCAGAATCCAAGCTTCTCAAAGTTCAAGGACGTTTAGAGCTGATGTTCTGGTTCATGGTGTAGAAAATGCCTACATAAATAAAAATACCTGCATGAATAAAAAAGAAATAAGCCTCTTGTTTTCATAAGAGAGGGACTAGAAGAATCCAGTCCAGTGACACTCTACCACAAACTATTAAGCATCATTGTGAAACCAGGTAGGTTTTTCCCACTCTGTCTGTTAGAAACCTTCTCCAATTTCCCACCTAGAGTTATTAGTGACTAGTTTGTTCACATACATTATTGTGTCGAACCTGTCTTTTAGTTTAGATTATACACAAATAGAATGTGAGCCTGAATATTAGGTGTCTCCTTTCCTTTCCTTCAGAGAAAAAGATCCTAAATATAAGATCACCTTGTATTCAAGGTCAAATTATTTCCTTCTACAATTTAAGGGTGGGGAGATGGGGCAAGAATAAGCAAAAGGAGCAGATGACAACTGCTTTCTATTTAGGTTTGTGTAACTTAACCAGAATGGTCCAGCCTTTGAAGAACAGCATCCCTGCTCTAATGATTGCTCCTGTTATGTTGAAGTAAATAGAGTCAGTTTTCTTTCTTTGTGATCTATTTTCAGAAATTAATCATGTGCCTTCTCTCCCTATGTTGCTAGAATGAAAAAAACCAAACACTTCTGATACAACTGTTTCTTTCTTCTTCAGCCATTCAGGTGGCCTTTTTCTGATTCAGTGCAGCTTTCTGAGCATGGGTGACCAAACCTGTACACCATTTGCACAAATTCAGTTCCATCAGATTGGTGATTACAGCCAGATGGAAGAGGTAAGAGGACTGATATTCCGAGGATGAATTCTCAGCAAATTCTAAGAAGGTGCCTTTACGAGGTATCTAGTTATATAAACCTCAGTCACTCAAGGGGGAATCTTGTCCTAAGTAACGTAAGGTACAAAAATACACACCTGAACTGACAAGGGGCCTGCTTCATACATGAGAATTAACTCCCTGAACTGCTTGTTGTAACATATGGTAGGTTCTGTTCACAAGTGTGATAGTGTGTGTGTGTGTGCATGAAGAGCGCTGACTAAAGCCGTGTGAGGTACTGTTAGAGTGTTCCTAGCATCTCAGGAAAGGCAACTTCTCAAGAAGGTAAACATGTTTTGGGGAATCTTTGCTGCACCACTGAAGTATTCCACCAGTGAAGACTTCTGGAGAAGTGGTAAGAAGAAATACTCACAGGTGACCTCCAGAGCAAGGTACTCCTGTTGAGTCTTTTAAGATCTGATTTTAAGAGGTCCTGGATACCTTCTAGAAGATGCTTCCTTAAGTATCTGCACATCAGCATCCTATATATTTTAAACCGAGCATGCAAAAACACAGCACGGATGGGCACTCTTAAATGTGGTGGCCTACGTGACTTCCTTGTAGTCACTTGGCAGTGCAATAATAGAAATAGGAACATAGGATTTCTTATGTCTATTGTGTCCATTGGAACAATACTGCTAAGAGCAACTGAGACCAAAGGCCTGGCCTTCAAAATATATGACTTGAAAGGAAAGCTGCATTTTTTTGGTAAGGTCCAAATGTATTTCATTCAGCTTTGCTGCTACTCCCCAAGTTTGGTTATAAACAAGTATGATTTCTACCCTGGAAGCCACACATCTGGATTGCAGTGCCTGTAACTGTTTTCATCATCACAAGTAGTTATTGGCATTGTTATGTTCTGCATGTGCACAAAACAGCTTGTACGAGGCAACCTGAGCAAACCCTGTTTTACAATTGAAGAGTTTCAATGTCTTAAATCACCAGTCTGCAAGGTAGCCACAGCCATTAATTCTCTATGTAAGACTCTGAAGTCTTAGAATTCCACATTGGTAACCCTAAAGAGTTCTGATTCTGACTACTCCCTGTCAGATTTCCATGCTGACTCTTTGTCTGGTTGGGTCAACTGTCCAAAGCAATGATGTACCAACTACTTCTGTGGGAGACAAGTGTGAACTTGGGTAGAGCTCACCTATAGCTGTAAAGCTTTTCGTAGCTATACAACAAAAATAACTTCTGTACATCATAAATACAGTGATGTAGGCTGTCAGGATTATCAATACTCAATTCTAAGTGTCAAAATAATGTTGCACCTGGATGACTTCTGTGTAAGTAACAGACTGTTTTCCCGCTGCACAGTTGGCATTCCCTGGAGTCTTTGGATTCTGCACCAGGGAGGCTGAATGTATTTGAATTCATATTTAAAATGTTCCAGGCCCCTGATTCCAGCCTCAGTTCCCCAAACAATGACAGTGCAGGTGATCACAGAAAGGTCACTTGGAACAAATAAACACTTAATTCCAGTCTGGATAAGGAACTGCAGAAATGGACAGGGAACTTGGAGACCTCCAATCTTTGCACAGTTCATACAAAGCAGGGGTCTGGGAGTACATGGCTGCTGACAGAATGAGAAGGGGACATGAACTGCTCACTCCGAGGGACTAAGGACATCTAGAGAAGGTGACTTTTCTTTGGAGGAATTGATAGACTTCACTGGTTCTCTGCCTTCCCTTCCACTTCTCAGAAAGGTCACCCCAAAAGCCTTGCCAAACTTCCAGGCATGGTGGTAAGTGTGGAAGAGTAAAATAAGAGTGCTTTTGCTGCAAATTTGCTGTTATCTTCCTCTCCTAAATTGTTTCTATTCCTGGTTAAACCTGTGGCTTGCCAAATGACTTCTGTGTAACTTGTAGCTGATTACCTCGTGTTCCCCATTTCCTTTACACTTGTCTGGGCAATTCTTTGCTCGCACAAGCAGAAGTATGGACAGAGCCATGGAACAGTCACCTACTGACCACACCGCTTCAAGCAAATAGGACTGTGCACCCCCAGCCTGAGTAACGCCGTGATGTGGTGTCTGAAGCTTTGCAGACTTACTGACCCATGGGAAAGGCAGGCTGCAAAGGGCAGAGACAGAGATATGCCTTCAGCTGGCATTCTCCTACCCCTCTTCTAACTGGGTGTCTCTGTTGACCTGTTTCATAAATCATTAATAAATAGTACTTCTGAATAAATACTTTCTCTGTATCTTCTCCAACACTAAGGATTAATTTTGCATGGGTCTGTGCATTTACTCTGTTCTTCAGCAGTCACAGAAATTAATCTCTTGGCCAGATTTTATGAATGATGTTCCACATTTATTACGTATTATGACCTTTCTGGATAACATAAAGCCAAGTCTAGGGATCTGTCTTTGGTTCTAACAGTATTTTTCTCCTCTAATGAACAATGTGTTGCAGTATATAGATACCTGTGATTTACATCCTTCATCTGAGTTTCAAGTAAGATCATGTGTAACATTTTACATGAAGCAAGGTGGTGAATAGGAGAGTTCACTGACTTTTCAACCCTGGAATCACCCAAACACTGGTTTACATTCCAAATAAAATATTTGGTAGGTTTCAGACCAGTCTTTACCAGTGTATATCACAGTGTTGCTGTTGGGAAAAACTGAATTTATTAAGGCAGTATATTTTAAAAATTGGCTCCAGCACCACAGAGCTGGCAACAAGGAAAAAATAATCTAAGGCAGCATGTAAAAAACTTGTTCTCTAGTTAGACTGTGAATTTTCCAATAACTGCCTCCAATAGACCACCCTATGACACTGATTGCAAACATATAAAGGCTGATTGTTTCAAAAGTCATATAAATAAAATGTAGATGTTGAAATGCCAACCTCCCACTACTTGCCTCCAACCTTTTCTTTTAATCTTTTACTGCTTATTTTGCTTTTTTCTTTCCTGGTGTCCTTCCTCTCACTGATGTTTTCTTTCAGTACCACCCCCTCTTTTCCTCTCAGAACCGAGTGGAGCTTTTAGCTTTAATGGCAGAATAGGAGCCAGCAGACAATGAGAAGAAGCTAGGCCAGCACACCAAGCACCCAAGAAAAAAAAAGGCAGGTTATTTGTGTGTGCACACAACTTCACACACCACACGCCTGGTGCCAACCTGAGCAAACCAGCATATCACTGGAACAGCAACTCTCTAAAGTATGAACCTAGCTCAGTATGTTTTGTTGTGTTATTTCTAGCCATTTGTTTTACAACTTGGAACTATTCTGAGGTCTTCTTTTAATCTTTCACCTCATACACCTTTGTTTTAAATCAACGGGGCCTAATAATCAAAGACAAAAATAGATGGGGAAGTACAAAATAGAACTGAGATGAAGAGGCTTTCAGACTCTAGCAATGTGTTGATTTTGAGCATGATGATGTAGACGTGCTTCAAGCAGTATAGGAAAATAACTGAAAGATCTTCTACCTGAAAACAAGTAACTTATTTTGTGCTGCTATAGTCAGTCATTGTTATGCCACTAGAATGAATCTCCTTAAAGGGGACTGACAAAAGAAAAGGAGTACTAATTTCTTGCCATGAGACCTGCGGGCATTTTGAGGAGGCCAGGACAAGACCTGAGCTACTGCTCACACCAGCCTGTGGCAGTGCACCACACCCCAGCTGCGCTCTGCTCTCACTGAAGCTCCCTAGACAAAACCCTGCAGAAAGCCCTGATCACACACTGAAGGCCACGAGAAAAGATATGTGAACAACCGAGTGGATTTCTGAGGCATCTCTTCTTGTTATCTTGGAAAACAGGAGTATTTGCACAAGGACAGACTACTCATTACTCAGGATATAACAAACTATGAAAGTAGGAATAATAGTAGACCAATTAACCTAGAGGACTGAAAAACCCAAGAGGCTCTCACTCCTATTGTCTTGAACTAAAATACACCAAGTATCTCCTGTTTTATAACATACTAAGGGACGTTTCCTAAAAGACAATGTTGATGTGAGGACAAGGCTGTTTTTAACAATATACTTGTAAACCAGCTGCAGCTCTAATATAGCTATATGGCATGAAACAAAATCTGTAAAATTTAGTGCAGTGGGTCAGACATATCTGACAACCACTGATCTCAGACTTCACATGAATTGTAGTACAAGGTGAAATGGGATGCTTCTCAAGGGTTTCTGCAGTTTCAGCTCCCAGTCCCTCTACCCTTTAAACTATCTTCTGGAGAAAAAAAAAAAAAGTGTGTCAGTATAGATACATGCTTCTGGTTTTCATTTGCAATTTCTGTGGCTATTTGGGCTGGTGACAAGTTTTTGTAAATGTCTCGTTGGAGCTAATTAGTGTAAAACGTACTACAAATTTATCACTGTTTTCCTTACTAAAAATTAGGCAAGTTGATAAGAGTTTCACAAAACCATAATTAACCTTCCCTTTGAGAATAAAAAGGACACATTTAAAAAATGTTTTTACTGCTTTAATACTGCATGTTATAAAAAAAGTCTTCCACAGCAAAACACACTAAGAACAGGGATGAGTGCAAACCAAACAAATCAGAAAGTAAATTATCTATGAAACCACTTATTGCAATGCAACAGGGAATAGTAATACAAGTTTAGAAACAGCTTTTCCTCCTTGGGAGAATGCAGAACTTTTCTCCTCTATTGAGGCTCACAACATAGATCAAAGTATTGCACTACACTGGGATTTTAATTCTCCTGCTCCCAGAGAGACCTAAACATTGTCCCCAACAACATATTTAGTTGGAATAGAAGAAGAACCTAGTCCTGAGAAAGACTGCAACCTGTCTGTCTTGCCAAGGCAATAGCTATGCAATGTGCTCTCTTCAGATGCTGGACAGAAAGATATGAACTTGGAACATAAAAAGTGGATTCCACACCACAGCTGCTTCTCAGATCTTTATTCCAATCAGTCTGTACTGACTTCCAAAAGCATAACTTCTCCAGAAACACAACTAACATGAGCACTTTACTCAGATGCTTCAACAGAACTCCACAAATCTTAAGTTCTGTCAGGCTTTCTTCTCTTAGCACCTCTACCAAAAGAGATTCTGAAGTGAAGAGATAACCCATACCTTTATCTTTTGGTCCACACTAACATACTAAACAATACCTTTCTGTACTTCTGAGGTGAAATGAAACCAAAGTGCAGCTAAAGTTACCCAAATTCCTGGATGTGTAGCCATCTCTTTGGCACCACAGTTCATCTGATGTCAGCACTTGTTTATAGTCTGAAGTGTTTATAGGCTGGAAAATTCTCATTGTGAGGGCCTGTTCACAAGCTAGTAGAGCTTACAAAGTGAAAACAATCATTTTTCTTCCCTGTTCCATATTTCTTTTAATGTTATGAGATAATTGACATTTCTTCTCTCTCTCTGCTCTCATTTATTAAGGTGATGATGCTTCTGAAGTATTTCATAAATTCCATCCGAACATCTTCAGGATCTTCTTCTAAGTTGGAATGTATCAGTTTTAGTTTGTTCAATGGGTAAGCTTTGAAGATAAATAAAAAATAGTTAGGTATTTTCCTTTTATAAGAAGAAATATTCACAATCAAGGTCATGGGGCAGCTCATGCTGAAGTAAGTCAGAATTCGGTAGCATCCGATGTTTGATACCCCAGATAACATGTAACACATGAAAAAGGAATGCATCATAGCTTGTTAGCATTACAAACAAGTACAGTTTGTTGCTAGATTAAACTCTTCAAACATTATTATTAAAGCTTAAAGTACCGTTTTTGGTCTCTCAAGCAGAATCAGATAATTCAGAACTGAACTGCAGTTTTACTATTGAATTGATATGAATTCAGAATGATGGAACAATATAATTATATTAAATATTTATTAATATATTAATACTTCTAATAAATATGTGTTTGTCTGAATACTGGAACAGGTTGCCCAGAGGGAGCGTGTGTTCTCATTTGTATAAACAGCCACAAATAATTTTGCAGTATATAAGGTACCTATTACTAATTTTAAGAGGAAGATTGTTAGCCTTTTATTTCAAATGGCTCCTATTCTTTTGATTGATGACAAGCAAGCTTAAATGGCCTCAAAAGCATCAGTTAAA
Source organism: Athene cunicularia (assembly GCF_003259725.1). Classification (NCBI taxonomy): domain Eukaryota; kingdom Metazoa; phylum Chordata; class Aves; order Strigiformes; family Strigidae; genus Athene; species Athene cunicularia. The sequence continues at coordinate 8,155,712 of NW_020799124.1, read as the reverse complement.
AACAGATAAAATTCAACATAAGATACAAACTACTAGTGATGACAAAATATGGCAGGAGTTCTAATTCCTGGCTCAGCTGCACACTCACTGCCTTAATCATTCAAACTTTTCTTTCCTTTACTGTCCCTTTTGTGAAATAGTAATATTCCTCACTTTCTAGATGACCTTTGAAATTCATTATTTCTGATTTTGCAAAGCATTGTAATTGCTTTGGCAAATTTCAACAAAAAATGCAAGCTGTGAACAATTTTACAGGTATGTAGATCGATAAAAGCCTCTGAGTTACAGATTGAGTTTTCCATCTTCTTACCCAAGGACAGATTTTCTGTGTCCCCTGCGCTACCCGGCTTGTGATGTGCAACCAGGAGACACTGACTATCAAGCAGTGGCTGCTGCTGCACGAAACAGGAGTACCACATTTCAATTTCTTTCAGGTGACTGGGCAGCTCAGGATTGAAGATTATCATTACGCCATGAGAGTCCTTCATCAGAGCTGGCCAGCATGTTTCAAACCTTGAAAAACAGAAGCATGGAAAATGGTAAGATTGATAGTTGGAAAACAGAAACATGCATGCCAACTTCCTCAAGTTTTCTTCTCCCCTCCTCAAGAACACATTTCAGTATTTTTTCTTTATTATAGCATTAGTAATCTTGCCAGTGATCTATCATATTCCAAATATTTTGACTTTCTTATTATGTAGTTGCTCCCCTTAGTTGCTGACAATGTAGTTTTTGGTCAAATGCTTATTTAAACTTTTTCCCTAAAAACGGATCTGTCCAGTTCTTAGTTGTGTCTTTTAGAAATTAAGGCCTCAATCATACATATATATACATTGTTTGGAGTCCACTCACATAATAACTTCAAAGAGATAAAGGCAATTATAGAGTGGGCCTCTGTCTCCTGTACCTGTAACTGCATTCTAAGAGCTATGGGTTTTGCTGTTATACTCAATCTTTACCCAAAACAAAGTTCAGTGTCAGCTGGTATCATGGCAGCGAGTACCTAGTATCAGATGCTTCATAGCAGAAAGCTGTAAAAAAATGTAACAGGTTAAAGAGCTGGGAATATTCCTCATCTCAAAAAGATCATTGGTTTTAGGCCTTAAGTATGAATATTTTGTGTAAACAGAACTATTATGAATTAAGTAACCTGGAAGAAGTAGCAACAATGCTGGCTTACTTTTGATCGCCACTGCAATCCCACAATTCAATGCGACAGCCAGCTCCCTTACTGTTACCGTTCAGGTTTGGCTTCTCATACTCCAGGATCCTGCGAAAACGAGTGGATACACAATGGGATATCGGGACGTTCTGAGGGACAGGCAGTTGTCGGGGTTGGTTCGGTCAGCACACCACAGGCCTTTGCTCACCTTACACCCTGCGTTGGGCTGTAGCTGCCGATCCCTTCCACGCTCTCCGAAACAAAGTTTGCCAACACCGATTTTCCAGACTGGCAGAAAGCGGGAGCGAAAGACACCCGTTGGAATTTAATGTGCCAAGGCCACATTAAACGGGGTCCCTGCTCGCCCTCCGGCCAAGGCCCCTGTGCACGCAGGCCGGCCCCCCGCCTCCCTCCCGCCTCCGCAGCCGCACCCCCTGCACGGCGAGGCCTCAGGCAGGCCGCGGGGACTGACTG